>NC_089272.1:60090573-60690573 GCF_963678975.1 Dysidea avara
TGAATGTGCATCAGTAAACAAGGGCGGTTTCTGAGGTCTCCAGAAACTAGTCAAGCAAGTCAGGGATATACCCTAATAGAGCAATCACTCTAATAGAACAGTCACCAAATATCAGTATACTACAACAATACAACATACAGATGTATTGTTGGTATTTTGGAAAACTGTTGCAATTGCTCTCAAGTTCAGCTACAGAGACACACATGCATGCAGTACTTAAAACATATAGTAGAAATTGAAACTTCAGGTTTCCAGAATTTGGAATCTATTACAAAGCTGGACACATTTTTAAACTTTTATATCTTAGTCATAGTAAATAAATAGTTTCTCACATGGTATATAGCAACACTTATATAGCATTGTTCTGGATTTTGGTGAAAATATCGAGATATAATAAAGCAGTCAGGTAATATAAACTATAAATTATAGTCTAATATAACAGTCACCTAACTGTGGTGGAAACCCCTTTTTCAAAATTCCTGCATGTGCCCTTAGGGCATGCCTCAAGACCTCCTAAAATTGGCATGCTTTGTTTGCTAGTGTGCACTGTTAAAACTGATGTGCTATAGTAGCATCTAAAAATGCTGTGGTGTAGCACCTAGAAGTGCAAAATTTTAACTGCTCCAGTCAAACAATAGCACCTACAGAGATGCTACCATAGCGCTTCGTTTAAAGTGTACACTATAATTAAGGTATGCTTTCCTTTCTACATAATTTTATACTATAGTTTTAAAATCTATTCTACAGAGCATGCACTATACTCTAATTATCTAAATTTACATAAGTCATAGTACAACTTTGGTGGCAAATATATATATATATACATATTTAAAAGCTATTAATTTAATTTTGTTGATGTTTAGATTATTGAGATAGCATGGTAACATGCACTTTGTGCATTATGATGATGTTTAGCTGCAAACATGCAAACAATTAAACATACATGCTTGCATGCAGTTGACGTAATACACTTGAGCACAAGTATGCAGATTTGTATCGGTATAGCTACGTATCATATCAATTTGTTTACAGAAACCAATCTCATCACACCCCTTGACCATAGATGAAGGACCATTATCTTCAGTCCCATTGCCAGCACCTGTACCTACAACACTGCTACAAACATCATCTCCGCAATCTCCTTCCCCTTCACTGATACCCATACCACTACAATCTTCACCAATATCTGTGTCTACAACCCCACCATCATCACCACAATCTCCAACACCATCACCAATATCTGTGTCTGCAACTTCACCATTATCACCCCGACCTCTAACCCCATTGCCAATATCAGTGCCAACAACTCCACTGCAACCAATATGTACTCAAGTCCAATCAGCAGCATCTGAGTTACTGTCAACTATTCTGCCAGTCATGGCTTTAACCTTTATCTCAACATTGATGAACACAAAATTGCCATCACAGGCTTGGAATGTGCGAAAGTCAGAAGAGAATTTACAGCTGTTTATTTATAAAACACACCAGAATCCATCATCAAGCAGCCATCCTTTAACCATTTCACATTCTGTGACCATAGCACCAGATTTTTCTTGCAAAGTAGCTGTGCATGGGCATGAAATTCATAGTGATGTTCTTTGCATTCCACCAAAGATAACCGAAACCAGTTTACAAATACTCCTTGAAAAACTTGAAATGCTTCACATTTGTCCAGACCATCCTGACAAACAATTTGTTGAAATGGTGAAGAGCAGGAAGGGACAGCTATTTAATTCATCAGGACAAGTAGGTGCATACTTAGAGAGTGGATATCAAATAACTGATAACAATGAAACATTTACGGAAACTGTCAGGACATCTGCATGCTTGGTTCTGACAGATAAGAAGAACAGGTGTGACCACTGCACATCATACAGAGATACAATACGATCCATTTATCATAGATAGTCAAAGCAATGTGATGAACCCTTGGCTATCAACACCAGCAGTCACGTTAATGAACGGTAGCTTAACATCGCACAAAAGAAAGAAAAAGCATCCCAAGTGAAGTCCAGATTGAGAAAAACAGAAAAGAAATGTCAATATCTAGAGCAGAAGATCCAAGAATCAATTGAAAAGAACAAAGTTGAAGTTGATGAGCAACTAAACAATAGTTTGCATGAAGTGATGAAAGAGTACTCTGATGAAATAAGTCGAAGATACGAGGAAAATAGTTTCCACCATCTTTTCTGGAGCCAGCAATTAGAAAACTTGAAGAAGAATCCTAAACAGTGTCGATGGCATCCAATGCTTATTAGATGGTGCTTACATCTTAAAATGTTGTCAACAACGACATATGATACCATGAGAAGACTGTTGGTGTTGCCATGTGGTCGGACATTGAGAGATTACACTCATTATATACAAGCAGGTTTTGGGGTGCAAGCAGAAGTGACCAAACAATTGATGGAAACAGCTAAATTAGAGAGTTTAGAAGAGCACCAGAAGTATGTTGCTGTGATTTTTGATGAAATGAGGATAAAAGATGGTTTGGTATACAACAAACATGAAGCTAGAATAGAAGGCTTTATTGATCTGGGCAAAATTAACAATACTTTGGCATCATTTCAGCAGTCCTTCAATGAACCATCCTCAGGGAAGCCTCCCTTAACCATCGCAAAGCATATGCTAGAGTTTATGGTTAGGGGTTTGTTCATAAACTTAGAATTTCCATATGCACAATACCCCACTTCTGACCTAACAGCTGATAGTCTGTTTCCATTGGTATGGGAAGTCATACGTCATCTGGAGGGAGCTGGTTTTAAGGTGATTTCTTTGACAGCAGACAAAGGATCTTGTAATCCAAAGTTTTATCGTCTACATCACAAGGTCAATTCCACTCAGCAAGGTGTAACATACAAAGTTCTCAACCCTTACACCAGTGAAAATCGTGATATTATTTTCATTTCTGATGTTCCCCATCTGATAAAAACTGTAAGAAATGCAATGTCAAATTCTTTTGGGCACAATAATGCTAGAGTGCTGTGGGTGAGTTAAGTTTATTCAGATCATTCAATTATATATAATCATTTATTTTTCTTCACAGATAAATGGACAGTACATAAGTTGGCAACATGTGAAGCGATTGTATGGTAGAAGAAACCATTCAGGGCTAACCTTAGTGCCAAAGTTAACTCTTGGGCATATCAACTTAACTTCTTATTCTCGCATGAGAATTGACTTAGCAGCACAGGTAACAGCCATCTATATTATGTACACTGCTTGAAGTTTCTTAGTTTACTAGAGTGGTATATTCCCAGTATATGGAACAGTTGATTGTTTGGAATTTTAGTAGCTTTTCAGTAAACCTGCATTCACTGATGTTTACTGAGAGTTTAAAACTTAGTAAAACAATTATGTTCCATATACTTAAAGTTACTGACATTTTACTATCAGTATAACTGGGCACAACTACAGTAAAGCAGCTTAACAAATTAGTAAACTAAGAACCTTCAAGCAGTGGTAGTTGTGATAATATTGTACAGGTTTTAAGTAAAACAGTTGTAGATGCCTTAGAATACTGCAGTGATCCAGACACCTTGGAAACTGAACGCTTCATCAGAACATTTGATAAATTTTTTGACATCATGAACACAAGATGTTTAGAGGAGGCCATTCAAAAGCTGAAACCTAACTTGAAGGCATTTGAAAAACCAGATGATCCTCGTTTGGATGTAAGTCATGCAGTTTTATGATTGTCACACATTATGTATTTACATAACAGTGGCTTGAAACTGAGTTTCTGGGGTATTTAGATGAATGGGAATTAAGTGTGAAAGGAAGGAAAGGGTTTACACCTGCACAGAAGATGATGCAGCTTAGCATAGAATCACTTGAAGGATTACGAATTACAGGTGATGTAATTTCAACACCTGCATAATATACAATTAAATTTATTATATTTTCAGTGAAGGCATTTGTTGAAATGGCAAGGTTTCTACTAAAGTTGCCAGGTGTAAAGTATTTACTGTCAGAAAGATTTTGCCAAGACCCTCTAGAAGAGTTTTTTGGCCAACAACGAGCACAAGGGAGAAGAAATGACAATCTAACCGCATCAGAGTTTAAGAAAACAACAGTGTCTATTCGAATTCAAGCATCAACAGCTACAGATCCTCTTCGTGGAAACTGCCGTGGCCGAAAAAGAGCAAAGGAACAAATAATAATTGATGATACACCACTTCCGAAACAAAAGAGAACAAGATCAAAATAACACCCAAGCAAATCACCCACTATGCTACTCATGTATAACAATATAATTATATATACAATACATAATACCGAGAGTCCATTATGGACTCTTGATAATACTCAATGTTCATGGTAAAGTTCAATATAGCTATAGTGGCTATCTATATAGTTCAGTATTAAATTTATTTCTTTTCTTTCTTTAACTCCTTTCTTAAGCTCTTTCTCTTCTTTGTTTCCATACTTAAAATGTGTTTGTAGTCTTCTATCTATTTCTTAGCATAACTGAATCCTCGAATGTCTAGCCAATATGTTACAATGACTGTGAGCAATTCTTTGTTGTTATCCTCATTCCGGATACAGTTAATATTGTCCCATATGCATTGAACTTTGGTGTTCTGGCAAACAGAGCCAATCATGACCTCCTTCTTTCTAGTTGCTTCAGTAGGTGACATTGTTGCACTGGCCTTGATGTGCTCTGATAGTTGATGTTGTAGGACAATTTCGATTTCGCGAAAGAGCAGATAAGCATTGTCACTTACTTGATATAATCTTCCACGGTTGATTAGACTTATCCACTTTGTAGTATAGGCAAGAAATGATGATGTTTCAGTTTGCTGGTCATCTGCTTGTAATTTATCCAAACATTCTACAAATTCTGCTGCCTTCTCTCCTTGCATCTTGAGGTACTTTGATCGAAGCTTCATTCCAATATAACCACATGCATACCTGATTATGTTCTCTTCATCTTCATTAAGAGTCACTACTGTGACGCACTCTTGCACACAAGGCTGCTGGAACATTTTCATTATAAGATCTTGAAAAATAGATTCATTAATTATTTCCATTGAGAGTGGCTCACTGGCAATATGTTCACAATTGGCTTTGCTTAAAAATTCACTCCATATTCTTGGCAATTTTCTGGCTCTTATAGCAGCATATTCTATCCACATTTTCTCCTTTATCTTCGGCACAGTTTCTGGCTTCGTAATAAGATGTAGTGGCTCCTTCAATGACGTTAACAAGTCGTATGAAAACTTTTCCACTACGGGTGTTAAGCGGACGTCCGAACAAATGGCCATTAGCTCGCTGCGATGTCGCTTTATGATACGAATTCTAGGGCTGTCTATCAGCAATTCTGGTCTTTTACTCAACGAAACAATAGCATCAACAATGACGGACCGGGCCATTCTTTTATCTTAGCTACTGACCTATGTAACCATGACGATACGCGCGCGCATGTTACGTAAGAGCTCGTGTGACCATAACGAGGAATGTCGAACGGTTGTTATGCGCGTTGCCAATCCTTTGTAAGTATAGTATCTATGGTGTCTGTTGTTGACACCTTTGCTGTTACCAATAATCATCTAATTGGATGCAATGTTAACTCTGTTGAGAAAAAATCCACTTTTAATTTTTAGTGGTTGTGGGAAGCCTAAAGCAGCGTAGCTAGTATACTGCTAAATCATCCCGTATTTCAATAACGTACACTATTCTAGCGCTCGTATGGACCGATTGTCCCGCGTTGCCAGACCCCTTTTCTCCCACGGCGCTTATCGATTGGAAGTTATAAGCGCCTGCTAGAAAGAGAGCAAGCGCTTATAATTTCCATTCGATAAACGCCGCGGTCTGGCAACGCGAGACTAACGGCATATAGCTTTACTCCTCACCATCTCCTGAAAATAAACTTCAAGTGAGTAGCTATCAACTGTAACTATATTGTCACGACCCGATTTAAAATCTAAGCCGTAGGCAAGGCCAGCAAAACGGAGTACTAGTTCTCATCACAAGGGGGTGTCACGTAGGTACGCGCTGTAGGGAGATCTGCGACTGCGGTCAAAGTCCTGACCGGCCGAAATTTCGCTTTGACCTTTGACTAAGAGCCTTTTTCAATCTTTGACCAGTGCTATATTTCTGTACTTTTCGATTGTGGGTCAGAAATTTTTACCGTTGACTTGGCACGAATTTGGTGGCCTTGACCTTTGACCGCGGTCGCAGATCTACCTACAGTGAGTGCCTGTGTGTTACCCCCTTGCATCACCTACTTCCTCAATTTTGATGAAGCTGGGCGGTTTTTCTGCAATAACAGGGCATGTGGACAATTAAAATTTTATAATACCTACTTTTTCAAACATTCATGATTTGTACTGTAACTTTTAATGACAATATGCTATTGCCATACAATTTTCAGTTCCTTTTGATTGGCTATATAATACAAGTT
This sequence comes from Dysidea avara, assembly GCF_963678975.1. NCBI lineage: Eukaryota > Metazoa > Porifera > Demospongiae > Dictyoceratida > Dysideidae > Dysidea > Dysidea avara. The sequence continues at coordinate 60,096,980 of NC_089272.1, forward strand.
ATAGAATGTAAATACTTTATTCCAGTACTGAGATATGACCTGTTCTATGACAAAGTGTAGCTTGTGCCCACATGCCCTAGCTATTTTCGCAGGCCCAGTCACAATTATGCACCTATCAATGGAGACATTGGAAACAGAGGAAATTGAAAACTGACACTGAAAAACTGAAACCGAAAAACTAAAATTGTTCAAAACAGGTACCTCTTAACAAAGATGACCTCTGTAATAAGACCACCTGTATAATAAGACCGCCTCTATGAAGACCACCTCATTGTAGTAGTTATGTCAAGTAGGTCTAACAAAAAGGCCATTAGGTGTACTCATAATGTAATAAAGTATCCATCAATCAGACAGTTCTTAAAAAGTTAAAATGACAGATGCAGGGTTGTACATAAAGATACACTATCTTACCATATCAAGACCTAAAGTCAATGGTCACGTCACAGTGAAGATGGGGTAATTGCATGCGTAATTACTCTGCTGACACTGGATTTGATATTGGATTTCTCATGAATTGTGCATGATTTAAGAGTTGCATAGTTTTTAAATTAATGATCTTGGACTTTGTGTCTTGGTAATAGTTAGACATTCGTGATAGGAAAATCTATTCTCTTGTGTATATAAAGGGTAAATTTTGCTTTCAGTGTTGGTATCTGTATCATCTTCTTCATGGATTGAGTTATCTGAGTTTGTGCAGCCTGTTCCCCACAAACAGAAGAGCATTTCACATTGAATTTCTTGCAAGTGCATCTCATGCTGCTGCAGTCAGTGTGGCAGTTACATCCAGTCATTTTCAACAGCTCATCTGGAGCAGGTGATAAATCAGTAGTTAGCACAGACATCAGTTTTCCATCATAGTCTTTCTACCCCCATGCAGTTGGCTGCATTTCACTGACATCACCGCTCCATTCCTGTATTAGGAAATATACACGGCAACTGTGATATTTAGCAGCAGCTGAAGTAAGTGGCAAAGTTTGTGGGAGAACAAATGTAGTACTTTTAGCTACCTATTCACTAAATGCTTCTAGCAGAGAAAGTTCATTCCTTCCTTTGGATTTCCACTGCTTGCTCTCCTGCTGCCATGATGTCATTTGGTGTAGATGTTGCTGCACTGAACACTTTGGCCTGCATTTGAAAGTGTTCACTGGACTTTACCTTTCCCAATGCCATATAGCTGTGATGTTGCGTCACATCTAAGTATTGCATGCAGGAAGAGTATGTCGTAGCATATTTCAAAGCCAAGTTTCTCTTTGACAGCAGTTATGTTCCATTTCATAGTGGCTTTCTTTGACTCTGGTTTGAAAAATATGTTGTGTGATTCCAAGCAGGCATGATAGTACAACAATACAAGAATATCGGTGTCATCACCAACTAGCAGAGTGTCTGCTACTCTCACTAATTCTACTACTTTTTGTACATTCATCACATCAGCATCTCCTGAAGCATGGTATACTTTACAATTTCTTTCCAAGAAGCAGCTAATCATATTAATGAACTGCTGCTGTTGGTGCTGTTCGATAAAAAAGTTCCTTCTTCATATTTAGCTTTGTGAATGACATGTGAGAAGTCATCAACAAAAGATATGGTGCATCTGAGGAGGGCCAAAGGATGCTCTGGAGTGGCTGTGTCATTCACCACAGATTTAAAGCTGAACATGAAGAAGGGAACTTTTTTATCGAACAGCCTAACAAACAGCAGTTCATTAATAGGATTAGCTGCGTCTTGGAAAGAAATTGTAAAGTATACCATGCTTCAGAAGATGCTGATGTGATGAATGTACAAAAAGCAGTAGAGTAGCAGACACTGTGCTAGTTGGTGATGACACCGATATTCTTGTATCTGTTTGTGGCAGCTGCAAGGGAATAGGCTGCATGAACTCAGATACTTTAATCCATGAAGAAGGTGATACAGATACCAACACTGAATGAAAACAAAACTTACCATTTATATACACAAGAAAATAGATTTTTCACTACCACAGCCATACAATTTTCAATGTCATTGTATATGTACCTAACTTTATGTCAGGTTTGGAATTGTAAAGAATTAAATCATCTTCATGACAATAAAGAATGAAAGCAACCGAATTGTGACTGTCTCTGGGAAAACCGGTTTTGTCACCCATTTAAAACTATCGAGAAACATCGGTTTTAAATATTCAGTGTTGTAGCTTGCCAATGGTGGCAGCTACGCGTACCAAATTTTCACACGATTTACAACAATTTATTACCTTCCAGATCATCTACTGAAGAAGTAGTCAACAGCTAAGTTTTTCACCATTTTAGATAGTTTTAAACTGAGGTTGCCTGTATCAGGCAAATTCCAAAAAGGGTGGGAGGCAGGGGGCCTGGAAGGCAGGCAAGGTACTGTTTAAAAATTAAAGAGGAATGTGTTGGGATGTATTTAAACAGGGAGGAATGTGTTGGAAAAATTAAAGAGAAATGTGTTGGGATATACTTGGACTCCCTGTTTAAATACTACTATTATTATATTAGGCCAAGTTATGGGCCATTCAGGGCTCAAAACTGGCTAAAATGAAAGGAAACTTACAGCACAGGTCATTGTCCAGTACCACGGAGCTGTACAGCTACACACAGCCATCTTCAGGGCTCCATCAAAGCCCCAGACCACTCATACGGCTCGCCACTGTGCTTGAAAAAGGAACCTAGCAATAGTAGACTACTTTACTCTGGTCAACTGTGGCAGTGAAATTTGATAATGCATTCATAAAGCTTTGAAAAAATCTAACTTTCCTCACTTGGGAAATAAGACCAGTTTTTGCAGATCTAGTCGCAGTTGTATATAAAGCTATGCTACTTCTCGGTTTCCATGGTAACACATGAACCTTCTAGTCTTCATTATGACCCTCTGTTATAAAAATGTCCCTTGCCATGGGAAAACTATCATTAGACAAGCAATAAATGGGTTAAACCAAAATTTAATTGAGTGCGTGGGTGGGACTAAATACTGTCAGTTTTGTCCAGTAAAATTATGATAACTTTAGAACAAATTAAGCTATGGATACCAAACAAGTATCATCTTGTTCCTTATAGTGAGAGCAATCATTTGATACCAAATGTAAATAGTTTGGACAGCGTACAGCTGAAATAGAAGCACAAATCCTATTTTTTTTTGCTAAAAATGGCTAAAAAGGTCATGCAAAAGGTCACTTTCCCCTTATGGGATTTTCTGGGACTTTTGATATGTTATAGAGCACATTTTTCTGTGCTAGAAACTGTTGAAACCATTTGTGTTGCAATTAGTTTAAGGTTGACCCCTTTTATCATAAAATGACTGGACTGAACCCTGCAGCTGTCATTTTAACTTTTAAGTACTGTCTGATTGATTGATACTTTATTACATTATGAATACACCTTAGCCATATTTTTGGGCCTACTTAACGTAACCACTATAATGAGGTGGTCTTATTTTAGAGGCGGTCTTATTATAGAGGTGGTCTTATTATAGAGATGGTCTTTGTTAAGAGGTACCTGTTAATATGAAGTTTTGACCAATTTTAGTTTTCAGTTTCAGCTTTCAATTTTTACTGTTTCCGATGTCCCCTATCAATGTTAAGCCCCACCTACCTCAGATCGGGCAGAGGTGGAGATTTGCAAATGTTAGATGACAAATTTCTCACCCCTGGGCAAAGCCGCCCACAGGGGGGCGGAGGTGGGCAACTAGGGCATTTTGCCCCGGGCCCCAGTAGGCTCCATGAAGGGCCCCTTGAATACCTATTTAAAAGATTGATATACTCTAATAGAGCAGTCTGATCTAGCAGGTGATGACTTTTTTTTTTTTTTGGTTTTCAATTACAGCTTGGGTGAAGTTGTGATTCAGAATGAAAACCTCCTTGCCTCTGGGGCCCCACTTTAACTCTTTGCCCTGGGCCCCTTAATTTCTCTGGGCGGCCCTGCCCCTGGGGACAGCTTTGAGTTACAATTCCCCCCACTAATTCGTATTATTTATCTCAGGAATCACTAACAATAATAATTGTGGCCAAGTATGCCCCTACCCTGGGGATGAGTTTGGGTGACAAATCCCCACCTGCTTCCCGACCTGGGGTAGGTGGGACGTGACTTTGATAGGTGTATTATTGAAGGAAATACCCAAAATCACAGCAACAGCAGGCTATCTGTCACTAATAGGATCATCAAAAGCCTTCTTACAGCTTATGCTTACACACTACCTTTTGAAACAGGAAGAAACCTGGAGGGCTCAAAGAAACATTTTTGGCAGTAGCTGACTAATTTGTATAAACCGAAGTCTAAATGCTGGTGCACGTATTCTTATTAGAGGTAATGTATTTTAGTAGAGGTGGCAAGGTGGAAGATGATGTGGGCAGGTGATGAGAAACTTTAAGTAAGGGGTTTCTGGTGGCATAGCTATCAAAACTTGTCAAATGTACATTATGCAAGTTTATACAGGATTTTTATTAAAATACGCCAAATCGCTATTGCAATTAACTCCAAGGTTGCTAAAGTACAATTATCCAGATTGCTTATCATAGTATAGAGCTTGGCCATTCGTACCTTGTTAGTAGAGAGTCTTTCCTGTGTTACATGTAGATCAGCTTGCTATTTGGTGGCAAATTGCAGTTCAAACTTTTTACAACATTAATTTGTATTGTACATATTAGGCGATTTTGCGTAACCCACTTTGGTGTTTCCTAGTGACATCACTAAGGAGATTTCCCCATTTATATAGTTGGCAGCTGTTAAGGCACTCTATTAGCTTTGTTTTGGTGTTTGGTTTGTATCCGTACGATGTTCCTATGACTTGCTATTTCAGATAATACAAAGTATATGTTTTGTATTCAAAGAAGTGGTCCATCCAGTCTGAAACCTTTCAAAAATTGGAGTTTTATTGGTCCATTTCAAAGGACACTGGTATTGTACAGTATTGCCATAAAATGATGTTTGGTTGTAATGATTTTGGCATTGTTGCGATTTTCATTTGACAACTCCCAATAGTATGTTTTGATATGCTGCATATTCCAGACACTTTGTTTTTAATCTGCTACTGAAGGATCAAGTAGAAACCAAACTCCTTTTTACCACCTGCAAGTACATAAAAACATGTACCAACAAGTGACCACAAGTCACTCCACTAATATTTATTAAAATTAACAGTGTATACTAAATACACACATGATACAATACAATACTGTAACTGTATGCAGACCTACATTCCAGTGTTTTGATTCAGCCTAGATTCTAGCACATAGGACATATCTGATATTCCTTTTTGGTTTCAGCATCCAAGTACCCTACTTGTGAGCCATAAAATACTAAAGTTTTGTCGATAGCTTTAACGATTGCCGAGATCCATCATTTTGCTTGTGCATGTAGAATATTTTCTCTAAGTCTACCTAACTCCAGACAGTGTTTGTTTTTGGTGCTTTATCTCTACCATGCAAGAAAATTACCTTAAAACATGGTGATAGTGCCTATCCTATGGTGCATCAGTCCTGCAAGTTTCATCAAAATATCTATCCGTTGAAGAGCTATGCTCCAAAATTCAAGTATGTGTAAATTTCATGCTTGCTGGCTCCGGACACTTGTTTATCACACTTGATAATTGATATAGTATTTCCAAGTAAATTTTGAATTTTAAACAATGCCACATTAAACTTACACGTACATCTATTGGCCACTGCATACTCAATTTTGAGAGCCTTGCATTGTCGAATTATGCGTATTCAAATCAATGTGTATTTCCAAAAATCCATGTAGCTTCAATGAGACTAAATTGTCCATAGTAAATGTTTGGTTGATTGTTAGCAAACAAACAGTGGACAATGGTAAGTCAAAGTTTTGTCCCTCTACACTGTATTAAAATCAGTTAGATATATATGTAACTTTTGGGTTTGGGAATAGGCAGCGATTATCAAAAATTTTGATAATTTTCCACACATGGCAATGAATAATAATCTAGCAAGATCTAGATCATAGCATTTTATTACTAATATAATTGTTAAACTCATATGCATGAGTACAATACAATAATTTATGTAGTTGGTATGTGTTCAACTGAGTCCCCGCCAAATACAGTAATGCACCTATCAATGTATTGCCCCCCCTCCAGGGCATAAGTGGGGCTTTACAAGGAGAATTGTCACGAACTGCTGCCTCTCTATGGGGCATTGCTCATTAAATGCCCAAGTATTTTTTGTTGTAACTATCAATGCTAGTGTCAAATTCCTGTATTGTAACTGGGGCCAACAGTGGGGATTTGACATGATATATAGGTTTTCCCTAGTATGGGGCATTTGACATTTGGCTGTGTCAAATCCCCATTATAGCCCCATATATGCTTGAGGGGAGGGGTAGTGGGGTAACACATCAATAGGTGCATAATATCAAAGAAGTGAACATATGTTCACTCCCAATGGTTTTGTACTGGAACAAGCATGTTTTCATGTTGTAAACATGTTTGCATGCCTGAATCATCCATACTAAGCGCATGGGATATTTTTAAAGCCTTATAACTCACTTGTTTTTGGCCATATCAAAGCCCTTGTTTGATTAACAGTTTCAGTGTTTAAAGGACTTCACAACACTACTAAATATTTGGGTAGCTGTCCCATGTAACAAGAGTTATTAACAAGAAATGAGAGCTCAAACTGACTATAGTAAGTAGGTAAATATAAGTAAATAGTTAAGTAAATAAGTAAGTGCATGATTAGTAAAGTAATTAAGTAAAGTGATCACTAGTGTATGAGTGCTGAAAATTGCTCTAGAGTTGGTGTAATGCATATGAAAGTATCACTTGGCAAAGAGAAAATTATTTGTGGAAAAAAACTGAACTTTTATGTAGCTATCAACTGTTGATGATAGCTACAAGTTCAACTTTTTTCCACAAATAATTTCTGAATGGTATGCTATGCCAAATGATTCTGTTGATGCACCAACTCTAGAACAATTTTTAGCACTCATACACCAGACCACTTTACTTAATTAATTAATTACTTAACTGAACACTTACTTATTTAATTAATTACTTATATACTTGGAAGAGGATATAAAGCCGGCAGAAGGAATGCTAATTGAAACAACTTAGACAAAAAATGTCACTGATTCTGAAAGGGTACTGATAGAAAAAAAAATCCATGGTGTGTTGGGGATTTGAACCTGATACATCTCACTCTTTACATCTTCGAATACATCTTCGAATACAACCTGATACATCTTCGAAATTCAGATTTTGCATCTTGTGCGAAATTTTCTGCTTCGAAATAACCCACTATACGGTATTGCAATACTGGAGAATGTATTGTATACTATAATTTTGTGGTATGTTTGCTACATAAAGGAGGCTTAATGATGAATAAATCATGATGATACAGCAAAGTATCCCATAACACCAGCTGTCTCATAATACCAGCATATGTCCTCTACTTATAGTGATTGATTACGCCCCTCATTGGTCTAGTTGTACATAATACAATGGTGAAACAAGACATGGTGACCATGATTCTGGGAATGCCAAGTAAGTTAGAGGTGGTTTGTCCCTTTGCTAAAGTAAGGGTCTGGAGAAATACAGGTCCCATAATATCAGCTCTAGCACAGAAGTTTTATGCTAGCCAATTCATGTTGCCAATGACGTTATAGCCAATCACTCATATGTCTAATTCCTTTAGAAACTGATATAGGATCTGTATTTCACCAGACAGTGGGTTGCCAGGCTAGGTTGGAAGCACACTAGAGATACTCTAATAAAGTAATACAACAGCCTTGTATACTCTAATGGAACAGACACATGTGCATTTATGCTATCAACAAACAGTGGCATAGCTAGCCCAAAAGGATTGGTTGGGAACCATTGTATGCGTAAAGCTGCAGCTAGGGGGGTCTGAGGACATGCCCCCCTCCCCCATTCCCCTGGAAATTTTTTGAAAATTACATGTTGAGATTCAATTTGGTGGCATTTTGCAGCTAAAATTTGTCATCTCTAGTAGGACACTAGCTGTACGAACGTTTTGTTTGCATAATAATTATTATTAGTTACATAGCTGTAGGAGGCTTCATATTGCACCTCGCGTCACACAATTTAGCTATAGCTAGCTACGTACGGTGAGTACCTGAGTTGGTAGGGCACTGGAACTGATTGGTTGGGCCTGTGCCCTACCAGTACCCACCTTAGCTACGCCACTGTCAACAAAAAATGCTCGACAAACTAGAATTAGTAATTTTAAAAAAATTGTGAAATAAAGGATATGAATGATGGTATTACAACATAGTTCAGTTGGAAATCTTTACTTTGGCATGACTTATTACCATTGTAAAGATATTTGCACAGAGTTAATTTGTAATACCATCACTCATACCTACACGTATGTTTCACTATATTTTGTTGCTAGTCATTATTAGATATCTATCTTTTGTCTGTCTACATAGAAGCTACATATTTTTTTATTTGTTTGTCTACATAGAGGACACATATTTATGGATGATTTAATTGAAGAAAATTGATGTAGAATGATCATCAACACCCAAGGCTATCTTCAACACTGAAATTCATTTTGCTGTGGTATTTCACCATATTTTTCTGGTTTATCATATCAGTATTTTGTCTACCCTTATTCATGCTTGGTCTTGTATTTTGGGGATTGCCTCCTATAATACCACCTTTGCCTGCATTCTGCAAGTACTTCATTGCTGTGTTCACAGAAGGAAAATCAACAGAAAACATTCCATTTACAAACCGAGTGTTGATATTTTTATTGACAGTTGACACTTTAATCAAGGCACCAATCCAAGGAGTATGCTGGTATTTAGATGAGCTATTGTATTCTTCATACCACAAAGTTAACATTAAGGACCCAGTGTTCATGATTACAGCACCTCGCACTGGATCAACGCAGTTATGTGATTACTTACAAGATGACAACAAAAATTTTATTGCTCCTACAACAGCTGAAATGATCTTTCCTTATGTTTGGGCTTGGAAGGTATTTGTACCAATTCTAGTAAAACTTGGAATAAACGATAAACAGTTTCATAATTCTGGTGCATATGGCTCTGAAGCAAATAAACGCCATAGTGTAGTGATGACAAGAACTGATGCTTTAGAAGGTATATTGCGCTACTTTCATTTTGGAATGACTAGCAATTACTTGGGCTCGTCTTTCATGTGTTGGGGATTTTCATTTTCTAAATTAAATGAACCCACATATGAAGGAGTATCACAGAGTTTTATACCATTTGCTAATTGCATGATGAAGAAAGTTATGTATTATCGTGGCAACCCTGAACAATGAATATTTTTAAAAGGACACTTTGTGACCAATGCTGCAAGTCTTGAACGACAATACCCTAAAGGAAAATTTTTTGCAGTGATACGTAATCCAATAGATCGTATACCTAGTTTTATTAACTTGATGAAAGTGCTACTTGAAGATGGACCAGGTAAACGGAAATGTGGTTTGTTCCCTGCTACATGGAAGGTAATACGTGATTATTCATTGAGTACACAAATTCCATATTGTGAGCAAGAAATGTTATTTTACAAAGAACCAGCAGATAACAAACTGGCTATTCCATTTACCACATATGTGAACAATTTGTGCGGTACTCTTCAACATGTTTACTCTTTTTGTGGCATTCCAATACCAGCTGATGTAGTGTCTAGTGCTATTAATATACAGCATACTAAACATGATTACACTAAACACAAAGCTAACTATAAACCAAAGTTCAACAAAACCTTAGCAAGTTTAGGTGTGAATAAAGAGAAGCTGAGGGAAAGACTTAGTGAATATATTGAGTGGATGAATAGCATAGAAGATCACAAGGAAGCAAACTAATGGATAATCTTTTGTGTACATTATTTTAGGACAACTGTACATCTTGCAACTATATACTTAATTTGTGTTTGTGTTTATATGTATGTGAAAAATGTAACTACATTGCCTTTACTTTTTTGAAGCTTGTGAAATTGTAAAGATATAACTGTGCAAAAAAATGTTTCTGCAAGGGTAAAATATATCTATATATACACCAGCCATGTAATGATGCTTTTCATTATTAGAACTATATTGGTCAGTGTTACGTTTCGCTGTTGTGTAAATACGAGTGTCACTTCGCTATTTTAAGACGTCTCAGACCTTCTGACTGTTACACGTAGAAGTGAAGGCAACCCATACTTTGGAGCCTTATTTCCAACAATATTGAGAGGGAATTAAGTTGAAGGTGACTTAGTGCCAATGTAATGATAATTACATAGTATGTAGCTAGCTATATATTTATGATTAAATTTTAACCTATAGCTGTAGCAACACTGAATAGATCAGATGTACACTTTTTTGTCTCAAAGGAACATGATAAAGGTACTTACCACACCTCCGTACATTATTGACTGCCTATTACAATGTATTGCTTTTTATATTATTAGAATACCTTTCTGCAGAAAAACCCAAGCAGTGATTCTTAATAATATAGTGTGCAGGTTATGAATCTTATGATTTACAAGAAATCATGATGATTTCCTGTAAATTTTGAGCTCATGTGATTATTAGTTATACACATACACATCCAAGTTACACTACTATGTATAGACAGCTCTGTGTAGGAAGATTCTTGCATTAGTGTGTTATCATATAATGTGATCAAATTTGACACAACAAGGCTTTGACACACATCCACTTTTCTGACTTTAACAAACTGTAACTTGATTATTCAGTAAGCTATTGACCTTCAATTTTCAAACAATTCTTCCATAGCATTGTAAAATACCAGGTCAAAATTTGAAACTAATGACATACTCCAAACGTTAATCATGAGTTATGATGCTTCAAAGCCATAAAAGTGGATATGTGTGGAAGCCTTGTTTTGTCAAATTCTGTCACATATTTTGAAGTACAATATATTAAATTTAGTGTATGCATGTAAGTACCAATATTTGGGGGACCTGCATATGCTGATGATAATTTTGTAAAACTGATGCATTGAATTTATCAATTCATATTATGCACTGTAGCTAATATAGTATTTGAGTAGTACAATAACTGTGCTGAATGTTAATATACATATGGTTCAGGTTTAGCCACATAACCCTTCTCCATCTTGAATGGTTTCTACTAAATTGCATGCAAACAATTTCTGTGTCAAGACGTAGAAGTGAAGCTATTGATATTCTACCTCAACAGACACTTTGTTATTCGCAAGAAGAAATACTATCACCAGACAGATTTCCTGATTGGAATTCTATTTCTTGCTTGTTTTTCTTTCTTGAACCTTTTCCTGGATGCTACAGTAATATTATATGCTCAAATATTTGTGTTTATAATAACAAGAAGGATGCATCTGCAGCTGTGTGCTATTCTGTAAAAGGCAACAAAACCAGTTGCAGTAATTGAGCAGCACCACCACCACTCGAAGAAGTTAAAGATGATCTGAGCTCAGTACATACACAGTTTATGTAATGATCTGTCACTATATATACAGTACAAAGTTAATGTAGTCAATATTACTTTAGTATAGGTTGCATTTCCCACTATAATAACAACTAATTATATGCACAACAAGATGGGTATTTGTACAATAATCAAACAAATTTTAATGCTGAATTGACTGAAACAGTGTTACAAGATGAAACTATTTGCTTCCGGTAGCATGCTTGTATATATGATTACCTATTAAATACAAAAAGATTTTAGGGAAATTGTTACTAAGAAAGTGCTATAAAGTGATCATGTGTAGTAGTTGTCAAACAAAAGTGTATAAACGTCCAGTAATTCTCACTGAATGTACAACTCCAGCTGATCTACCAAAGGGTTTCCTGATCTATAGCTAAACTGATTCTAAACCCATCAATCCCACATATGCTAACTTCTATAGCACTTGTAGTAATTCCACTTAATTCAGCGTAAAACCATGGTTGGATGGGGTTGTTACAACAGGTGCTAGTAATGCAACCAGATCCGTCCCACAATGGGTCATTGAAGTAATATGCAGAGCTATTGCGTATGTCAGTACCACCTGATCCACAGTACCAATTAGAACCCGCAAATGGAGGAGCAGCTGGTCCACCACCATCAGCACATGGAAAATTTTCAAATACTGCAATGCGATTACTGTGTCTTCCAACAGCATATGTCCAAATGTGTTGACGAGGGTTGCCATAAGTAATTGATATTCCTTCAACATAGTAGCCATCAATAGTCTGACCTTCGTGGTTATAATTATGTCCAAAAGCCATTTACTAGTCCCTTCTGATATCCTCTTGCTCTACCACACACCCTCTGGTAATATGTTCCATTAGTGGAGAATTTGGCAGAAGAACAAGTGTGACTGTTGTCTGAGACCTTACGACAGAAGGTAACACCAGAGAAAGTGTCTTTATGCCATCCACTGGGACAATCATCTCCTGCACTGATGTCTATGCTAATGATTCGATTCTTCTCCAACCTCCACCCACACCAGCACACGTGGGAATAAAGCCAGCAGCAATTGCACTTGCTGTCATATTACAATAAGTCCACTGCGTGTTGTTAATACGGTAGTAACCTGACTTGTTACCAGTTTCAGGATTATTGATGTAAATGTTCACACAAGATGATCCAGTATAAGACATCCCACAGTATACCTTCCTGGAACCATCAGTGATCCACTAATATCCTGACCATTCATGAGATTCAAGATTGGTGGTGTAGATATTCTTACAAGATTCTCCTGGGTAAAAAGGTGGTTTAAAGCTATGCTTACTACATTAATCAGTAGCCATCACCAGTTCCTTAGTGAAGATTGCTGTTGCAATGTAATAAACTGCTAACATTGTTGCAGACCAAAGTTTGCTACTACATATATACAAGTAAGTGGTATTTTAATGCATGCTCCACTAATTGGTGAACTTTATACTGCCCTGACCACTACTGCTGTCATGACAAGTCCATATTTGGACAGGTCAAGTCTATATTAATTTTGGCAAGTCCATGTTTGACAAGCTGCCTATGACATAATTAGACAAGTCCAGTTTGTTACATCACAGCCTTGCATGAATGCAAAAATTGTTTGAAGTTAAATTTCTTTTTGAGAAGAATTCTTGTGAAACTCTTGATGACAAAATGTGACAGAATTTGACAAAACAAGGCTTCCACACACATCCACTCTTATGGCTTTGAAGCATCATAACTCAATGTTTGGAGTATGCCATTAGTTTCAAATTTGACCTAGTATTTTACAATGCTATGGAAGAATTGTGTGAAAATTGAAGGTCAATAGCTTACTGAATAATCAAGTTACAGTTTGTTAAAGTCAGAAAAGTGGATGTGTGTCAAAGCCTTGTTGTGTCAAATTTGGTCACAAATGAGGAAATAATTATGTCATAGTTACCTGAAGCATTCCTTACAATAATACCATAAAATAAAAGGGACTATTTGTGCCACGGCTGCTGGTGATGTAATATAGCTGCTGCAAGTACTGTACATACTGTACACAAAACACCAATGGCAATTATGAATACCTTAGTTATCCTACAGCATTACTGTATTGCTGTCTAGTTACAAGCATGAACCACTGTAAGGTGCAAATGTAAACAAATGAAATCGGTGGCCTTAACAATGAGGTGGCCATGTTACTGAGATCGTGAAGTATACCTTAGCTATGTTTGGGACCTACTTGACATGGTGTCTATAAGGAGGTGGTCTTATTAATGAGGTAATGAAGTACACATTAGCTATGTTTGGAACCTACGTACTTGACATGGTCACTACAATGAGGTAACTTTATTAATGTGGTCATGAAGCACCTTAGCTATGTTTGGGACTTACTTGACATGGTCACTATAATGAGGTGGTCTTATTAATGAGGTCATGAAGTAGACCTTAGATATGTTTGGGACCTACTTGACATGGTCATTATAATGAGGTCATGAAGTACGTCTTAGCTGTGTTTGGGACCTGCATGACATGGTCACTATAATCAGGTGGCCTTATTAATGAAGTCATGAAGTACACCTTGGAAATGATTGTGATCTATTAGAGACGGCTGCCATAAATTAAAGAGGTGACCGATTTAAGTCCACTTACTGAATCAACTACAGTAGGACAATGTGCTTTGCTCCAGCTCCTTTCTGTAATGGGCTTTTTGGAGTATACTTACCTTATGGTTATGCACCATTGTGCGATTAAGGAAGTGATGGTTTAGAGAAGCTTCCTTTTCTTTCATAAGTGTTCAGTATACATGTCAGTTGTAATTGTTGTGCTGTAAATATTCCATCCAATGATGATCATTGTGTGTGACATGTAGCTTTATTGGACATCAGCCGTCTTCATTTGATTTATTTGCTAATCTCTGGAACTTATAGCCAAGGCTGTTCTATCAATCCCAGAGTGACCCAGCGTATACACATACCCAGTACATACTGAAATGCACATACCAATAATTATGCAGATCGATACTTTGATAGGCACATTAAGTGACATGTAAACAAATCATATAGCTAAAGTGATGAATATAATAAAAAGGGTTCTTCAATCACAATTACCATAATGGTTATTTCACACAAAATACATATAGTTTTGTTACTACAGCTAGGAGTCCAGGGGTTAAGTCAAAAGGATGGCCCACTAGCTACATGTATGTTCATCACTGCATTGGTGCAAAGGTCAACCTCAACTTGATTCCAGTTCTTGCTTTCAATATTGTATGGAAATATGGGTCCACAATGTGGGATGTATCCACTTCTAGCACAAACCTACACATAACAATAAGATCTGTATATAAGCTCAAAGTGACACCGGTTTACGTATAATAAACTATGAACATTAAGAATGTGATATTAATATTTTACCTGTTCACAATGTGTGCAACTGTAACTTTCAGTTCTTGCATGGCAAAGCGCTGACCAATACAATTCCTAAACAATATAAAACACACAGTGAGAGCTAGTGCTTACACTGTACACATGCAAATGGATTATACATATGAATAATATTACGTACTATGTAGCATAGTTATAAAAATAGTGCTATGTGGTACAACACGTCAGTGTGACAGATAATACTAAGCACATTGCAATTATGATAGATAATTATTATTTTTGTCACACTCAGAGGTGTTCACCATTTCTCTTACTCACAAAATCAGTCAGCAAGTGTAAAGAAAAATCATTAAGATATTTATAATTCGATATAAATACATACATATGTACGTAAAGATTACATGAATGGAATTTTATTCCTTGATTCCCATTGTCTACCTGCATATATAGAACTTAGTTCCCACTTTGTTATACTTCACTGGTAGAAAATTGAACAAAGTTTCTGTTTTCTGGTGAGTTTTGCCACACGCTTCATACCAGAATGAAACAAGTACAGCAGTCGGTCGCCCTATAACACCCAGTTATATCTACATTCAACACAAAACTGTTATAATGGAGGGATTTCTAAACTCTCACTGCTTATTTGTAGTCCTGTTACACTTGTGGAAGTATAAAATATTTAGAACATGTATAAAACAAGTATTGTTCAGCAGGATGATGGAGTGTGCAATTATAGGCTTATACAAAATAAATTTAGTATAACTTCCCTCCTTCCTAGCTGATTGTTCTCGTAGTGCCAGAAATAACAGTTAGGCTTCAAAACACGGGGTTTCAGAATTTAGTAGCCAGAATGGCCCATGTTACTGTGCCTGAATGAAGCAAGGGTGCTACTACAAGGGTGCTACTACACATGTTCCTGTAATGACTCATCCTGAACTTGCTGACTGTGTTAAATCTATGCATTTAAGTAATGATGTGTGTTTGTAATTAGTGTATGTGTATCTAGTTTTGTTTTTGTATCGGTTTGTGCTGTACGTATGGGTTTTAACTCTGGTGAGGAAGAATGGTTCATATTGATTACCAAGAGGCAGTGGCATAGCTAAGATGGGTACTGGTAGGGCACAGGCCCAACCAATCAGTTCCAGTGCCCTACCAACTCAGGTACTCATCATATACGTAGCTAGCTATAGCTAAATTGTGTGATATACGAGGTGCAATATGAAGCCTCCTACAGCTACGTAACTAATAATTATGATGCGAACAAAAAATTTGTACAGCTAGTGTCCTACTAGAGATGAAAAATTTTAGCTGCAAAATGCCACCAAATTGAATCTCAGCATGTACAGTAAGTTTTCAAAAAATTTCTTGGTAGGCATATGCCCCAGACCCCCCTAGCTGCAGCATGCTTTGCATGCTGATTGATGCAGCTTGTACACATACAATGGTGCCCAGGCAATCCTTCTGGGCTAGCTACACCACTCCCAAGAGAATAATAATAAATCAATCAATCAATCTATAGGGTCTGCATGAGGGTTACTAAATACATAGAGCTCTGTGTTCCGATATCTAACTAGACTACAACTCAAATTGTACCTTGACAACTACTTGTAAACAAGAAATGTAATGTTAATTAGTAGAAACAAACCCTATAATTATACACAATCAGTACAACTGTTATATTCAATTTAAAACCCTGTTGTGTGTTGCCAGGTAAATGCACAATTGTTGTGTTTTATATTATCTCAGAGTGTATATATATGAGACCACGTTTTCAACTAATCAATTAAAACTTCAACTATCAGTATCAATACTCTTTGTAAACTAATACAGGTCTAATACATGTATACCATGTTGCCATACACTGTTACACTGTATGTACATACCTCGGTCCAGCAGAGAATGCTAAGAATGTAAAGGGATCCATTTTCTTGCTATTGTCAGTGCTAAACCTCATCGGATCAAATCTCTGAAGATATATATACGAGACAAAGTATGTAAATGGTACTCAATGTCCCTATATACTGACCTCTGGATCATTCCAGACTGATGGATCACGATGCATGGCATGGATACCTACACCCAACCATGTTCCTGTGTATATGGAAGACACAACAGTATGTATAGACTTACAGCAATATACATTCAAACTTACCCTTAGGAATTCTCTGTCCATTAGCTATGACATCCTCTGATGACAGCTTTGCCACATATGGCGCAATTGGGTACAGCCTCATTGTCTCTTTAACACACATTGTAATATAAGAGAGTTTGGACAAGTCTTCGCTAATAGCATACATATTATACACATAAATTAATAACTATGATGGCAATGAATAACATATAGCTCACCATGTAATGTCATCAGTGTCCCTTCCAGCTAACACCTCTCTGATCTCCTTCCTACACAACTCCTGGTGCTCCTTGTACATAGCCAGACAGTACAAGATCCAACCTATAGCTGGAATAAACACATGCCAATGACAGACATTTCAGATGACAAGGTGAGCACTGCATAATGAACATTTCGTAACTTTTGTAGCAATGGCCTCTCCTCTAATAGACACCAATAATGACCCAGTGACAGCACGACTTAATAGCTATGACAATTAACAACTGTCACACAATAGGTACAACGTTTGTGGAGACCACAAGACTAATTTATCTAATTACAACCACTACTACTTAGCATATACATATGTGTGCATGTGAATGTGTTTGTACTGATAATTATATCACAAGAGCATACAGATAAAATACAGGAGCTGATCCAGGGGTGGGGGGGGGGGGGGTAATCAAATCTAATCATACAGAATAGAAGGACCGCACATTTTCCTTGGATGTTATCAATATTTAGTGGAATGTCAAAGCTATGAATTGCCAAAGCTCCTAGCCACCCTTTTCTAAATAATCCTGGATCAGCGCCTGAAATAGTGTATTGCATAACAATTTTTGTGAAATCTAAATGTTGCACAGCGTGCGCTCTTAAACACCTTCCTGAAAGCACCAAGGAGAGTAGGACAGCAACACTGAGCATTAAGAAAATACATAATACCTGGAGAACAGTGCTTTACAATAAAGTTTATCGTGGTCACCAAAGTTTAAGTAATGATGGGGTTGTATAATTGAATACCTTTCTCACTAAGTTGACATTTCTCACATATTTTCTATAGTGACACAGCATACCTGATGCATTAGTGTCATGACCGGCAACCATGAAATTAACCGCTTCTTCTCTGATCTCTGTGTCAGTCAATCCCTCTCCATGCTCATCCTCAAATGTAAGTTTATATATAGTGCAAATACATGTACATGTTATACCCTTGTAGAAAGTAGAATGTCAAGAAAATCTTGATACTTTCTCTTTGGTTGTGATCCTGGTGAACTCTACAAATCATCACATCATGACATATTTAATAGAAGACATACAGTAGCTGTCACCTTCAACAGTTCATCCCTTCTCTGTAGTATCACATCTTCTGAATATTTATGAACAATTTTAGAATAGTTGAGGAATTTGCGACCATCAGCAGTTTTGAAGTATACCCAGTCGAAGATGAGGAGTGGATTACTGTATGTGACCAAGAATTAGAAAATTCCTACATTTGCGTTAATGGTGTACCAAATTATTGCAGTAATAATGCACTAATGAATAACTATACTTCTCAGTATAGGAATCAAACCAGAATATTACTTTTATGCTCTCAGCATAGATTTGCTATAAGCTACTAATTCATACAATTAAATAGCCTTTGTTCATAAATGTGACTGAGCCTGCGAAAACAGGGCATGTGGGCACAGATTTTTGCCTACTTTTTCAAACATCCATCACTCATAACACTCTATACCATCATGCTATGGAAATGCAATTTTCAGCTCTTAGTAAGCATTTAGTTGCTTTTATGATGCAATTGCAAGTTACAGATTTCAAATATTCTGTTCCAGTAGTGAGATATGATCTGTAGTGTGACAGGGTGCAGTTTGTGCCCACATGCCCTATTTTTGCAGGCCCGGTCACAAATACTATTAAGGAATGCATTTATAGTTATCAAAATTGAATTATAAAAAAAGCATGTATGTATGAAGTAACACAGAATTTATATAATTATGAAAACTGTACAACTGCTCAGAATTGACAACTTCTAAATGGTAATGGTAGATATCATGCTGTATGTGTCTCATGTCCAGTAGACATGAAGAAATACCTATATATACATACAGGATTTGTTGTACAGAGATAATAATTAAGTCATTTTGCAGTACATTAACACAAAGCCTTCATTCTATGCAAAAGTTTTTTCTCTTAGTACTTTCTGCTTAAGAGGTGGGGAAAACGTGCAGACACACAAATTTTTCATAATTATCATGGGAAAAAAGACACACACAGAAGGACATAATCCTGGAAATAATATCAACTGGTGAACACTACCACTCCAGGAAATTTCGTGACTGGTTACTCAACAATACCCAGAGTTTTTTTGTGATGCTAGAACCTAACTACTGTACATACAGTAGCATTATAGCCAAAATTATATACAAAGGAAGGCACATATACACCTGTACCTTAAGCAGTGAGAAGCACAATACCATGTGAAGCATGCCAATATAGGTGGTTGCTCTCTAAAGGTAATTTTGAATGTTCGCTATTGAAGTTGAATTTGACAGCAGCCAATCAATTTTAATGCTATTATAATAATGAACGTTTGACCGTAACTAGCTCTATTATGGTATCTCAATCTTGCGCTTGAACAGTTTTTGGAAACCTCACAAACCTTCCGCCAACCACCCTCCTGGAACTGCCCCTGAATCAAATACTACAAGCATATTCACAATACCATGTAGCAGGAAAAGTTTGGCAGGAGAAAACTTTGACAAATTCACCACAATAGGATAGTGGCAAGAAAAGGTTTGGCAAATTTGTTACTATATAGCTAATACTAGTTTGTATTGGATGAACACACTTTGGCAGATTTTAGTTTGGCAAAACACTGCCCGTTCACCAAATTTGCTTAACTTTCCTCCTGCCAAACTTTCCTGCAATACAGTAGTTATATATTACTTACTATAACCGTTTTACAAGAAGTTGTGCTAGTTCTTTGTTTGCCTCTAGAAATGGAGTCTTATCACTGTAAGAACTACAATGCAAATATTGCTAACAAACAAATATTAAGCTCACTTGTTCTCTAGACAGTTACTATTACTGGAGAATATACACCTCAACAACACATCCAGTGTATATGCCACTAAGTTATTAGTGATCTCTACTGACTCTCCTCTATCAGCATAATCACCCCATATCTCCTATTAGCAGATGCTATACACATGATGTATGCACAATATCTGACTGGGCCTGCAAAAATAACCTGAGGGCCATGTGGGAACAAACTACATGCTGTCACACAACAGGTAATTTCTCAGTATTGAAATAAAATAATTGCATTCAGTAACTTGTATCATATAGTCAATTAAACCCTGAATAAGGGTTCCAAATGCCATGACCATAGCATGATGGTATAAAAAAGTATAAGTTGTGGAAGTTTGAAAAAGTAAGCAAATTTTATGTGCCCACATGCCCTGTTTTAGCGGCCCAGTCACATATATAACACACCATCAACTTGTGGGATACTTCATTGTATATTGGTATGTATTGTTTGAGCATGTCAAAATGAAAAGCTGGAGTGATCATTTTACGGTGTCTCTTCCATTTTGCACCACTATTGACCACTAGACCTGCTCCTATCAATAAAAGAATAAAATGTATACTGGAAACTATTTACACAATAAACTGTAGGTTTTTATAGCCTTGATGCTTGAGTATTTACAGTATGTTGATAACAATATTTTTGCTAGAAATACACCACTGTAATTATTATATGAACCATGATATTTTAGTTTTCATTCCACAACAGTATTGCTACAGGATACTGGGTGTAACTAATCACTGGACTGGATTACTGGACTGGAACACTGTACTGGAACACTGGACTGGACTACTGGACTGACATATTTTTGGTTTTTACACATTCTGAGGTTGGTTTTATTGATTCCTGCTAGCCAAGGGCCTTCAGAAAACTTGCAGTCTGCTACTAAAATGATGAGTGTGAGGAGTGGAGTAAGCAAAAACTAACTTCTAGTGATTTCACTTCTATTTATTATGTTCTTCTACAGTACATATACCTATACTACTTATCAGTATGCTACAGGGAATATGCTAGTTATAGTTAACCAATTGGAGATAGTAGTAAGCTTGTACAATGCTAATAAATTTGGTCACATATTATAGTACGCCAACCAGCACATGTAAGAACTAATCATGATAGCAGAAAAAACTCTACAGTTGTGCAATGAGTTTGTATATTACATGTAGGAACAAATTTAGCTACAATTGATTATCTTAGGAAGGATAGGTTGTGTCCCAGGGGTCTGAGCTATTTAGTTCAAGGATACAGTGTAAGATAGGGAGCACAAATATAGTAAAATGATTTTTGGTTAGCTACTGCTAGGTATTACAATCTCCAAAACACAATACTAAGAAGTGTATAAATGCACATAACAAGTAGTGAGAAGTCAGGTTTTGCTTACTCCTGTAGCAGGCTGCAAGTTTTTTGAAGACCCTTGGCTAGCTAGACTCAATAAAACCAATCTCAGAATGTGTAAAAACCAAAAATATGTCAGTCCAGTAGTCCAGTCCAGTGTTCCAGTCCAGTAGTCCAGTCCAGTGATTAGTTACATCCCAGGATACTTTAATATTTCCTCTTTTACTAGGCCGTGCTTTAAATGTAAAACAACTGATTTTTAAAATCAAGGATTAAGTTGGCTGACTTTGAGCTAATCCCACATGCTAACCTCACAAACATGTTGGTTCCCATGGCTATTCTACAACCACATTACATACATCTGATTTCAATCTCTTGTTGGCAATGGAGCGGTCAACAGTTTACTTGACATGTCACTGTGTTATTACTTTCTAACTTAAAATGATTGGGGCTCTTTGTTCATGTAATTATATGTTTGCTCTAAGTGGCTGAGTTCGCAAAGTAATTCCATCAATTGCTAAGAAGTCATTTCTGTCAAGCTATGACAATTAAACATGCAAAATTTTATTTGTTGGAAATTGCAAATAACTTAACATGTACTATTCATTCAATAAACTCATAATTCATGCACTCTGAAAAGTGTTACACACAGCACACATTTGTATATAGTCACACTAAGAGAATGTTCTAGATCTATAAAGGGAATTTAAAAGTTGCTAAATAAGCATCAAGCTAGCATATATTTACAAGAAACTAATTTTATTAATACAGTGAATACTTAAAGATTACTGTCTCTATATAGTTTAGTCTACAATACCACAACTTACCTGTCCATATTTTCAAAAATGAATATGTTCGTGGTTTTGGTGCCTCTAAGTATACGTATATAAATTATTATTATTGCAATGTATATGAAGTACAGATGGCAGCTATACCTCCTGACTGATGCAAGAGTGTTCTCATAATATTAATATCAGCTGTAAACACAAAAGGTATTAATGGTCCAATCCAGTACACACACAAGTTAGGATATGTCTTATGATTTTCTGCCATGTACAGCAACGACTTCCAAGAATTATCAAGCTGTAAGTGTATAATATAGGCACAGTACACACATGTATCCAGGTAATCCTATATACAAGTGTAAGGAAATCAGATATTTTACAAGTCAGTATAAACAAAAAGTGTGGGTTAGATTACTACCTGATTTCAATCCCTCTTTTATAATAATACATAACAGTAATTCATCACCAAAGTAGGGATTAATATCTTTCACCACCTATATATAGAATGTTAATTGTAAGTGGTTGTACTGGTACTGAGAAGGGAATCAGTAAGTATCAACATAAAGGGGATGGAGTAATGGGTTGTTGGGTGCTGTGATAGAACTCCCACAGCAGGCAGAGTGAAACAATTTTGGATCATGTGAACAGCCATTTGAAGGAGCCATCTAAGTCACCATGAAAGGAAAAGCGAGTTTAGGGAGTTGGGGAAAATCAACAAGCTGCTATAAGTTAGCACTGTGACACTGCAGAATGCTGATACTGCAGCACTAGACTACAACTACAGCACTATTATATATTTTTATAGACTCAGCAAAGAAGGTCAAACCAGACTTGTACAGCTTCCCTGAACAATACCAGAGACAGGTAGGTAACCCATGGGAGGTCTAAGTCTACCCAAAGTGTCAAATCATGAGTAGGCAAGTAGAATCCATAAACACGTGAATTTAATTACCCTATAGCCTAGGAAATCCGTGATCACTGTACTCTGTAGCTAACTGAGCAAGGAGGGATTCCACTGCAGACTTGACAGACTGAGAGGTCACCCTTACTATACTAGGAGGTTGACAGACATTTATACCTTTTCCAGCACTGTTCCTTCAAACACACACGCAAAGTCCAGTATCACAGCACAGTGCATGATTGGTTACATAGTGAAAGATAGCTATCATTATGCATAACATGCAGGCAAACTTCGATACAGGTTTGGGTTAGGGTTAGCTTTACGTAGCTTTGGTTTCTTCTTCATCTTTGTTACTTTAATAGAGGTTACTTCAGTCTCACGTTTATAAGATAAAAAGGAGGCCAGGATAGCTGGTAGCGCCATTGTATACAGTGGTAATGAGATGAGTGAGAGGTGCAAGTTCAAGTCCACAAGCTGCATGATTGCACTGTTGTAGGGTTAATTCTCTGGTTTTTTGACTTATGATGCATATTAGCTATACTAGTTTGTTTATCTCTTGTTTCACTACTTTTATAGCTTGAAATCCTACTTCATTTTTAAATTTATAATTTTTAATATACTAGTTTGTTTAGTTATTTTGTTAAAGCATACAGCTAGCTATAAACATGTGACTGTTTTATTAGGGTGACTGCTGTATTAGAGTATCTCTAGTCAGCCTGCGAAGATGTGCTTGCCCCAAAAAGGAGTGTGGTCATCGTGGTTTCAATCGATTATTAGACTAGAGTATCTCGAATCAGCCTACCAACTTGAGGGTGTGTTTTTTTTTAAAAGAAAGAAGAACCGGCCCTAGTTGGCACTCCCATCCACCACACTCTACTCTACGCTAAGATGTTCTATAAAATGGGTTTAGCCTATTCCTACACCTACAGAGCTACTGAAACAGAAACTACAGAACACAGAATAGAAAAAAGGAAATGGGGCTTAAATTGCCCCAAGACGCCCCTCCCCAGTGCAAGGTCAACTGATGCTGGAACATGACTCTTAAAGGGATGACCAGAGGAGGAGCGAGAACCCCTTATGCACATGATGGCAGAGTGCAATAAGGAGAAGCCAAGACGACAGCGAAGCCAGCTCATCACCCTACAGTAGGGTGGTTTCCACTTACAAGATAGGAGGAGGGCCAGGCGCTTGTAAGCCACAGTGGTGGAGGCACCCATGCCTCCAGAAGTTGGAAAAACAAGAGGACTAAAATTACCATGTTCCACCTCTCGCACTCTCTCCTCATATACTGACGGCGCTTCGAAGTTTCATGCTGGCGATAGGGATTACAACGGTTTGAAGGGTGGGGTCTATTCTACGGAACGGAACGGAACGGAACGGAATGATGGACTAAACTACGGAACGGAATGCTTTCTCAAATTGAAGCTTGCAGCTTACCATTGCTGTACAAGTTATCGGTGGCACTTCCAGCTGGTAAACAAACGTACCCCAAGAAAGATAAAACGAACTTAAGGATCGATTGTGGGTTCTTGCTGTTTATCTTCGGATGTATCAAGTAGGGAACTTAATGCATGACTTGTTTTTGCTAATATTTGAGTTGTTTTTGCTAATATTTGAGTTGTTTTTGCTTACTTTGACTTTACAATGTACAATCTGGGGCTCAGCCTTTCTAATAGGCATAAATCTGGCAGTATGTAGCTACACTACAAAGGAAACAAGTATGGTGACAAGCTGAATCAACTCTGTCAGGCTAAACAGAATCTAAAGGAATTTTGTGCAGTGTGTGAAGAGTGTAGAGAATTAACTAACTCTTATTGTAATGATGTAATGTATGATGTAATGCGCATGTGCATGATGGCTTTAATTAGAGTAATGATTCTTGTATCCGTGCGTGGTTGGGGAATCTGAGTTAGGAAGCTCTAGGAGCGAACCGTATCACACTCGACTCGTCATTTCTGGTGCTGTGAAGGAAATCTCGTCCACTTTGAACCTTTAGAACCCCAGGCTCAAACGCTGTGGTACCGTGGCATACTAGATCGTCTACTAACGGTACCCGGAGAGGCAAGCACCCTAGTCACTCGAACATTTGTTTGCTGTTTGTGTTTCCTTAGTGGACTGTACATCGATGGAGGAATTAACTCGTCTCCAGACCTCGCGGCGAGCTTATCGCTCCCACGTGACAAGAATTTTTAACAAGATTGAGGACACTCTAACGCACGAGATTGATGAACTGGCCATCACGTATCTTAGAACCGCTGTCACCCAGCTTGAGAAGAAATTGGATCAAATTGTGAAGATAGACCAAGAGATTTGTGGCCTTATAGAAGATGCCAACACTCTAGAAGACACAATCATGGATTCAGAAGAGCTACAAGACACAATAGCTGAGAAGATCAACGAGTTGAATAAACGTATAGAACTGCTCTCCCAGCCATCTTCAAAGAAATCAGGTGATGATCATACAGTTACAATTCCGGAGACAGATAACAATAGTGATACGACATCAGGTGACTGTAGAGAGACTGTAGCTACTGAGACAAGCATTGAGAACATTGAGAATGTGAGTACCACTAATAGTGTATCAGTGTCAAGTAGCACATCCCATACACCTACATATACTGTTAGTGCAGTCTCTACCACTACTACTACTGCGATAACTAATACCTCTACTGCTATGTCAACAGTTCCATTACTCACACCTACCATTTTTAGTACTTCAACCTTGTCATTTCAGCTGGTCCCATCTTACTCAATTTCAGCTGCGAATCCATCTGTGAGTTACATACATAGTTTGGGACCCCCTCCATTGATACCAAGAGTGACAAATCCAAGTCAGTACGGATCTCTTCCAATTACCATGGATCATCCCTTATTGTTACCATCATTATCAACCCTGAACCTCAGTACTAGTACCTCACCGAGTCTTGCAAGGGTACCCACAATAGAACCGAGAGCTAACCCATCATTAACAGAGGTCATGCCCACCACTAGTAGTAATGTAACAGGTCGTACTCACTCTCAACAGTTCACCGCAAGCAGATTACCAAAACTGACCCTACCAACATTTTCTGGTAATCCCCTACATTGGCTAACCTTTTGGGATTCCTTCCAAGCAGCTATTCATCTGAATCCCAATCTCAGTGCAGTACAGAAGTTTAACTACTTAAAGGCTCAGGTTGATGGGGATGCAGCAAAGACAATAGAAGGGTTCCCCCTTAGTGATCAAAACTACTTGCATGCAGTCACTATTCTCCAGGACCGCTTTGGTCAAACACATAAGCTAGTGGCAGCCCACATGCAGGCTTTATTAGAAGTAGCAAGTCCATCTAATACACTTACTAGCCTGCGCACATTTCATGATGTCATCAACAGCCATTCCCGTGGTCTATCCCCACTTGGAAAATCAGAAGACACCTATGGTGATCTATTAGTGCCCATTATTCTCAACAAGCTACCTAAAGAAACTAGACAGAATCTAGCAAGAGACACTACCACCCCGGAGTTGACATTTTCACAGCTTATGGCAGCTATTCTTAAAGAAATTAGAATCCTAGAAACTAGTAACAGTACTTCATACAAATCCTATTCTACAGCCGCCTTTGTGGTCGGTTCCAAACCACCACGTACTAACAAGAGTCAAGATAAGGGACCACAAACATGTGTGTATTGTAAGGGGACCCATGCTACCAATCAGTGTACCACTGTAGTAGACTATCAAAGACGACTAGAAGTAGTCAGACAAAACCACCTCTGTTTTAACTGTCTTGCGAGACACAAGGTCTCACAGTGTACCTCCAAGTCAGATACCTCAAGGAGGCAATATTGTGTGAACATCAATGATTCATTAACAGAATAGTGGACTACATAATGTCAGATATCTTAGCCTGAGTAGTGAGTTGAATCCAGGATGGGGTCTATTTTACAGAATGGAATGCTTTCTGAATCAAAACTTACAGCTTGTCTAGCCGCTATCATTGCTGAAGTTGCATTCATCAGTGGAACTTCCAGGAAATGGAATAGGATAATAATAAAATATTAATAGCTGTTTCATGCAGTGCATTGACTATTTCCTGATATATCAAGCAGGTCTCTTCAATTCATTTATTGCATGACCAAGGCAAGTTTTGTTACTACAATACAGTAGCTGATTGGATGTCAGTTGCTTCTGGTGATCTTGACAAGATAAATAGTTTAGAAGACCACTCAATTTCTTCAGTTTCAGAGCATAATATCCACAGAGAAATTAACTAGAAAGTTACTGGTGACAGGAAAAGTCTAGGTGATCATGACTTTATTCAGTCTAATAAACAGAATATATGATTGATTGAGTGAGTGAGGTATCACTAGCAGAATGTTCAGACAACCAGCGATGAGATGCATGCATGGATTCATGGAATTTTTGTTACAGTTGGAGACATTAAATATCCAAAAGCAAACTGACTGTATAATATTAATTTACTTGCTTTATATTTTCTCAATTTTGAGCCTGTATACAAATAATTAAATTTTTCTCAGTCCTAGAATAAGATGGGAGAGAAAATTTATCTTTGTTTACCTATACTGTACAACTTCAAAGGAAATGAAGAATAAAACTAGTAAAACCACAACAAGGTGAATTACAGATTTAAATACTAAATATGAATTAGAGCCTTTAGATAATTATTGTTCCAAAGCAAAATTGTAGATGGAAAAAACAAGGACTGGTGAGATCTTGGTTACTTAATGACAGCGGTTGGAGATTAAAAGGGTGGTAACTTCTTGTTCTTGAATATGTTGCAAAGTGGAGGTACAAATCAAAATGGGATATCAATTTCATTATGAAAAATTTGTATACTTAAATAATCTAGCATTACTGTATTCATTTGTCCTCCACTTAAATATGCTACAACAGTGTCGGTACATTGGCAGTCTACCTTGAAATCTCAACTCTAGAGTAGGTCTAACACAGAGCAGCCCACACTGTAACAAATACAATCCCACTATAATTTCATGGACCATGCAGCTGGACTGGGAATCACTTGAAAATAGATGAACAAATTTAACCTGTTTTGAAGTGAAGCATGTGAAATGTTACACTTAAGAAATCCTAGGATTCTTAGGTGGTATGTAATTAATGTGAGTGTTCCATTTCCGGTCTGACTAGATACATTGAAATTACACACACATCTTGGTCCAAATCACATTTGCCTGGTGGCTATGGGCATGGTTTCACATGCATAGCTAGGCTTATAATTGAGATTTGGTTGATCTTGGAGTTTTGGCATTTGGCCTGATTCAAGGCTAGCAGTCAGACACATCCTTGAATTTGTGCAACAGAAAAAATCAGTTCACTATTGAATACAGCATTAGTCCACTGCACCGGCTGTTAATAACTCCATGCATACAATTCAGTGATTTTTGCAGAATATAGCCCCTTTGCGATCTGCCAAAATATTTGCTCCTCTCACACTGCACAAAATTCTTCAAGTTTTAATTCAGCTGGCTCTTTCCTGTTACCAGTGTCTTCCTGCTTGCTTTATTTGTACACTGACATATGACTTGAAAAGTCGGCCCAGACTGTTTTCTAAAGTCAAAATGAGCAAACCAGCTCACATAGAGTGCCCTCCTTGGTATATCCGTAGATGAACCAAGGATGAACATCACTGATACAGCTCATCCCACAATTAATACTTCGTTACTAATGACAACCAACAAGAACCCACAATCGATCCTTTAATTCTTTTTATCTTATGTTTAATCACCCACTGGAGGTGCCACTGATAACTCGTAAGGGCAGTTTCAGCAATGGTAAGTTGCAAGTTTCAATTTGAGGAAGCGTTCCGTTCCGTAGTTTAGTCCATCATTCCGTTCCGTTCCGTTCCGTTCCGTTCCGTAGAATAGTCCCCACCGTTTGAAGGGGCACAAGGGTTAAATATTCTAACATCAAAAAAAGTAGGTTCAAACCGAGAACCCCAGAATCCAGAAGCCTTGATGTCCAAGCGAGCACCGACATCTTGGTTAGCTGTACGTATAGGGAGAGAGATTCACCACTCAAGGGCTGAAGGGGAGGTTCAGTAGATACATCATGACAAACCTCTGACATTAATTCTGCAGTCAAATCTCGGATGTCATTGTGGCGGATGGTAGGGAAGGCTCCGTTCGGACAGCTGAGAGCATGTTCAATGTTGTTGGATCTGCCACAGACACAGCTGACAGGAAGATTCTTAGGAGACCAACCATAACGGAGAGCTAACGCATCACAAAAGTCACCTTTGTGGAGAGCAAATCCATGACATTCCAAAGGCAAAGTGGAAAGCCAGGAGGATGCACCCTTCTCACCAGCAAGTTTCAGGGACAGTTGGAGATTGTTGGACAAAGTTGAGAAAAATTCTGAAAATCTTTGAGAGAGATTCTGACGTTTGATGGATAGAGCTTCTTGTTTAGAGCACGCTGTTGTTGTAGGATGGAGGAATCAAAGCAAGAAAGCTGATTTAAGATGGCAGATGCTAGGGGGGATGTAACGGATGTGGAAAACTGATAGCTGTCTTGGGAAGATTTACAAGGGTCAAATACACCAAGGCCCCCTTGACGGATTGGCAAAGCAAACATAGCCCGTTCAGAGTCATTAGGGGCATGGAGACATAACTTCGGCAGCAAGTGCAGACGAATAGCCTCCTCAAGGGGAGCGAGGGGGGGCTATTCGAGGGTGTGTGGTCACAAATACAGCTAGCGTAAAAGGGGCGTGTTCATCGTGGTCTCGATCGATAGATCGATAATACGTAGAATTAAGAATGGGCGTGACCTTATTACCTATTGTGGAGTACTGGTACCTCCGTAAAGTCGGGGGCTGTACAGTAGCGTAGTCTAAGCGCCTTAAATAATTTTGTGGCGTCTATTATGCCTAAAGAATGTGTTGAAATGGAAAATTAATGCCTCCGTATGGTTTATTATTATTATTATTGCTGAGCAGTCAGCCCTGCTGGTGTACTCAGATTTACCCAAATACATGCAACATAATTACAATAATGATTGTAGTCCAGTTCTAAAAATGTCAGCATCTACAACTTCAATAAGATCTACTGGTAAGGAGTTCCAATCATTAACTGTTCTTGAAAAATAACTATTATGGTTTCGTTGGATGAAGAAAAAGACAAGCAGCCTGATTAAAGATAAAAGAAAAGACAAGGCGCACAGGGCGCACACTCGTCGGAACCCCAAAAGGCACATCCCACCTGTGATTTTGTTGTGGCGTAAAATGGTGACCGCGCGTGCGCTGCTTCGTTTGGGCTCTAGGCTTGCGACTGTAGTGAGTGAGTGAGTGAGTTGTCACGGAAATACTGGTCCGGGTAAAATCAGTCCGGCCGGACCGATTTTGGGTACCAAAACTGATCTGGCCAGACTGAATTTGGTTGACCAAGTTTAGTCGGGCCGGACCATTTTTGGCAACCAAAATTGGTTGGCCACATGCACCCCTGACCACTCGGACCAATTTTGGTTGGTCCGTGGGTGGACCATTGTGTGGACAGGTCGGTCCACGCTAAATTGTTTGTGACGGATCACTGCAGCCGACTTAGTCTGGAAACTATATTACGAATAGCGTATAGCTTCGTTTCCCTAGCTGATTTACGAAAAATGTATGAGTAGCTAACTAGAAACTAAATTCCATGTCACAACTATAAATATGCAGCGATGAACACAGTCGCAAAATTAATACTTTTCGGTTTAATTTAAAGCAGTGTGGGATGATAAAAGTTCTGCATTCTTCTTTTCCACGTCAATAGCTAGCTATGCGAGTGGGAAGTAGAGGTTTTTTTATTTTTTTTTATTATTATTAGCACTTTACAGTGACCAGCACTGAAGGTCTGACAGCAACATGTGCTGCAGCCTTAGGATTACCTAACCTAATTTCAGGGACTTAGACCTAATGACTTCACTTACTGACTGAAAAGGTGTAACAGAAAAGGGGCCAAAGTAAGGAAAAAAATCCCTCCAGCCCCAGGATTCGAACTGCAGGTCACCCAATGTCTAGTCAGGGCCACACTCAGTCTTCCTCCAGGAGGGATGGAGATTCTTCCTTAAACCTAAAGTATTTATTATTAGCACTTTACAGTGACCAGCACTGAAGGTCTGACAGCAACATGTGCTGCAGCCTTAGGATTACCTAACCGCAGCCTTAGGATTACCTTTTCTTCCATAGCTACATCAACTCAAATGCATGGTGAATACTGAGTTGACTCATGGTGTTCAATGTTGTATGCAAAAACACAGGTATCAAGATATTCTTCCCAAGTATGTTTTTATATGCTCAATAAACTTCACAAGCATCATCAGCTCTGCAGTGTCTTTCATCCAGCCTGTTAGCGTTGATCATGACAAACAACTATAGCAATTAACATGATGGAAATCACCAGCCTATGCTGGATTACTTATACTTGAGGATGGTATAGATATATATAAAAGCTATCATTAAAACATGCATGTCTTATCTTCAACCAGGGGCGGATCCAGACTTATAGAAAGGGGGGTCAAAAATGAACTGAGGCACTACATTGTCTCTGGTTTGATAAGGTGAGAACAAAAAAAAAAAAAAAGGTCACAGCCAGCTGACAATAGCTGCCCACCTCACCAACCACGCATTTATAGCTGATAAAGTACATAAAAATCCTTAAATAGCTCACTACACACTGTTCTAATACTGTGACTGCTTTATTAGAGTGACTGCTCTATTAGAGTATCTCGATCTTGGTATACTAAAAATTTTTGGAGGGGGGGTCAAGAGACCCCTTTGACCTCCCTCTGTATTCGCCCCTGTCTTCAACTTCTGCATATAGCTCAGAATTTAATTTGTTGTTAAACTGACCCTTGGCCAGTTTTTTTTAATTAATCTAGGAATACCCATGCATGCATTGTCATAAACAGCTACACATATCATCTCCTATACTGGTATGTGCACAGGTGAAAATTAGTAATTTTTTTAAGTTGGTTAAGTAGTGAAAAGCATACAGGAAATATTATAGCTATAACTTTTAAGGAAATGTTTATTCCTGTGGGGACATGTGATCAGTAGGAGATGATAGTTTACATTTAGTTATTTAATAGAGCAAGCCTAAGCTATTATCTCCTACATATCACATACAAAAGAGAGGAATGTGCAGTATGTACACATGCAGGTGTTATACAGGTGTATTGTTCTAACCATTAATGTTAACTCATGATCAGACATTATATGTGCACAAGGGCATAGTACACATGTTACTGTGCATGCACTTTACCGTACAAGCCAAACAATAAAAGTGTCAGCTCTTCCCTGATGTATAGACATTCAGGACTCTCAACTTACAATCTGCATGGACTAGGCTAGGTAGCCACCCACCTTCATTTATTTCTGGATCAGTGCTTGTTGATGAATGTTATAGGTGACTTCTCTATTAGAGTATCTCGATCTTAAGCAACTCCAATGCAACTAGCTGATCCCATGCAGTGATCCGTACCCTTGTTGGTAACCTTTAGCACAAATCCATGCATGCAGTGATAGTGCCTGCAATGCTCAGTATTCGAGATTGATAAATGAGAATAGCTATAGCTAAGTCGGCTGCAGTGATCCCACTGATCCGTCACAAACAACTAATAGCTAGCTGCATGCGTTAATGGTCCACCCGGATCGATTTTGGTCGACCAATATTGGTCTGAGTGGTCAGGGGTGCATGTGGCCAACTAAATTTGGGCCGGACCAATTTTGGTCAGGTCGGACCAATTTTGGATGCTAAAAATGGTCCGGGCGGACTAAATTTGGTCGACTGAAAATGGTCCGGCTGGACCAATTTTTGACCCGGACCAAAATATTCGTTACAGAGCGAGCGAGTGGGTGAGTGAGACGGAATTTCGAGTTTTGACGATATAAAAAAAAATTCTATATCCATGCAGCCGCCAGTAAGTGTTTTCTTGTTTTTAAGGGTGCTCGCGACTATTTGAAGCCATACAACATGCAATTTTTGTATTGTTGCTTATACTCACATAATGTATAAAATGAATCCATATGCTACTTACGTTGGAAGTGCTTCTCTTTCTCTTCAACACAAACCAAACAGAATTCTTCTAGCCTATACCATTTTATAACTATGCGTAGTTCTTTATGAAGCGCTTAAATCGAAACTAGTTCTCCATTTTTCACAGTAGCGCACTGGAAACCACTGCACGTTGAACAAACTTCAGCTTATAACTCACAACTCTATGTTTAGTATTAGTACACAGTGTACATAGAACTTAAGTTAGTACTAAAAGTGTGCTACACCATTCAAAACCTCATGTTCTCGGTGCCGTAACTCATGAAGCCATAACGCTACGGACAAAATCTAAACATAGACCTCTGGAGAATTTATCAGCGAATCTCCCTACAAAATTTGAAGCCTTCACGGCTATCACTCAAAAACTAGTTTTATTTTTAGTAAACATGTGCAAAGATTGCGTGCGCCCAACATTATTGATACAATAACCACATGCACAAATTCCTATTGACCGCAATCACCAATTTTTCAAAATAACATGTCATAAACGCTGTTCTAAACACAAAAAGCTCTGTTTTCTCTTCTTCACACACAGGAACAGCTTCTTGCTCCGCCTGGAGTCTCCAAGTCGCTCTTGGATAGGTTACGCTAGGCACGCCATCATCAGCAGCTTGTAACGCCTTGTGATTCCAGCTGGTAACATTGTCCCCTACATAAGCAGCTTACAATTACAATACTAACTACCAGCATACCCTGTCACTCGAAAAAACAAGGCACGAACCGGTGGCGGATCCAGGATGGGGCATTTGGGGCAAATGCCCCCCCCCCTTCACGAAATTGCATACAAGATCGAGATACTCTAATAGAGCAGTCAATTACTCTAATAAAGTAGTCACAATGTTCATGAGGCAGTGTAGCTTACCTATGAAGCTATAAATAGGATTTTATTTTACGTAACAGACGTGATATAGTTGGTAAGGATAACTAGCTATTATTGTTGCGACCTTTTTTTTTTTTGGTCTTCAACTGGTTTTCAGTAAGTTTTTTTGGTCTTCAACTGTTTTTGAGAAAGGTGCCCCCCCTCTTTCCAAACTCTGGATCCGCCCCTGCGAACGCATGTTGCCTACAAGTGAAAAGTGCGTTCACACTTGTTGCCTTAAATAACACTTACTTTTAGATTAATTCATGTTAGTGTAACTGTTGATCCATCAGACAATCATTTGCTAACACTTCAGTGACGATTCTGAAGCGAAAAAACATGCTATTCTTCCTCGTGTTCTCTGGCGCAAAACATGTCCGCTTAACACGGATACTACAAGTATGCGTAGTAATGCCAATTATGATGCAATAGCCGCATGTGGTTTCTGGGCTGGCACTTAAACGGCTTCAAATATCAGCGAGCACCCTTAACGCTACACTTGATGTTAGATGGACTATTATTCCGTATAGGTGATTTTCGTCGCGTAAGAAGTTACTAAGCTGGATTTTTAAAAGCGGTATTTTTGGCGGTGCGCGTTACTTTTGATGCAAACCCTACTTAAACAGTAGCTACTACCGTACTGTTTGATACTAAGGTTTGCACAATTATAATTTATATGTTGGGTTTCTGCAGTTCCATGCAGTGATGGACAATAGAATCAACGGCACAATGGAACACATCTTTAGTATTGACTCCCTGTTAGCCAATGCTAGGTCTTCCAAGAAGCCCATTATTATGTCTTTTCTGGACCTGAAAAATGCTTTTGGTTCAGTTTGCCATCAGTACCTTTTCGATATTCTACAATACTTGGAGCTACCATCTGCTTTTATTTCATATATTATCAGTTGCTATTCTCATCTCTGTGCCTATGTTTCCACAGCTGATTGGAACACAACAATATTCCATATTAATAGGGGAGTGTTCCAGGGAGATCCACTGTCTCCCCTTTTGTTTAACCTAGCTATCAATCCATTGTTTGTTTTCCTTTCAAAGTCAGAACATTGTGGGTACTCTGCTTTGTTATTTGCTCCCCATTCAACTGATTTACCTCCGCCTGGTGTACCTATTTATGTTTTTTGGTCTGATTCTTCTACAGACTCTCCTGCTGGTTGGTACAGAGCTAATGTCACCTCCTATCATTGTGATGGTTCCTGTAGTTTACATTATGACAATGGTGATATAGAGCCGTCAGTGGATTTACATGCTGTTGAGTGCTGCTTTGCTGGTCATTACCGTAAGAACTTTCGAGTCGATAAACCAATTAACACCCAACCTTCAGCTTCTGTTAGGGCAGCTTTTGCTGAACCAAAGATTTGTTCCTCCAAAGTTCACAAAGCAAAAGGTTTTACTGATGATTTGACTGTCATTTCTAGTAAAGTTGACTCACATCAAAAAACTCTTACTTTATTAGTTCTGAAAGTCATACTGGTCATTTTCAATTAATGCCTACTTCTGGAGTTTAGTCTTTGGTTTCATATTTAGAGTATTCAACATGTAAAGCTGGTAAGTTTTAGATGCATGCAATAAGCTTTTATCACGTAATTTCAATGCTGTGATCTAATCACTAGCAGTAATTATATTTAGCCTTAACAGGCAATACTTACATCAAGAGCATTTCCTGACAACCATCTTCTAGGTGGAGAAGACAATGAGTAAAGATATCTGATATCTTTACACCAAGTGATCCATGAACCAATCATTTGAACAATAGCAGTGACATGTGACAGAAGGAATAGTATTAGAATAACAGTGAAACCAAACTGAAGTGAAGTTGCTATATCCATTGATCTTCGCTACGTACTCCCTACAACTTTGTGCTCCAGATATAAGTATAACTGTAAATAATTTAGTACTCACAATAGATCAATTAGACCATAACTAATCCAAATGAACTAGCGTACAAACGATTTATAGGCTAACTACGACAACACAAAGCTAGCTAGTCAGTGTGGTTGCACTTGTGTGTCTTCCTAATGTGTTTCAATATAAATCTAATTTTGAGGTAAAATTTTTTCTTTGAAGATGAGATGTAGTTAACATCAGATTGTAGTCCTAATGTACTACACTGGAAAACAACTTAGTGAAGCTCATACATTTTGTGGTAATTTCAGTGGACTATACATTGTAGTCCTAATGTACTACACTGGAAAACAACTTAGTGAAGTTCATACATTTTGTGGTAATTTCAGTGGACTATACATTGTAGTCCTAATACACTACACTGGAAATATAGTAGTTTTATTGGGAATTGATTTGGTTTAGGGTTAATCTCTGGGATTTAGCCAAGGCCATTCTTCTATCCCAAAGTGACCCAGAATGTACACACACCCAGTAACATATAATACTCACATACCTTAGATTCCCTAAAAATTCGGCAGAAATAAATTAATTCCATTTGTATCTAGCCAAACAATTAGGAAAAAAATGTACCAACCTGTCGAATTTTTACCCTAATACAGTCTTGGCTATGTTAGTTTCGATCCATTTAGAAAAATCAACGTTTCGATTGTGGGAATGATTGTTATTAACTCCTCTGAGATTTTTCATTTTTAAGGCTCCTTTTAGACACTAAGACACTCCTTATCGTAGACCATCATGGAAAATATGGGCTGAAGGGCTAAAAGGAAGCTTCAAGGGACATCTCCACACAAAAGGAAGACTAAAGGTGGAAAAAACAGCGAAGCTGATTGTCTAATCTGCGAAGAACCGATTTTGGAAGCTGGCGAACACTGTGTGGGTGACGATGCTGTGTTCTGTGAAGGAAATTGTCAGGGCTGGTTACACAGAAAATGTGCTGGATTAACTCGTCCCGCCTTCGAGAAATTGGGTGAGCCAAACACACAATACTTATGTTCGTACTGTATGATGGTAAACCAGAACAATGAAATATCTAAGCTCACAAATATAATAAAGGATCTCAACTCTGCCATCATTTCACTGACAGAAACCATAACATCACATTAGCAGAAATGCGGTGACTACTCTATTAGGGAGTTTTGTCGTAATTCAACTTGCATCTCCAGTATAGTTGTAGATCTAACTTCAGTAGTCAGTGGATCCTTGAGTGGTGGTTCATTATGGTATGTCTGCTTAATTAAATCCTTAGAAATGCTAAGCGTGTTCATATGGCTTTCGGCGACATTCGTGGTCATGTGTGGTAAATACCTATCGCTGAAGATTTTCTTAACGTGATTCATACCACCAATGAATTTATTACCACTTATGGTGCATTTTGTAGTCTTCTAATGGATCGTGGTATAGTAAGCTACTGTAGCATGATCGTTTACCTTCAATTAACTGAAATCCACAAAATTACTATAATAAAACTCTCTAATAGAGTGTTCAAGTTTGACCGAATTTCTGCTAATGATTAAAGTCTTCTGTCACAAAATTTACTCCTACATCTGTTCAGGAAGCAGATGCCACTACTAACATACCAGTAAAAAGAACTGTAGATGACAGAAGCATGAATATTGTTGTGTATGGTATCAATGAATCTCCCCCTAAAACTGTTAAACCTGATAGAACCAAAAAATGACCTACTCAACTTCCTGTACTAAATTCTGTGGATTCTTCTATCCAGAATGCATCAATTAAAGATCTATATCGACTGGGGAAATTTGACCCAAGCCAAACTCGACCAAGTTAGTGAAGTTTCTTTGCAGGATTGATGTCAGTACTATTTTATCAAACAGAAACCTAATTAAAAAACCTGTCATCATCAACGCTGATATGTCTAAGGATGAGGG
Organism: Dysidea avara; assembly: GCF_963678975.1. NCBI lineage: Eukaryota > Metazoa > Porifera > Demospongiae > Dictyoceratida > Dysideidae > Dysidea > Dysidea avara. The sequence continues at coordinate 60,134,673 of NC_089272.1, forward strand.
AAAGATTAAATCCATGCTTTTACAGGAACGCTGGAGACTTATACAACAAGGCACAAATCGCAAATATATTACTATCTGAAAAAATGAAATCTTTGTGGGCAAACTACTTCATGGAAAGTCATCAACCAAAACCTTGTAAAATATGGACCTCACCCGGTCAACACTACTGAAAATAGCTCAGCATCATCCATTTCTGTTGACACTGAAATGGATCAAAATGAAACAACCTCATGACTAGCAAATCCAAATCATTACCCTGCACCTACTAACCTTAACCACAACTGTAATGCAACAAATCAAGAACATTCAAATCATAATGAAATATCACTAGTGATTACAAACTTTTGTAGTGTTTACAATGAGCAGGCAGAACTGGAAGCCTTTCTATCAACAAATAATATTGACATACTGCTTGGATCAGAATCTCATCTTGAAAATACCATACTAAATAGTGAAATATTTCCAAATTCTTACAATATATACAGAAAGGATAGAAATAGGCATGGTGGTGGTGTATTTATCTTGATCAGAGACACTTTTTCAACTTCAGAATAACTTTAGAGTCACCATTGGAAACTGTTTGGGTCAAAGTGCATATTAAGAACTACGATGACCTTATAATTGGATCATTTTACTGTCCACCAAACTCTCTACCAACAATATTTGATGATCTAGTGCAAAATTTTAGTGAAATCAAGGAGAAACATCCTCAAACCAAGATTATTATTGGAGGTGATTTCAATTGTCCTGGCATAGACTGGGAACATGGTTTCTTATCAACAGAGTCATACACATCTACTGTAGCTGCTTACTTTAAAGGAATTTCCTGAAAACCATCTTCTAGGTGGAGAAGGCAATGGGTAAAGATGTCTGATATCTTTACACCAGGTGATCCATAAATCAGCCACTTGAATAATAGCAGTGATTGTGATAGCAGGAATAGTATTAGAATAACAATGAGACCAAACTGAAGTGATAATGTTATATCCATAGATCCTTGCTATGTGTATAATACTCCCTACAGCTTTGTGCTCCAAATAATTATAACAACTGTATTTTGATACTCACAATGGATCAACTAGATAATAACTAATTCAAACTAGCTAGCATACATATGTGATCGGGCTTGCAAAAATAAGGCATGTGGGCACAAACTACACCCCACCACATAACATCTCATATCTCAGTAATGGGATAGAATAGTTTCATTCTGTAACTTGAAGCCAACTAAATGTTTAATTAGTGCTGAAAATTTCATGGACAAGCAATAGTGAAATACAGTACAAAGTTATGACTCATCAAAGTTTTAAAAAGTAGGCAATTTTATGTGCCCATTTTTGCAGGCCTGGTCACATATGATTTGTACTGATAACAACACGATACTATATAACTAAGTAATTAGCTGATTATCAAGAGAAAATTCCAGCAAAACCAAAAAATAAAACTTCTTCTGTGCATGTGGTTGTACTTGTGTGTCTTCCTAATGTATTTCACTAGAATACAACTTAGAGACATACCGTATACAGTTTTTTATGGTAAATTCCAATGGTGGGCTTCGATGTCATGTTTTAATTTTCCCTATATAGAAGATCAGATGTAGTTATACATTCAGATTGAAGTCCTAATGTACTACACTGGAAAACCAATTAGTGAAGTTCATACTTTTTGTGCTAATTCCTGGTGCCATGCCTTAAGTTTTTCCTTTGAAGATTATGTAGCGCCATCATAAGGTTACCTTGTTAGTCTTCATGCAATACACCAGAAAACAACTTAGTGAGCCCATCATTTTGTGGCAAAATGCTTGTGAATTGTATATAACTACAGCAATTTTTTTTTTATTGTTGTTTTTCTAGAAAGAAGATGTACGTCTACAGTGGTACATATCCAAGGCAAATGTGTAAGGTGATACTATATTCAAGTGAACAGAAGGTGCTCAAGCAAGTGAGAATGTGAAACCATGCACAAATCATTATGTGTTGCAACATGTAGATAGCTGTATGTATTTTAGTGAAAACAGTGCAATGCAACAAACTCGGTAGCTAACATGAAACCATAAATACATTCATTCCCCAAAGTACACATGTGTATGTGTTTATGTACATACAATAACATGAATTCACATTATACGTATGATTGCATGGGTCTGGGAAAACCAGTCTTATTGCCCATAATAGCAGATTTGGCATTACACCAAGAACACAAAGCTACATGAATAAACTATCAAATTTCACCATCAAAATCACCTAGACTTGAGCGGGCTGACTGCTTTCCCTAGCACAGTGGCAGTCCATATGAGTATATAGTCTAGGGCCCTAATGGAGCTCTGGTCAGCCTGGGATGACTATGTGGCTGTACAGCTTGGTGGTGCTGAATAAAGACCTGTGTCCTTTCATTTTAGCCAGTCAACATAGTGAGCTAAAAATGGTGGGAAAATTAGCTGTTGGCTACTTGTACAGTCTGTGGATACTCTGGAAGGAAAGGAATTGGTGTGAAACATGTAACAATTTGGTACACATAGCTTTAACCATTGGAGAGCTACACCACACTGAGTACTTAGCATTTCTTGATACTTTTAAATATACGATAAGACCAGTTCTCCCACACTAGGTCACATAAATGTATTAATTACTCTGGTGCAGAACAACTTAATGAAATTTATCAACTTTTAGTGAGGTTGTGGAGAGGGGGCAGCAAGGTGGTAGAAGCCATTTCACAATAAGATACTCTGTATACACTACACATGGCTATCAAGAACTGCACATATCCAAAGATATGTAAAGGTCACATACTTATGATAAATGGACATTTATTTATTCCTTGATTCCTATTGTCTACCTGCATTAATACCACTTTGTTCTGTCTCATTTGTAATTGGTAATATCTACATTCAACACAAAATATAATGGGAGGGATTGTTAAACTCTTACTGTTTTGTTGTCCTGTTAAAACATGTATTGTTTAGAGTGTGTAGTTATAGGCTTACATAAAATAATTTTGGTAATGATAACTTCCCTCCCTCCTAGCTGATTGTTCTCGTAGTGACAGGTACGAAATTCTGTCAATATAGGATTTGTTTTCAGCCAATCAAATTTCATTATCTATATGTAGTCTAATACAGTCCTAATGCATGTATACCCATGTTGTGCGTACACTGTACACACCTTGGTCCAACAGAAATGCATAGAAAGTAATGGGGTCCATTTTCTTACTATTATCACTGCTAAACCTCATTGGGTCAAATTCCTGATAATGTATAAGACAAAGTGTGTAATGGTACTCTATGGCCCTGCAACTATATTGACCTCTGGATCATTCCAGACTGACAGCATCATGATGTATGGCAGACGTGCATGGTATTAAAGCTAGTAAGCTTTAGCTTCTTATCATGTAGTTTCAGTGCTTTGATCTCTGCAGAAAATACTAGCAGTAATTATATTTGTGACCTGATTTTGGAAAATCAGTCTTAATGTCACATGTGAAATAATTAGAAATTTACAATTCACTGTGTTACCATTAAGACAGTTTGGCACCTGTTAAATTATTTCTCAAAATTCATAGTAATTTAAGGTACTGACTAACAATTGTAACCATTGTGAAGCTGAGTAATTGCTTGGGATACTTAATTTTAGTACGAAAACGTCTAATGATAAAATATAAAGTATATATTCAAAGAATACATGACAAATAGACTATATATAGCTCTATTACAAGCTCCCGGAGCAGGCCAGATTGGTGGCTTCATGGAGTCATAAATATTTGAGTTGATATTAAAACTGATTTTCTAAAATTGGGTCACATTTTGAAACAAGCAATATACTTACATTTAAGACATTTCCTGAAAACTATCTTCTATAGGTGGATGAGTAAAGATGTCTGATATCTTTACCATAAACCAACCACTTGAATAATAGCAGTGATATGTGACAACAATGAGACCAAACGGAAGTGATAATGTTATATCCATAGATCCCTTGCTATGTATACTCCCTACACCCTTGCGCTCCAAATATAACTGTAATTTGATACTCGCAGTGGACCAAACTAGCTAGCATACATATGATTTATACTGACAACAACACTATACTACATATCTAAACGTGTATGGTAAATAGCTACTTAAAATTCCAGCTAACACAAAAAGGAACTCTTCAGTGCATGTGGTTGTACTTTTGTGTCTTCCTAATGCATTTCACTGGAATACAACTTTGAGACATATACAGCTTTTTGTGGTAAATTCCAATGGGCTTCGATGTCATGTTCTAATTTTTCCTAGAAGATGTGAAGTAGTAGTACATTCACACCATCAGATTAAAGTCATAATGAACATACTTCACTGGAAAACAACTTAGCAAGTTCACACCTTTAGTGGTAATTCCAGTGAACTCTGATGTCATGTATTAAGTTTTCCTTGAAGATTATGTAGTACAATCATAAGGTCAAATTGTACTTCTAATCTATAATGTACTGGATAATTGAGCTCAAAGCTTTGTGGCAAAATTCTTGTGAATTGTATATAGCTACAACAATACCTTATTATTGTTGTTGTCTTTCTAGAAGAGAGCTGTACTTCACATATACAGTAGTATCCAAGGCTAATGTAAGGTGAAACTCTTATAATCTGATGCTAAAGCAGAAGGTGCTCAAACAAGTGAGATTGTGCAAACCATGCACAAATTATTATGCGTATCAGCACATGTGTATAAGTATTTTAGTGAAAACAGTGAAGTACAACAAATTCTGTAACATGAAACCATAAAATTTGATGCATTCATTCCCCAAGGCACATACATATATGTTAATGTGCATACAACAATATGAATTCACTATGTGACTGGGTCCGGGAAAACCAGATTTCACCAAGAACATAAAGTTACATCAATAAACTATCAAATTGTTTGTAATCAAAATCATGTGGGCAAGTACAGTGATGATCTGTACGAGCAGTCTGGGGCCCTAATGAAGCTCTGGCCAGCCTGCATGGGGATGGCTGTATGTGGCTGTAAAGCTCTGTGGTTTTGAATAAATACCTGTGCTGTTAATGTCCTTTCATTTTAAACTGAGTCAAAAACTATTTAAAATAGTGGGAAATGTAGCTGTTGGCTACTTGTACAGTGGAATGAGTGAATGCTCTGGAAGGTAAGGAGTTGGTGTAGAACATGTGACAATTTGGTATACATAGCTTCAACCATTGGAGAGCTACAACACACTGAATATTTAGCATTTCTCTATACTTTTATTTATATGACAAGACCAGTTCTCCCACACTAGGTCATATAAATGTACTATGTACACTGGTTCAGAACAACTTAATGAAATTTATCAACTTTTAGTGGGGTTGTGGAGAGGGGACAGCAAGGTGGTAGAAGCCATTTCGAAGTGTTAAATTTGTCACCTATGAAATATGTATATCAAGTTACTCTGTACATATGTACTACTTATGGCTATCAAGAAACTATACATATCCAAACATATAGTTAGTGTATCACAATGTAACCCTTTGAAATTGCTTTCTTGTATTACATTTAGTACATGTGTGTATGGACTTCTATCCCTGACTGACTGCTGTATGTGTGTATGTGTTGAGTATTAATAGCTGGTGATTCCCTTTCGACTAACATGTTTCTGAAGTCACAAGTTATTGTCCAACAGGTTTTACCATGCAACAAAGGGATCAAAGGATGGTATCATAATGATGGGACCAATCTCAGTGGTGACTATACCGCCTACCAACATTTCATTTATATAGAGGTTATCCGTTTGACACTAATATGTTCTGTATAGACCTTGTGCCAAGCCGTGGTCTGGCAAAAACCGGAAAAAAGTGGCTACGGCTTCAAGTTTCACGATAGTTTACGAGAAAAGTGAGGGTAAAACTATTGGGCGTTCTATTGCAAAAACCTTCCCTATAGGTGGAATAACTCGCCATGCAGCATATGTTATATACTTTTACCCAGTAACTTAATTTATACCAGTGCTACTCTGTCTTTTAGTTTTAGTACGATTCATTTGTATTAGCATTAAAAAAATCGCAAGCATAGAATGCGTACGTTTTTCCCCCTCAAAAATGGTGGATGCATTATTTGATGATGCAATAAAGTGCCGGCACGCGCACATGGTCTATAATAGACAACTTTCATAATGATGAAAATTTTAACCATTGCCCCTAGCAACCTAAATTTTACATTATTTGTAGGCGTCAATGTCTTAAGTCACTTCTCCAAGTTTTAAAAGGATAGCATAAATAAGTCATGAGATATGACATTTTGAAGTTGCAATTTTCCCATACATTGTCAATGAGAGGGGCAACAGTTGCCCCTTCTCAGTACTCACACAAATCATGGGATTTAAATAATAGTTAGACGTCAAGAACCAGGGTTCTACCATAGATAATACACGAACATGGATTGGAAACGCCCGTGAAATTATTTACCTATCCTAGTTACGGTGCGCCAATACATTGGAAAATTTGTTGAAATGTACTGGGTGGCTGTTTGGCTTTCTCTCGCTTGTTTGAAGGCTAGTTTCAAGGCGTGGACATTCCTTTTACATTGTTTATTGTGTAGCGTTTTGTACTGAACAAGAACACAGCTTGTCTGTGGACATTGGAGGGAATATCATTGGCGACAGGTGGATACTGGCAGGTACGCGTTAGCAAATATTTCAGCAGCATCGTTACCAGCTATCTTAAGGCCAATGAAATTTGATTAGCAGTTTCGCGTCATCGCCCGCATGCTTTTGATACACCCGCATGGAATTTCATTATTGATATTTCACATCGAAATACTCTAATAGAGCAGTCACTTTTATTCTAATAGAGCAATCAGCTATACTCTAATGGAAAAATCACTTGTTTAGGAGTTACAGAATTAGCTGAATATTCTAGTAACGTACACCACATAGTATTTTAGCTAATGCAAGAGTAGTCAATGTAGATTTCATTGTTTTTTGGTAGAAATCTTCAAGTTTGGATGTGTGTTGTGCATAATGAATAATGACTAATAACCGCCCGCCCGCATCAAATTTTCAAAAATCTGAACGAGAAACTGGTAATCAAGTTTCACTGGCCTAACATAGCCTCTATGCCACAACCAAATAAATGTTTGATAGACTGAAATGAATTTTTAGCCAAAGACTTGTTCGACTTGGGTAAAACAATTGCCCAAAGTAGTGCCTGTTTTCTGTTGTTTTATCCAAACAGTCTGAGTATACAGTGAAACATTGGATATCTGGTTAGCTAAAGCCACTCTACCTGCTACAAGTGTTCGTGTATTATCTATGGTTCTACGGGATTTAGAAAACTCGAAGGCCCTGGGCTGTAGCGTCCGAGCGAAGCGAGGGCGCTACTAAGGGCCTGAGGGTTTTCTAAATCCCGTAGAACCCAGTGGTTCTTGACGTGAGTTGATAGCTGCTTGTAAACGAGAAATGTATGGCTAATTACTAGAAACAAGCCCTCTACACCTCCCTACATGGCGGGACCTCAACGTGGCCGTTGCTACCCATTTAAACGCCCATGCGTTGCCAATGTTACAGGCGCGTGCTATGTATCGAAGTACTGGACTCGGCGACTGGACTACAACTCATTGTTGCTGTTGTTGTGCCTCGACAGCTGCTTGTAAGCAAGTAATGTAGTGTTGATTAGTACAAACAAGCCCATTACACCTCCCTCTAATTCAGTACGGCTGTTACTAGCCATTTAAACGCCCATGCGTTGCCAATGTTACAGGCGCGTAATTATCGTGTTTCGTATCGCCTCAGAGCGTGGTCTCTATTGGACATGAGCGTGGCTCTACGAGATTATTAGACTCTATTTAGGCTGTTTTGGGTGGGTAATAAATCTCATATACTCCACCTTGTTTTCTAATATACTTCACGCCTTCACGCACAATAAAACACATGCTCAAAATCCGGTTTGTCCAATCGCTATGCGTTGTTCACGTGTAGTGATTTAACGAGCGCGATTATTTTGTCACGTGAGGACGTATAGTTGCCATGGCGCTAGTATTATCGTAAGAAAACCAGCCGCTTTTGCCAAGCCTACAGCAGAAACAGCCGTGGATGAGGTAAGTAATCTGAGTGTAATGTGAAATAGAGTCTAAAGCAGTTATACGGGCACAATGTGGAGTCTGAAATTTATAAACCCTCAGGCCCTTAGTAGCGCCCTCGCTTCGCTCGTGCGCTACAGCCCGGGCCTTCGGGTTTATAAATTTCATAGACTCCACATTGTGCCCATATAACTATTATAGAGACCACGTTTTCAGCCAATCAAATTTCAATATCAAACTTGTTGTAGTCTAAGGTGTAGTATCCATGGTCATATCTTATGACCTATATACACTATCCATTTAATATTTTGTTGACATTCACACCTACAAATCATGTAATAATATTATAGAGATATATGTACTTTTGAATGTTTAGTTTTTGCATACTTTGAAATACCTCATTTTTTGTGATTGCCCAGAAGGGGCAACTGTAGCCCTCTCCCATAGATATGTATGAGAAAACCACAATTTCAAAATGTCATATCTTATGACATATAATATATGCTATCCTTTCAAAATTGGGAGAAATTACTTTAGACATCATCACCTAATAATAATAGGAAATTCAGGTTGCTAGGGGCAACGGTTATTTCTATACTCTATAAAGCCTTATTATGGAATTTGTCTATTACAGGTTATCTTCGTGAATGCATGAAGCGAGAGTGAGTTACAAGCAGAAGAATGCTAGTAAAAATAAGAAAGCTGTGGTGCATTTGCTATGTAATTCATTGCCATATTGCTTCACAGCTGGAAGAAACAGGGCCATTAAACTCCAGCTGGTCGCTGGCTTGTACCGCTGAATTAACTCAGTCCCCTTTATTCCTGCTCTTCAATTGGCTATTACTATAAGTAACTCACTCGATGTAGTGATTCCCCCAAAGTCTTTCTTTAATTGTGCAAAATCACAAAAGGTTTCATTTTCTCGCATGTCTCAAAAACATGGTGTCTAATAACCATTACTAACTTAAAATGACGTAAACAGATAACCTCTGTACATGCTACCCTGGACTCCTTCTCCTGCTTAGGAAAGTACGAACTAAACTGTAAACCACGTGAGTGCAATTAAGAGCTATCAAACAGTGCAATGTGGACACCTTGGGACCAGCCACCAAAAGTGTCCTCAGCTGTTGTGGCTTGCAAGGCCAACTTAAGGGCACCCTGCTTCTGCCTGGTTTCCACCACCTGATCAGGGATAGGGCTGCTACCACTAACCAATTTACCACACCACCTGACCAGAGTGGCATGTTACCAGGCCCACTACCAAAAATAATTTTCAAGATACCTGTTTTGTGAGGGTTTAAGTTATTTTCACTCAGGTTTGGCTGCTTTGACATAATGTGTGTCATGAAGTGAACATTTTGAGTGTGTATGGAGCTTCTGGTGTAGCCAGCTATACATGAGTGAGAGCTAGGGTCAATTTAAAATGCTTAACTGTTGTGTAACATTTAATGGACCTATCTGGCACAGTTGTATGTAGTGCATAAAGAGCAGTTTTAGGAGAGTGCACATAACTCTGCAGCCAGCAGTGGTTACATCAACTGTACATGTAGCACAAGTATGGATAGTCTCACTGGACTGAGACACAGTGGAATAGCAACAGTAACAGTCAATGCAACAATTGCCTCGTGAAATGCCTTGTCTATATCAGAATTTATGAACCAAGTGGGGAAACTCCAATGGAAGACTCCAGCTTGACCACTGGCCTGAACCAATTATACAAGTTGGTTGAAAAATAGCAGCAAAAATACATGGTAGGATGGAACAACAAAAATTACTGTACAGTGTGCACAAGGCCAAATGAATGATTGCATCTTGTATGCTCTAGTGAAGAAAACTCATTGGCCTCCTTTTCCTGGATGCTGTTCAAGACAGTTATTTAGTTCAGCATATAACAAATTGTACAAGGCATAGACAAGGCCAACAGTCTTTGCTACTTGATTTGGTTTTTTCTTCTGATCCCAACTTTATAGATGAAGTTATTAATTTATCAGGTTTGGGAAGCAGTAACCATGACTGCCTCGTGTGGAAATACAAGTGCTACAACATCTCATCTCTCTCAAAACCTATTGTTCCCACGTTTAATTATAGAAAAGGTGACTATCAAGGAATGAATGAGTACTTCATGGGAATTAACTGGACAGATCGTATGTGTAGTGATAGCATAGAGGATAATTGGGAGGTTTTTAAGCAGTTAAGTGAATGATATATGCAACGGTCCAGTTCGTTTCTACCTCTACTCCTAAGGCCAGCAAATCTCCTCCATGGTGGACAAAAAGTATATCTGTAGCAATAAAAGCTAAACATTCTGCTTTCTCTAGATATGGGAGGTCTAGGTCTCATGCTGACTATGCTAACTACAAGACCAAATGTAATATAGTTAAATGTAAACTTAGAACTGCCCAAAAGTCATACGAACAATCACTTCTAAATAAATTTAAGCCTAACCCAAAAGCCTTCTATTCCTATGTCAAATCTAAACAAAAGGTTAAGCCTAGTATTGGCCCTTTAGAGGAGACTGATGGCTCTTCCACTACCAGTGAAGAAGAGATTGCTGATGTTCTCAACAGATATTTTGAGTCAACTTTTACTCAAGACGGAAGATCTATCATATATTCCAGCACCTCCTTTTAGATATGAAGAATCTGTATAATCTTATGATGTCAACATATCTGAGTCTATTGTATTGGAGAAATGGAGTACACTGAAAGATAATAAGGCTCCTGGTCCAGACAGTATCCATTCTTATATTCTTTACCGTCAGCAACATGGTTTTGTGTGCAACAAGTCATGTTTAACTAACTTGTTGGAAACCTTTGAAGACTGGACAAGTGCAGTGGACCAGGGTTATGGATATTAATACTTGGATTACAGTAAAGCGTTCGACTCTGTCCCACATCATAGGTTGATTTCTAAACTTGAAGCGTACGATGTGCATGGAAACTTGTCCCAATGGTTATCCAATTTTCTTGCAAATCGTTTTCAAAGAGTAGTGGTTAATGGCCAATAATGGGTTCAGAGCGGAGTACCTCAAGGTTCAGTCTTGGGTCCCTTGTTATTTATATTGTATGTCAATGATGTGCCCTACCTCATTGAGAGTAATCTGAATATGTATGCAGACGATACCAAGATATACTTAGTCATTAAATCCTTTCATAGCAGCCTTAAACTACAACATGATATTAACAATTTAATGCAGTGGTCAAGTGTTTGGTTGCTTAGGTTTAACGCAGCCAAATGCAAAGTGATGCAAATTGGCAACTCTCTTCCTGCATCATACACCATGATCGATGATACTACAAATGTATCTACTGACCTAGAACTAGTGAACAAGGAGAAGGACCTTGGAGTGTGGTGCACAAGTGTAAGACTCGATATCACACTTGATGTCTGGTGTAGTGGTTTAAACAGCCTTAAAAGTAATAAGGGTACATACAATGACATGATTTTGGTCTATAGTGCTATTAGTAGCAATAGCCATACTCAATCACGTGAGCCTGTAGTCATTAGGATGGATGCCTAATTGCCTATTAGTTTATTTTTACGGTTTCTAACAACAAATCCTTGTTGCTAGTTATGTGTTCTAGACATTAACACTGTTATATGCCAAGAATTCTGGTTTTGAGTAGTTGAAAGAGCAAGTGATGAGAAAAGGGTGCCATTTGGCGTGATCTTTGCCCAATACTGGGCTCACCCAGATAGTTAGCATCTTCAGAATTTAACCATACTTGGTATGTGACTTCTTTGTTGATGGGTGACTACTACTGTGGTGTGAGGAAATTTTGGCAATCATTTGTTTGGTCTTTGTGGACGAAATCCCATTTTAAATCCTGTCTAAATGATGCAGCTACAGCAATCGTGCTTCACCAATCAAAACACCAATACTTTTTGATGAAGGTTTGCTCACAGAGGAAGGTTGAAGTGCAGTATTGGGATACAAGATCAGTGTTTCCGGGAGTTACTGCTCGTAATCTCATGATTTGCAGACATTTTGATCGATTTCCACCCCAAGGAGGCAATAGAATTTACCGCCACTGCAGCTGTATTCAAGTGAGGGTTAGTCCACATAACACCAGTTAGCAAATTAATTTGAAGATGTTGTGGAAACCCTACAATAGAGCAGTCAACCACTCTAATAGAGCAATCACTCTAATACAACAGTTTTTCTTTTAATAGCTGATTATTTATTTACAAAAACATAGTGAAATCGTTTAAACTAGAGCTTTCATTAAAATACAAAAAAATGGTGGGCAAGCCCTACCCCTATATAGACCCCTTGAATAAATGATTTCATGTCACGTGCTAGTTTGAATACATGACTAACATGAGTTAAGTTTAAATCCCTGAGTCAAAAGTCCCAGTACTTGGGGCTTTGCTCCTTAATCCCCCCCCCCCTCCATACTTCCCTTATTTAGCCGATATTGGGATTTACAAATGATAGGTGCATCCAATGTGTTTTTATGCATTCATAAATGTACAAATAGCTACCTCTCTACTATAAGCTTCTACTTTCCCAAAGCAACATATCTAAGTGGTGAGAGCACCAGCTACTTAGCAATGTCAGAATCATGTAAATTTGAGATCACAGCCTCTATCTGCACATCTCCTACAAGCCACTAGTTCTACCCCAGGCATATTTGGATTATTTGCATATTTGCCTGCACAGTTTTGAGTGCAGTGGTTAATAGGCATCCTATAGTGCTGGTTCACTTGAAGGAAATAGTTGTGTTTGTATGGCTGCTGGAGGCTTGCTTTTCTTTATTTTCTCACAGTCAATAGGCTAGTGGTCAATCCCTCCACTGCTCCACATATTCCACTCGTCTACCTTAATGGTATGTACCGCCATATGGTGGATCTTACGTCATTAATAGCCAAGCCTCCTACATAATTATATAAATGATCATAGCTGCTGTATAGTAACTAATTTTATGTTTGCTACATGTCACTGGGCCTGTGATGGATGCGATGAAGCACTCATTTATTATTTTTCTAGCCACAAACGCAAACAGATTTTTGGATACCAAATGTTAAAATGTTGAATTTCATGTTCAAATGTTTAGTATTTGCTTGTATCCTCTCTATTGTGGTGTTTCAATCTTGTACAGATTTCTTTTTTTTTTTCTTTGCAGATTAGAGCAAGATTCTACAGAATTGAGATTCCACTAAATTCTGATGTGAGTAATATGTATCAAGACACACGGTAGTGTGTCGTGCGGCCCAATAAGCTGGCGCGTAACACCCGTGAGTATATTGACAGGAAGAAAGAAAACGCAATTTTCGCACCTCCGTAGCTCTGTGCTGCCTTGATGAAACAAGACGATTTTTGTTGTGGACATGCCCTCCAACTTCAGCACTCCACATTCCAAATTTGAGCGAAATCGCTTCACGCGTTCCCGAAATATGCGACCTCAAAAATTGGCTTAGTTTCTTTGTTTTGTTTTTTCTTCTTATTTTCTTCCTCTTGTCGCACACTTACAAAAACTAATATAAAACGCGAACGCCATATCCGATTGCCTTGAAATTTGGCACACAGAAGGGGGGGTATAAAGGCGCATCTCTTTGGCTGGAATACGATAAACAGGCAAAGAGTTATGAGCGATTATTCACGAAAAATAACACCAATATGTTGTCACGCCTACAGGGTAAACCGCGTATGGGAAGAAGCTGAAAATCGGTGGGTGAATAGGTTAACTATTGAACCTCAAACCTTTTGTGGTTTGAAAGAAATCGAGCAAAAAACCAGGAAGATACAACGAAAAAACCAACAGTGTGTAACAATTACGCAATCGAGATTAGCTAATAAAAAATGACTGCTTGCCACGCCTACCAGATAAACCGCTTGGGGTAATGCTTTGAAAATCGTTGTACACATGGAGTAATCATCTTAGAAAGGCTCATCAATGGTGTAGAAGAATCAGACTTAAAGCCACGGAGTTATAACACGAAATCCAACTTGGTGCAGCAAGTGCGAGATCGAGATACTCTAATAGAGCAGTCACCCTGAAGAGAATTCAAGAGATCAGCTAGAAACAAGAAACCTGTATAGAGATCAGCTACACACAAGTCACCCTGTAGAGAGATCAGCTAGAAGACGTTACCTTGTAGGGAGTTCATGCAACTATGGAAAGAGATAGTTCAGCTAGAAGAAATCACCTTGTAGAGTTCAGCTACAAAGAAACCACCATGTAGAGAGTTCAGCTACAAACAAATCGCCCTGTAGAGAGATTAGCTAGAAGAAGTTACCTTGCAGAGAGTTCAGCTACAAAGAAACCATCATGTAGAGAGTTCAGCTACAAACAAATCTCCCTGTAGAGAGATTAGCTAGAAGAAGTTACCTTGTAGAGAGTTCAGCTACAAAGAAACCATCATGTAGAGAGTTCAGCTACAAACAAATCTCCCTGTAGAGAGATCAGCTAGAAGAAGTTACCTTGTAGAGAGTTCAGCTACAAAGAAACCATCATGTAGAGAGTTCAGCTTCAAACAAATCACCCTGTAGAAAAATCAGCTAGAAGAAGTCACCTTGTAGAGAGTTCAGTTACAAAGAAACCACCATGTAGAGAGCTCAGCTACAAACTAGTCACCTTGTAGAGACATCAGCTAGAAGAAGTTACCTTGTAGAGAGTTCAGCTACAAAGAAACCATTCTTTAAAGAGCTCAGCTGCAAACAAATCATCTGTACGAAATTCAGCTACTAACAAATCACCCTGTAGAAAGATCAGCTAGAAGAATTACCTTGTAGAGAGTTCAGTTACAAAGAAACCACCATGTAGAGAATTCAGCTATAAACTAGTGACACTGTAAAGACATCAGCTAGAAGAAGTTACCTTGTAGAGAGTTACGTTCAGCTACAAAGAAACCATTCTGTGAAGAGCTCAGCTGCAAACAAATCACCTATACAGAATTCAGCTACAAAAAAATCACCCTGTAGAGAGAGCAGCTAGAAGAAGTTACCTTGAAGATCGTTCAGCTACAAACAATTCACCCTGTAGAGAGAGCATCCAGAAGAAGTCACCTTGTAGAGTGTTCAGTTACAAAGAAACCACCATGGAGAGTTCTGTGATAAATATATGTATTATATATATTTACATATATAAAATTTTAATGACGACAATTCAGGTGAATTTTGTGCCAATTGACCAAGCGGCACAAAAATTCACCTGAATTGTTGTTATTAAAATTTTTACCATTAACCTACCATCACAGCCATTTCTTGGCCGCCAGCTTGGATTTCACATCTTTTTTCACCATAGCCTTTTTGAGGGCCGCACACTTTTTTTACAGCTTGGCTGTTTTGGATTAGATAATTATACTAGCGAAACAACTATGACATGTACAATCTTGTTCATGGTCTCATAAAAAAATGGTGTAACACTGTTCTATCTTTACAAGTACGTTGCGTACTTTACATAAGAATTTGCTTTTATAATAGCTAAAACAATAGTCTTACCTCTCGGACATTCCCTTCACATGAGCATCCAGCATAAAGTGCATACCATATGTGTATAAAAGCCCAAGCTTTCTTCCCAGCATTATTGACCCAGCATGTAAACAAATGTGACTGGGCCTGCAAAAATAGGGCATATGGGCACATGATTTTTGCTTACTTTTTCAAACTTTCATCACTCATAAGTTTTTGTACCATAATGCTATGGCAATGCAATTTTCAGCTCTTAGTAAGCATTGCATTGGCTTTAGGATGCAAGTTACAGAATGCAAATATTCTGTTCCAGCACTGAGATAAGACCTGTAAAGTGACGGGGTGTAGTTAGTGCCCACATGTCCTGTTTTCGCAGGCCCGGTCACAAATAGGGCCTTTATTTGAGACTGGGCATTCATTTCGGATAGATTTGAGTCATGTCTGGCGTTTAATTGAATTCAAGTTATGGTAGAATGTCATTACTATAACAGTAAGCATAGTGAATCTTTATACAGTGTGTGTTGACTACATAAAAGCTGTAGTCAAGGCCTAAAACTGATTAAAAATTCGTTGTATGATACATTATCTGCATTCACGCAGACTTGCACAGACTATACTGACATGATTACTCGTGGCACCCTCACCCCTCAGTTGGCTTTAAACTTCATGGTTATAGGTTTGAAGAAAAGGGGAAAGAATTAAAGCTACTACTAGTAGACTCTATTACTAGCCTGGACCTCTATTTGAGACCAAGTGTTTATTTCCAAATATGCTGGAAACTCTTGGCTTATAGTCAGGAACAGGAATTTGCAACTTTTATACAAAGAAATAAGGTTTACATTTTTCTCTATAAAATGGCATCTGTTGTGTACGTATATGAATGAGAGGACCATTCCCTAGATCACACATAGTCTATAACAACAAATCCTTGAGAATCCAATTTATATGGAGATAAATTGAGGTGTACTTAGTAGGGAGCTTGTACTAGTTAATATATATTATATTTCTGCAGTCATTACCTACATACATAGCTGCATGTAGTCAAAAATTTCAACTATAGCAACCTCAGTGCTAGCACCTGTCTGTCCAGTTTTGTGCCATTTTAGATGAAAATTTTCAGTAGTGCACCAACTAGACTTAAAGGTGGAACATTTAAATATTAGAAAATAAATTAGGGCCTGTGCTGGTTCCTTAGAAAACAAAAACAATAACGTCGCCACAGAAAATCTTGTTGAGCGACATATATACATACATGCTAAGCCTCTCACATTTTTACCATCCCCTTTGCTGTCAAGATAAAGGGTTACACAAAGGCCCAAATTATCATTTGAACGGTAGAGGCCATCACAATCCTAGAGAAGGTAGCTCTCAAAACCAGCTACTTGATCTAGTGAGGCACATGTGTTTACTGCTTTAATTTGGTGCAGTTGTAAGTGGTAGGCCTGAGCCAATTATGCTTTGAAAATAGCCTATTATGCTTTTGAGCAGTGCTCAAAAATTCAGCCTATTATGCTCAAAATTATGCTTTCAAAATCAAGATTATGCTCTAGAGTTGGCTGTTTTATTAGAGTATATACCACTTTGACACCTCAGATCAAAGGAAACCACAGGGTTATATATTGCCCAGACCACAACTGCCTTTGATGCTGAGGCAGTTACAAAGCATCAGTTCCCTTTGATTATTTGTATAGAGCTACTTAAAGTTTTGCATTGTGGGTTTGAACTAAACATGTTAGTTTAGTTAGGGGAATTGTTGTGAAGCAAAAAGAATTTAGCGAGTCAGTATTGCATAGTTCAGTTACTAAGCATCACTAAATAATCATTTTTGCAATGTGGGGATTGTTTTTTTTACAGAGTACATTTCAACTGCATGAAAGATGCCTCAAACTTTCACAACCTATACTGTACAAGTGTTTATTTTAGCACCTCAGGTTACTTTATTCATCCACAAAGTGGTTATTTGGTTTAAAATGGTATCACTACAACCAGTGAAACCCACAATCATTTCTTTTTTGTGCCCACAATTTAAACCCACAATTGACATTTGCAAACCTCTGTATAAAAGTAATGTGGTGAATGTAAGAGTGGTATATATTACTTATACCATGGCCACTCAGGATTTGTCTGATATATATGCCCAAGCACGAGAGCCTGCAACCCTCAGGCTTGGGAATATATATATATCAGGCAAATCTCGTGGCCATGGTATAACTATTAAATATCAGCCTTTCCTGACTGCTGTATGAGAGTAAGTGACTGCTGTATTAGAGTATATCAATCTTATTCCCACGAAGTGTGAAACATCAGCCAAGAAACAATAAAACAATAACATTTCACATTTTCTTGATATGAAAAATGCAGCAATAATTTGTAGTGTGTTCGTGCTTTGCTGTATTTTAGCACACACATTGCACATTTTAATTAAAAGTCTTGAAAATGGTCTTATTATGCTGGCATAATGCTTGATGCTTTTGCCAGTCTATTATGCCAGCATAATTGGCACAAGCCTATAAGTGGGTTGCTTGTTAAAACTGTGGTTGTGAATTGTCTATAATTTATTTTGTGGTGTGTAACTGCTTTACATTATATTACAGTAGACAGAAATGGGTTGATACTTGATTATCTGTACACAAGGCAGCATTATAGTTGTGGTGTGTATTAGGTGGATTGGTATAAACAGTGCATGGATCCTTGGACCAGGGACCCTGTTTTCTTGGATTATATATACTTCGCAATGTTTATACATTCTATATTCATATTAGTCTACTAGATACCACTGCAAGTCACAGTGTTTAGTTTCACATTGTCAGATCACTTCTTCTTGTTATGGTGCCCAACACCTAATGCCTCTGATTCTGACAGAGGATCTGCTGACTGTTTACCATATGTTGCATCACATGAATGATGAGCATTAGGGCAAGTTGAAGCATCATTGTAGTGAAGCGATCACTGCAGGTTACACAAATAGCTCAACAAACAGTGCTTTTACATGGTGCGTGAAGGCAGACTTGTTAGAATTCATCAATATTGTGGTGTGAAGAATGAGTGGCCCTCATATTAAGCATTTCAGAGTTTCAAGTTAGTCACTAAATGCTAGGCAATGCATAAGGTGCCATGATGGAGAAAATAGTAGATGGTGTGACTAGCTGAAGTAGCTATCTATATACAAGTATAGACATTGTAAAGTACATGGTCGGTGCTGTATTATGTACACATGCATGCATTAAGTATCAGTATTGTTTTGTACTAGGATGTGAGAAGTCTCTGTGATTGAGATAAGCTGGAGGCGGTGCTGTTGCTGGAGTATGGCTAATAAGTGGTGACTTGGTGAACTGGTGACTTAATGTAAATTAGTCAATACTAATACAGTGGAACCTCAGTTATCCAAGCACCTTGGGACCAGGAGTAGTCCATAAGTCTGAAAAGTCCATATCTCTAAAACTGTGTATAAATAACTTTAAAATAGTATAAAGAACATTTTTAGTATTATCAACTACCCTAATAGAACAGTCACTACTCTAATAGTTATTTACATAGTTCGGTTAACCGAGAATCCAGATAAGTGGGGTCCAGATAACTGAGGTTCCACTGTAACAAGTTAATTCTATTTTTATATGTCTTATTTATGTATAGCGTACTGTATGATGCAATTAAATGCAAAGGGTGAATAATTGAAATGTTCAATAATATATACACACAAAACAAGCATTTTTATACCTTTTCCTGCATGCTATGCCACAAAGTCCCTAAGTCTTTACTTGTACAGCCATCTAACAATACAGAGGTGTTTGCACAGTAGTCTTTGGACTTGCCTACTTGGGATTTCGGTTTCAACATAATAATACTGGGAGGTAGAACATATAATTATATACATAGCCGTCATAATAATTTTTATTTGGTTGATGATCTGATAATTACATTGATGGAACTGTCTTACCACGTGTGCAAGTTGCAATTCTTGATCACCACGACAAGGAATAGAAAAATGGGAAATTGCCACCTCTAAATGCCACATGAAACTTTAATTTCACCTTGAACTCAATAAGTTAGCAGGCCCACCAATTGAGTGCACTTAAAGCTACCATCATATGCCACATGGGTGGAAATTGTTGAAGGATGAAATGAACTTTTGTGAAAATGTGTAAAAATAATTTTTGCATTTTTATTTGTAAAATTCCAGAAAAATCAAGGTTAATACATAACCTCCAACATGATTGCAATTCTATTTTCACAAAGCTGTCACCATACATGCACGACACTTGATTTCTTTCCTTTTGTATGTATGTATATGGTAGCACCAGATGCTAATAATTCCCAAACATCATGAAGCATAGATAAGTATGATATTCTGCTATTCTTTAAATTGGGATAGAAATTTTGTGTACATGGAATGGTGAATGTTCATATTTAACATGATTAACTATTAGTTACAGCATTATTGTACATTTACAAAATAATTGTTGTCATCCCAAATCTTATTTACTTCAAGCTTTTACACTTCTTTGGAACAAGCAGCACAGACAGCATAATTATAGTTAAGTACCTCCAAGATGCCTACCAGATACGTAGATGATGGTAATTGCTAACACACAGTATGAAATGAACAGGTGTCATAGTACATACATCACAACAAGTTTATGATAACAGACTTACCTCAGCAGTATATTCTGACATGAGTCACATGACTCCAATGATTAAGCATCTATTTACTACTAGCACCTAATATGGAGAGGAACATTCAACATCAGTTATTTGTCTAATAAACATCACACAATAGGTGATTTAGGAACTGGAACCTCCAAATTCAAATAAGGGACATCTAATGATGGTACTACTGTAGGTCAAAACATTTTGCGCTTAAAATGTTGTTTTGAGTTTAAAAAATTGCGGACTGTCCATAAAATTTTTACTCAGAAATACTTTTAATGGTTTCAACTGCAGCAGCTTTCTCGAGCTCTATCATCAGAAGTTAATTACTGTATTTACTCAATTTGTGCCCCAGGATACTATTATTTTTTTGCCCAAAAATAAGGATAAAATCCTTCGAATAGTGTCGCACTATGGTATTATTCAGGGGCGGATTTAGGGGGCGGGCTAAGGGGGCTGTATCCCCCCTTCCTTTCTAAATTAGTACTTAGCCAATAAAACCCTAAATCTTCTGTGTGTATCAAAAGCAGACTTATTTCAGGAACTATGCATCACTACCAACACAAATAATGTCTATGTAACTACACCTATTGTCAGTGTTGGGAGTAACACATTACTTATGTAACGCGTTACATAATATTATTACTTTTGTGGTAACTAAGTAATAGAACGAAATATGCTATAAAAACAGGTAATATAACTCAAGTTACTTTACTTATAAATGTAACACATTACCTAAGTAATATAGTTACTGTAACGAGTCTAATATTAGGTAATATTATTATTAAAGTAACGAAGTTACTAATCTCGTTAGTGATCCACTGAGTAACACCTAGCCACAACGAAGTAATGAAGCCTACCGAATGAAGCTTATTCACCAGCTTCTTACTTATAACCAAGATTTGCATATTGTCCAACAACGCAATCATGTCACGTGATAAGATGGTAGTTTCACACAGGGCTGTGGACACAAAGTAATATAATATGTAATATTATTATAGTTACTCTATTTTATGGGTAATATGTAACTGTAACTAAATAGTTCAGTTGCAAGTAATATGTAATATGTAACTGGTTACTTGTAAAAAGTAACTGTCCCAACACTGCCTATTGTTCAACTGAGAATATAGCTTCCTTTTCCTCAAGTTTCGATTGTGGGTTGCATCTCCAGTTACAAAAGTTTTAATTGTGGGTTTTGTTTTATTCAGATGATTAGCAGTGTTTTCCACTATGGCTATAAGAGGTGATTAGTGTGGTTTTTATATTTTAAAATGAATTATATGATTCAAAAAGTGTTAGTTGATTTAATTGATTCATGATTAAAATATTCCAAAGAAATGTTGTTAACCTAGGAGCATAGGCGGCGGAAAGGGGGGGGCTAGGGGGCTAAAGCCCCCCCTCGGTCTGCTGAGGGGGGGCTTAGCCCCCCCTCAGAATGATATCACACCGAAATTATCTTTCTTGGAGTGGGGCTGAAAACCGTGATAAAGATCGAGATACTCTAATAGAGCAGTCACTCTAATAAAGTAGTCAGTGTGTAGCGAGCTATGTAAGGATTTTTATGTAGTTTATCAGCTAGAAATGGTAGCTGGTGAGGTGGAAAGCTCTTGTCAGTTGGTTGTGACCTTTTTTTTTTTTTTTTTTTTTTTTTTTTTTGGTCTCACTCTACCAAACTATAGAAATAAGTCTGGGTCAGCTCAGCGGAGCCCCCCCCTCATATCAACTACTTCCTCCGCCGCTGCCTAGGAGGCAAAATGGGAGTAACTGAAGCTTAAAATTTGGGGATTTCCTGAAAGCAGTTTGGGAAAAATTTTAAGCATATTTGACTCAGGCTTAGTTATTTAATGATTAGCTAACATTGGGTGACCTGCAGTTCGAATCCTGGGGTTGGAGGGATTTTTTTCCTTACCTTGGCCCCTTTTATGTTACACCTTTAGCTATAAGTCACTAGGTCTAAGTCCTTGAAATTAGGTTAGGTAATCCTAAGGCTACAGCACATGTTGCTGTCAGACCTTCAGTGCTGGTCACTGTAAAGTGTTTATAACAATATTCAGAAAAATGTACATAATTATAGAGTGAGTGTGATCCTTGGTCACATGCAACAGCATTATATTAGTTAAACACTTGTGTGGGCCAGTGTTTGAATTGTAAAATAACCTGAAGGTATACTAATTTCTCAGTGCAAAGACTGGGGCGAGGGGTAAGTTAGCTAACACTTTAATTTTAACCATCAGAGTTTAAGTCATCAGTTTGCATTATGTACAAGCCCAAGGCAAGGATCATTCCCTATGCCCAAAGTCAGTATTTTTTAGCCACAACTATCAGTCTCACTTCTAGCTCTTGGATGCTGGAGGTTAGTAGATAATATGACAAAAAAAACTAATATTACTGTTCTATATAGAAGAGTATAAACGTATGTACTTCACTTGACTGTTCAATTAGAATGCATGTGTGATTGTTGTATTAGAGTGAATTGATCTGGGACCAGATCCTGTATACTGTTGGGATAGTTTGAGATAACTCTCACTCTTACACCTGTGATATTAACTGCATAAAAATCTGTTTTGTCATGAAACCGCTGCAACTTGCCAAGCAGCCAATAAAGTATACTATTTAAAGTTCTGAAAAAATTTAACAAGGTACCTTGGTATACTCTAAATTTGAGCTCTGGTGTGAACATGGTAAGGATAACGTGTATATATGTATGTCAACTAAATACAGGTAGCTCAGGTCTGGAGAGGCTATATTATAGCTACTCACTCACTGCATTTCTGTGCCATATTACCCTTTGAGATACCGAGATACATTTTGCAGCAGTGTCCAGCATTTGTTGCAAAAAGGCCATAGGCAGTACTAAATCTATTCTTGATGGATAAAAATGTTGTCTTTTGTTTTATTTCTAAAGAAGTATTTGGTTGACGTATTTGGTTACACAATCATGCATGTGGTAATAGATCAGACACTTACCATCGACTTCTCTGTTCAGAGAACTCTGCACTGTTGTATCACATATGAACTTTGCAACAATTAGGTCTTAGCCAAACTTCCATAACATTATGGTTAATTGCATTTGTTAATGTTAAAATTAAGCTATAGTATACATTTCAATCAAGGCTGCGTGTACCTGTCAACTGCATGGGTGAATTGTATAGCTAATATATATGTGACTAAATTTTGGAAAATCACCCATATGGGCGCATTTGACCCCTAAAATATTTAATG
The DNA here is from genome assembly GCF_963678975.1 of Dysidea avara. Lineage (NCBI taxonomy): Eukaryota > Metazoa > Porifera > Demospongiae > Dictyoceratida > Dysideidae > Dysidea > Dysidea avara. Next base: position 60,157,998 of record NC_089272.1, read on the forward strand.
ATCAAATCGCAAACTTTATAATGCAAATCTACTTGTTAGTGGTTGTAAGCCGTTCACAATACCTTAAATTACCAGAACATTCTTGAAATGTTTTTAAAACTGTTCCCTGTTCTTATTAGCAACCCACTAAACATGAAAATTCTAATTATTTCACATGCGCCCATATGGGTGATTTTCCAAAATTCTGTCACATATGCAGTTGAGACCACAGGCACCTGCCTAATGGAAAATATGCACTTGCTTATTTAGCCATGAGTAGCTAAGCACAAGTGCATGCATGGCTCCAGTGGACAAATGCAATAATTGCACGCATGAAGAATTAACACTTTGGTGACTATAAGTAAGGTTCTGTGCTGCATAGCTAAATGACAAGCATGCAGCCCATAAAACAGATGAAGTGGGAAAATGTAACATAACGATATCAACATAAACATTTCATCAATTCAGTGGTAATGCACTGCATAGGGCATAGCCAGACTTAAGGTGCATCTGCATGAGAGCATGCCTCCCAGGAAATGTTTTGAAAAAAAGTTGGAATCTTGTGGTATTTTAGTCAATGACAATAGCACAATTTTTAGGCAGCAAATTCAAGCTCAAGACCAGCTATACGGATTACATCTGGCAAATATCTCTACAGCTACTGCAATTATACCATCTGCATATATATATATGCACGTGTCTAAATGTATTGGAGTTTCACAGTGAATATGGATGGGAAAGCCTGAGTGCTCTATCAGCAAGGGCAGTGGAGCAGGCCAAAGAGTGCTTCAAGACAATTAAATCGCACATTACATGAAGTTGAAGCGTGAATGTTATCCATGGGGTCTGAGTGGCTCAGTACCTCAATTTAATATTTTAATCCAAGTTTAGATGATCTCACTATGTTTTTGTAAACGAATTAAGTAGTTACATTCAGCTTATAAAAAATGTACAGGTGACTGTTCTATTAGAGTGGTTGACTGCTCTATTAGAATATCTTGATCTTGCATTTACTGAATAAGTTTTTACCCGAGCATTTAATTTGAGATTTAATTAAGCTTGATATATAGCTATTTCTGCTTATTCATAGTAGTATTTAGTAAACTGCATGCAGCTGATGGACTTTTCTACTGAAAATTTGGACTTGTATAGCTACCAAAATTGTGGACCTTCTAGTGCTGACATTGCGAACCTTTTTTACTAAAAATGTGGACTTTTCTCTAAGAAGGTGATTCTTTAGGACTTCCTGGCTACGGGTCTGACTGCAGATGCATTAAAGTAACTTATATATAGTTGTTAGATATAAAGTGTCCGGAAATAGTGGTCGTTGGAGTAGGTGAACTTTAGCAGGCTGTATCTGCCAGTTGGTGTACATTTCAGACTCCACATTTTTATCATGGTACTAACATAGACTAAAGTTGTATATACTAGAGTTTAGCGTCAATCGGTTCTTTCCTTGCGGAATTATGAGCTGTTGTCCGGATATAGATTTTTTGTCCGGTAATCGATCGTTTTTTCGGACGGAGATTTTTGGGCTTCATATTCCTACTTGCTTCAATCGGTTGGAGTGATTTTTGGTATGTAAAGTGCCAACACATGTGTCCTCCTATGCTGCATATGGCAGGTCTATGGAACCGTTTGTTTGGTTGCTACAGGTGTCCGGATATAAATTCGTCCGGGTCTAGACACTATTACAATTTACGGAATGCTAACGTCCGCGTCCCTAATCGCTGGTCTCGCGCACGTAACTGATGGGTGTAGACTATAAACAGTATAAATGAAGTTACTTATATCACACCCGATATTCTGTATCAGACAGCAATCAATGTTGTAGTGTTAGTATACTGACGATGTTGGCAGTTTATTACATAATAACAATGATCCTTCAGGTCCTCACTAAGGAACTTGTGATGGCTACTGAACAGTGTAGCGTGTATCAATTTAAATCACCTTTCTACCCTGGAGAGTCTTGCGAGGATGTCTACAATAAGAACCTTGAAAGCCGTGATAAAGCAGGATATTACTGGATCACTGATGGTCCCACCAGGGTATATTGTGGGATGACTTACACCGGATCATCTTGTGAGGACATCTACAGCAATAATCCTGAAATTGGTGACAAGGCAGGATATTATCGTATAAATGGCGCACAGTGGACATATTGTAACATGACAATGACAACACCAATGTCTACTTGTTATGCTGGTGCTAGTACTGGGGGATGGATAAGGGTTGCCAGCTTTAATAGAAGTGCAGGAGATTCGTGTCCCAGTGGTTGGATTGGAGATACTATCCAAGGTGTTAGTTTCTGTCGTATAAATGATATTTCACCTGGCAGTTGCTCCTCTACACTTTTTTCTGCTAATGGAATAAGTTACCAAAAGGTGTGTGGTAGAGCAAGAGGTTATCAGAAGGGACCAACCTATGGCTTTTATGCTTCTACTGTTGGTCGTGACATTAATCAATACTATGTCGATGGCCTGAGTATTACATATGGTAGTCCTCGCCAACACATTTGGACCTATGCAATGGGCCGGACTGATAATGATACAAATAGTTTAAACTGTCCATGTGCTCCTTATCCAGGTCCAGTTTCTCCCTCATATGTGGGATCTCACTATTACTGTGAATCAGGAGTTAACAATAATCCGCAATTTGAGTTTTATTCAGATGACCCATTGTGGGACGGATCTGATTGTTTTTCTGGTAATTGTTGCAACATCCCTAACCTACCATGGTTTTATCGTGAGTTGGATGAAACTACTACAAATGACATAGAGGCTAGACTGTGTGCATGGGATTTTTATTCTCACGCATCTGCTGTGGTTGATCAACTAGAGATTTTCATACAATAAATATCATTTACACTATTACCTCACTTTGCATGCACTTTGGGTATCTAATGTTTAGTTCTCCGTTATATTAAACCACAAAGGTCCTGTTCTAAATAAGGCATTTTTGTTGGCTGTTATATTCATTGTGTACAGTATGTGTTACCTCAAGAAATAGTGTAATCACATTGGTTCTTTTGTTAACAACTAAAGCATATGTTGTTATAATAAATGAAGGTGCTTCTGTACTAATGTCATTTTAATTCAGCTGTTGTCATGATATATAATTCGTTAAAGTGTATGTGGCATCAATATAATAGTTGCATGCACAGATTGGACAGCAGATACACTAAGTAAGACAGAAAAACTCAAGACATCTGAACCAACCCAACTTTCCTGGACTCCTTAAACAAACATTATACTTACTATCTGGACTATCAACACATAATCTTCTTCTTATAGTAATTATACAGTACAGTATAGGAAATAATAGTGATTGAATATTTATCAACTTTGTGGGTGGTTATTTACTGTGAAGTTTTCCTGTTGGGAAATTAGAAACAGTGGTTATATTATAAAACTGAAACTGAAAGAAGTGGTCAAACTTGTAAAATGGCAAACAATCAATTTATCATTTCAGAACGATTCCAAAAATGTGTAGTACAAGGTCATCTATTAAGAGTATAAATTCTTGTCTCATTTTACTTTAGTGAACTATATAACGTGAGGTTACTGTGGTTACTGTGATAAAGCATAGCCTGATTAATCTGGACACTTATGAAACTAACATAATACTATGATTTGGTATTAATGAGATCTTTACTTGTGTAGACTGTATAGGCCAAAGTCTGTAATGAAGTGGCCTTATTAACAATGTTGGCTACAGTATATTATATACCTTTCATTGTAAGGGTCTTATTATTGTGCAAAGGAATAAGACTTGCACAAGATGTCTACTAAGAATCCACCACACTCATTCTTCCTACAAAAAAAAAGCCATGCATTCGTACATTACATAGCTAACCTTATGAATAAGACAGTTCCATAAGGTATTTTGGTGTACTTATGAGGTGTATTTTTGATATGTGTGACATTGATATAGTGAGATTTTTGGACCCACTTGACATGTCCAAGTGGTCTTATAATAAAACTGAATTGAGTGGAACTGATAAACTGAACTTTGTTAAAACTTCATCAAATTGCTCCTAATAGTACCTCTTTACAAAGACCACCTTTCAATTTCCACTGACTCCAATGTCCCAGCTAAAATGTGTACAGTAGGATAAAAACTTGTGAAGGAACAGGATTTAAAAGCAGTATGTGTATGATATCACTACCTAAAGCTTCAGTCTCTTGATCACAACATACGTATGTATTGCATCTTGTCTAATTTGACATCACTGTAGAAGAGCTGTTGCATGCCCAAAAAAAGAAAATCAGTACAAGGAATTATAAATTTGGGTTGGGATCACACAGATTAAAAGTATTGAAATAAAGATCATTAGTGCACAGTATTGTTATCCCCTTACTGTTGTTTACATTCTGATGTCTGATGACATAATAGAATGTATTTTATTTAGCTATGAGCTAATGGAAATTAATTTTGTTGATGCAAACATATTATACCAGCTTTGTGCATTGATCTGAACTGTATGTGTGTAATGGCTTAGCACAAAATGTGTTTATTGTCACGGTTATATTTTAATAACAGATAAATTCAATGAAATTGTTACTTTGCGATCCTTCTTATAAACCCTCAATGATAAAGTATGTCACAAAATACCTCTTTTAAATACTAGAATCATCTATAATGGCAGAGAATAGCTTTTCATGTATAAATGTGACCGAATTTGACAAAACAAGGCTTCCACATACACCCAATTTTCTAACTTTAACCAGCTGTAACTTGACTACTCAGCAAGCTATTGACCTAAACTTTCACAAAGTCCTTCCATAGCATAGTACAATACCAGGTCAAAATTTGAAACTAATGGCATACTCCTACATTGAGTTATGGTACTTCAAAGTCATAAAAGTGGATGTGTGTGGAAGCTTTGTTTTGTCAAATTCGGTCACAAATATTGATGTCATACACAACAATTTACAGTCACACTGCTTGTCTTATGTGCTTTGCAACGTTGAAACCGGGTCACTACTGCTGACCCGGATGACCCACTGACCCGGATTAATTAAAGCCGAGACGTGTTTCGGCTAGTCTCGAGCGAGCGAACGAGTCTACATTTTGAGCGTTCGATTCATGTTGAGTAAATATTGCAACTTAAGCCTAGCTGTAGGTTGAAGACCAAAAAAAAAAAAAAAAAGGTCTTCACCTACTGACAATAGCTACCCCTCACCATAGATACCCTCAATTTCGTGCTACATACTACACTTACTAACAAATGAGCGTGGCTGAGCGTATGTTGGTAATGCGATAAGTGGGCGTGGCTCACGAAAGAGCTACGCGATAGCGTTTATAAGTTTCCACGTCGTCAAACGAACAATTCCGTTTCTCACGTGATCCAATCCGGGTCAGACCCAGATAAATTGTAAACCGGGTCAGACCCGGATGACCCGGAGAAAATGTGACCCGGATGACCCGACCCGGATGACCCGACCCGGTTTCAACACTGGCTTTACACACCATATCCTGAAAGTGTGATACACCCCAAGGGTGTGCTGCTGGTTAAGTGTGCTATGACTACCTGAGTTTTAACAGTGCACACATCACACAACATGTATATTAACAATCGTCTACAATCTCAGTAGATGGAGTAGCAATACATTCCTTTGATCACTGCAACAGAGTATCCATAGCCTCTCTCTCTTTACTCTGATGCTATTCATCTACCTTCTCCTGTCATCTTTCTACAACCTATTTCTGAAGTTTGCATGTGGATTGTAAGGCTTTTTTCTTCTCAGTTGCTTGACCTGCTTCCACTGGTAAATCATCCTGCTAGAAATAGAAAAAAATTAACCGACTAAAATGGTAGAGTATATATTATTGTAATGTTTACACTTTTGAATGTGAACAGGAAATAGTTTGCATGTATGTGCAAGCATACACTGTTAAAATGAAGAGTAACCACAACTCTCAAGGAGTTCCCAGTGTAGGGAGGATTTAACACCCCTGGAGAGTAACCATTACTCTAAAGGAGTAACTGGGGAGTAATCCATGCTCTGAAGGTAGTGTCACTTACTCTTCAGAGTAATGGTTATTCTCTTCAGAGTGTTGGTTACTCTCCATGGGGTGTTAAATCCTCCCTACACCGGGAACTCTTCAGAGTGGTGGTTACTCTTTATTTTTAACAGTGTACATAGTAACGCATCCAATTATTTGAAGTCTGTAATTGCCCTTACTTGCACAATGATATTTCAAATGCTACATGTAAAATGTGTGGAAAAGGTAGCTACCCTTTTGCAAATCCAGTCACATATGTTATTTGTGCACTTAATCCAACAAGTGAATGTGTTAACAGTATAATACTCTCAATAGCACCTTGGCATATTATTTTGAAATATGTCAAGCAATTAGCCAATAGAATTAGTATTTCACTTGTTTGTCTAGGTCTCTTGACACAAACCTACACCTTCCTGTTTGCAATGTTCGCACTATTAATTCCAAATACCACAGCCATCCGTCCTATTACATATATACATATATCTGTTTTGTACTGCCACTTGCTCAATATGGTCAGGAAGTTTACCTCAAAAGTGACTAGAATAGAAAGATTCATTGTAATAGGGTCATAAACAAATAGATTTCCACTAAAAGCCATCAAGAATATGTCACCTTCGCAGAACTATATTACAGTATGTCTGTCCTCAAATTTAACAATTGAAGTTTCTTATAATTATTATATGTATGATGAATATTACTTCACGTTAGGAAAGCATGACAGCTATGTAATGTATGAAGAAAACTGCAGGAAAAACTTTTAATTATAACTAAATTTTATTACTCTTGCTCATAAAGGCATATCATGACTCATCAGAACTTATTAGGATATGGGAACTGAAAGGAAAGAGAGACTAGTATCCACCATTGAAAGTAAAAGTAAGAGTTCATAATATATAAATTTTCCTGTTTATATGGTTTTTCCTGCATAACTGTCATGCTCCCCTACATGAAATGTTATTCATAAGTCTGATTGCTTAGTAACCATAGTTCATGTAAACTGGAATTATACAGTGACAAGTGACAAGTCGGTATTAGTGTGGTTAGCATGACATTCATCAGTTTATGGCTAAGACCAAATTCTATACTAGCAGCTTTATTTTGTCTGGTCAACAGTTTTCATTTAATAGTTGGTAGAACATACACTGCTTAGTGCTCAAGTTGTAAAGTTATACATGAAGGCATACAGTGCTACAGGTGTACTTCAAGGAGCATATTGATGGAATTCACTTGTTTCATCACTTACGTACTTTTCTGATATATGTTGCCATTCATTTGGTTTTTATTAACTATAGTTTGTAGCTGAACGATCTACAATGTAACTTCTTCTAACTGATCTCTCTACAAGGTGATTTGTTTGTAGCTGAACTCTCTACAAGGAAACCTCTTTTAACTGAGCTCTGTACAGGGTGAATTGTTTGTAGCTGAACTATCTACAAGGTAACTTCTTCTAGCTGATCTCTCTACAGGATGATTTGTTTGTAGCTGAACTATCTACAAGGTAACTTCTTCTAGCTGATCTCTCTACAGGGTGATTTATGAACTCTTGCCAAGAGTTCATAATATATATATTTAGGGTAAAAGCAATAAAATTTTCCTGTTTATATGGTTTTTCCTGCACAACTGTCATGCTCCCCCTACATGAAATGTTATTCATAAGTCTGATTGCTTAGTAACCATAGTTCATGTAAACTGGAATTATACAGTGACAAGTCGGTATTAGTGTGGTTAGCATGACATTCATCAGTTTATGGCTAAGACCAAATTCTATGCTAGCAGCTTTATTTTGTCTGGTCAACAGTTTTCATTTAATAGTTGGTAGAACATACACTGCTTAGTGCTCAAGTTGTAAAGTTATACATGAAGGCATACAGTGCTACAGGTGTACTTCAAGGAGCATATTGATGGAATTCACTTGTTTCATCACTTACGTACTTTTCTGATATATGTTGCCATTCATTTGGTTTTTATTAACTATAGTACATAGAGTCAACCATTTAACTATAATTGTAAAGTTGTTATATCGATACTACTGATATATCAATATATTGTGGCAACACTAAATCTGTACAAATAGGACCTGCATATGGCTGTACAGCTGTGTGATGTTGGTTAAATACCATGTGCTGTAAATATCCTTCATTTTTAGCAAGCAAGTTTTCAGCAATTGGCCTACTTCATCCCTATGCTTTCCTCTTGAATTTGTTAAAGAGCATCTTGCCCCTCACCTTTGGAGCTCACTTGTACAGTCAACACTGAGTTAAAAACTGCCTAAAATGGCAGGAAACGTGTTGGCTACTTGTACAATGGATGCTCCAGAAGGTAAGGAATTGGTGTAAAACATGTGTACATGTAGCTTCAACAATTGTCAAGCTACAACACACTGCGTACTTAACACCAGCATTTTTAAGTTAAGTGTTTTCCCAAACTAGGTCACATTAATGTTATTACCAGGTGGTTTATCAAGTGTTTAAAATAAAAACTTTGGCTAAGATTTATTGATACAAAAAAAAGAGAACATGGGATATAATACTTCTTATTGCTTTACTGTGATTTAATATAATCTTTACTCAAAGGAAAAAGTGCTTGTTGGTGCAAGTGCAAATCAGTACCCCAGGTATGTGACAGCCACCAGAGGCCTCTTTTTGTTGTTGAATTTACCCTAAAACATTCTTGATAGTTGGACGGTTTGAAATATTCTTCGTTTTGAGGTCCTCAAGATTTTTCTTTGTTCTTAAAAATGCCTCAATAGCCTTTACAATGCACAGTCCCTCCTCCTGTAATATTTTGCTCAGTATTCCAATAGGCTTTAAAATATAATGAAAAAATGCACAGGCTAACAAAATCTTTTGATTTTCTCCATCATAAAACATAGCCCCCTAATTTCTCTCAATCAGACGACTTGACTTTTCTATCTTGCGATAACATTGTTAGGTGATTCAGGTAAGCTCCATATCTGTCAATTAATCATGCCAATGATGCCACTTTGTGAAGAAAAAAAAATTTTTTTCCACATGCTCTGAGTAGCCTAGTACCTAGGAATTTCTGTGTCTGTCGAGCACTCCTTCAGTTTGTCTACTATCTCCTTCAATTCATGGCACTTTTTAAGTGACTTCTCACAGGCATAGTAGATCTGTAACAACAGCCGATCAATTCCTTTGAAGTAAGTATCTTTCAAAGAATCTTTAACAGACAACTCTGGTGTGTATGTACTCATGTGTTTGCATTGAGGCTATAATTATTAAAACATTAGCTATGCTTTCAAAAATCATCTATTCTTCCATTATAATTGACTCTGCCATCCCTGGTGGCAGCAGACCGGCTTACCCAGAAGGTTAACAAAAAGTGTGAAATACACAGACCTGAAGATAGAGGTACAAAAAATGGAATTTATGTGCTGAATATAAACTGTCTGTCTTAGGTCTGTAGACTGTCTAGTTAAACATCTTCAGAATTTGAATATTTATTACAGCACATTGATTGGTTCCTAAGTTGCAGAAGAGTGTCCTGCTAAGTTCCTGCCACATCATGAGAAGATTTGTGCCTGAACCTAGTATGAAACTATGGTATAGGTTCCAAACAATTTAATTCAGAGTCTCATCTATGATTTTACATGATGTGTTTGCTGATAACAATAATAAAAAAAAAACAAGGCCCAGTGCAGAGAGTTCAAGTAACCCTGTCGATAGAGAATTTCGGATACACAACAATTCAACCTAGACAGCTCAGTTAACAAGTCGCCCTGTAGAGAGATCAGTTATATAAATCTTGTAAGAGAGTTCAGCTACAGCAAGTCTACATTAGAAGTCTCCTTGTATATAGAGCCAGCTACAAAAATGTCACCCTGTAGAGAGTTCAGCTCACCCTGTAGAGAGTTCAATTACAAACAAGTCACCTTATATAGAAGTTATAGCTGCAACCAGTCACCCTGTAGAGAGTTCAGTTCACCCTGTGGAGAGTTCAGCTACCTTGTAGAGATTAGCTGCAACCAGTCACACTGTAGTACATTGGAAGTCACCCTGCAGAGAGTTCATGACCAGCTACAAATAAGTCTCCCTGTAGAGAGTTCAGCTACAAACCTGAAGGAGGCGACACAAATTTTTTGCCATTACCACCTATCACACTATCACAGCCACCACATTGAATTTCATTCTAACCTGGATTTTCTTAGGGTCGCACCTTTTGTATTCACAACTTAATTGGCTCCTCTAATTTACAATAAGACATACCTGATATACAATACTGTAGTATATAGATTCTGAACATCATACCTCATACCTTAGATGTTGTAGTTTGACACTATTTAGCCTTCAGGAGATCATTTAACAGGTGAATCATTTTCACAATTTCAAGCACTCTTGTTGTTCCATCAATAAATTATTAAACGCTTCCAAGTATTATCCCATGTGATCGTATTAGTAGCAAACACAGGGGTGTTTCCTTGAGTACAGATTTATATACTGTACTAGTGAGGCGTGCAGGGTCTGGATACATTGATGGCACAAACCATATGATTAACTTAAGCTTATCAGTAGTCATTTTGTATATAATATATAGGCAGCATGCATGCAGCGTTATAGCTACAGAAGATATGGTGGTTAACTGCTAATACATATTCTAACCTTTTACCACTGAAAATGGGAAACTCACATAAATCCGGAAGGTTTTTAAATTTGTTTCTTCACCCCTACAATAATTATATGCTCTTTTTTGAAGTAGTACACATGACCAGTTGCACGTGACTTAAAGCTCTATCAAGGAAAACCCTTGTACATACAATTTGCACGTACTTGTAAACTTGCAAAGTAAGAGCAGATTACAATATTACACCTACAGTTACCAGCAGATATACGGTATGCATGTAGAATGTATAGTTAGTGAATATAGCTTAGGCCACGAAAACTTGATTAATTGTTTCTCATCCCCGCCCACATCCTTTTTGCCTCTAATTTCATTATGGCTGTTTTCAATCACATGCACACTTATTTTGATGCTAAGAAGGCTGGCTATCATTTTACAGCACAGCAAATTTCACTTGCACCTCAAAAACGGTGGTAAAATGTAAGTACTAGTTCTTAAAATACACTAGCAAAACTTTATTTTCTTTAATAATTAATGAATAATGACGCATGGAAATCCAAATTTTATGTGGATGAGAAACAAGACTGCATGAAGTAATCAGGTTTGCCTGGCCTTGTAGTCCTGCCCTTCTTTGAAAATCCATCTACAAATAGATATAAACCATAAGGGGATTTTTAATTTAGTAACAATCATTGCAATACTAAATTAATTCCTACTTTAACCCATGTGATTAGCAATAAACATGCCTAGAACAGAGAATAAGACCATAGTGTAACTATAGTAACTATTTTGTCTATTGCACACTAATTACTGTACTTTCAAAAAACTTAAGAAGATGCAAGTGGGGGCTGTATTACTGAGAGAACATTACAGAATGAAACATTATCACTGAAAACTCTGCGAAACTGCTTTTCATGGAATTGTCATTGGTACTGTTTCATTGGTTTTCCATTAATTTGCCAAAAATGAAAATAATAAAAATTAATTTCATTGGTGCCACCCAATGAAATTTTGCTTTTCACAGGTTGAACATGTTTTTCATTGGTTATCAAGGACAAAATGTCCATTTGTGGAATGGTCATTCTTAATTAGACCAATTCTGTTCCCCTAAAAATGTTCTCTGTTAATCCGTTTGTGTCTACATAAGTATTTTATATGTTAATTACTGTACATGTCTGATTGAAATTTTTCAAATCAATAGATGATAGCTAGTGATAGGCAGCTATAGGCCTGAGTAAAATATGCTCAAACTTTTGCCCAAAACACTTTTCAGGAATTTTCAATTATCATGCCCATTCAGTGTGAATTATGTTCCCAGGTTAGCAACAATTGTCTATATAATAATCAGTGAATGCTCTATTAGATTATTTCACTACAAAGTGACTGTTCTATTAGAGAGTATCAATCTAAGGAGCTATGTACAATGCATCCGAGTGCTCTACTACAGTTTGCTATTTCTACTGACTGCTCTATTAGGGAGTATCTCATGGAATTAAGCTCTATAGTTTGAAATATCCATGTAATATGCTAGCATTGTGCAGAGATAGCATTCCAGCCATGCTTTCTGCTCGCATATTTGATGCAGAACTAGTGATAGCAGTACTATTATTGTGATCTAGATCAGTTCTGATTGTTATCAAGTCTACCAGTTGGGCACTGCAGCTGGTTGGTTTGCACAGAAGGCAGAGCTAGCCGGTAGGGGGTGCTTGCCACCAGCCCAGGGCCCAGGCCTACAAGCTACTAGGGATCATTACAATAAGAAGTGAATCAACAATGAGATCAAAATGGATGTAAAGTGCTAATTAAATTATCGTGAACATTGTCTTACTATTCAAACATAGAAAAAAAGCTACTAATAATAAAATCACTATTGCCCAGTCCCACTATAGTAGCTAGATAGTTAACTTATAATATTTAAATATACTTACATTTGTCTTAACTTTTTTGCAACATAATTCAACTATTATCTGTTATAATACCGCATCAAAAGAAAGAATTGTAGCAGATATATGGGCGATAACCTACACATGTACATGAAGAATTATATGTAATGCATCTGGCCATTCATGCATGCTTTAACTGTACAGGAGAATGCACAGGAATTATAGGCAACAATACCAACATACATTTTACATTTTAAAAATGAAGCTGTTATTGCTCTACTGATGAATTGCAGACATTATTTTTGCATTGCCATTGAAATGGGACACAAGGGTAAGACCATGATATGATATGTGCAATGTGTGCTGTGTTATAATATGTTTTAACAGCCACCAGTCAGGCTGAAGCAACATCTAACAGTGAAAAATCAAAGCTCATCATTGCCTTAGCTATAGCTTGTCCAAAAGCATCAGACAGCTATATAGTTAGTCAGGTAGCACTGCCACTACCAGCTTTTTCAATAATGTTAATTCCATGAAACGTCCATGAAATAGTTGTAAAACCTATGAAATATACTACCAATAGATTCCCATGGAAGTTTTGGCATTTCGTACATGCCACACTGTTACCCATAGATATTTAGTGTGGAATAGTAAGCTGGAAGAAAGGCCAGACATAATGGTATTCTCATGAATTGAATTATTTGTTCTGGTTTGTGGTGACCACACAAAGCCATCCCTAAAGTACACCTCTGAAGTTAACAGATTACCATTAGTATATATGTTGTGCCAGCCTACGTACTTGTCTCAGTCACCTGTATTAACGTTATCCGAACCCTAATGCTCTCAGGAAATAATAGAAGTGTTATACTCTAATAGAACATACACCTATACTGAACATGCTCTAATAAAACAGTCATTTCCAATTTCGGATAAGCAAAGAAACAGATAAATCAGGGTTGGGTAACTGAGGATTAACTGTACTTATAACCTGTTAGCCATTAGTAGAGTTTACTTGTGGTATTCACCTGTACATCTAGCTCATATTTTTAAACTAAGGTATCAGTAGTTCAGTACATCTCTTGCAATTGCAACAGTAACAATTAAGTTAATTGTTGGCCTTAGTGATAGAACTACTATCTGTTTCATGGCAGCACTACAAAGTTATATAGACAATTCATTTTACAGAAGGCCTTTCAAGTTATGATAGAAGTCCTTATTACTTCTTACCCCCTGTAACAGAATTGATCCCATAGAATCCCTTATATGTGTGGCCAGTATAGCTACCCTTTCAACCACTGGTTTCCCACCAATAATTTATGCCATACATTTTTTTGATTTTGAGACTATAGCTATTATTTACTTTTACATGAATGGAAACAGCTTCATTCACGGCATATATTTTTATTGGGTTAGTAACTCTTAAGAAATAACAATTTCTTATTAATCTCTTGTCCTGGATTTTTTCTGCTTATGCGTAAATGGTGTAGCAATCCAGCAAAATTCTGATTAACAGACTGCATCTATTGTAATAAAATCACACATATTGGTTTACCCATTTCGAATATTTAACGACGTCATAAATCTATTTACAATATTCAATGTTGCCATTCCATTAATACCACTAGTGTGCATAATTAACTATGTAGAGAAGTGCTACTAAAAAGTTTGTGATGATTGCTGCTAGTATATTATAAGAGTTATGGGATTTAAAAACAAGGAGTGTAATACTGGTTAAGGAAACCATGGATTAAATAATGTACTTTCCTGTTCTGTCACTGTTAGTGAGTGGTTGAGTAGTGATCTGTTGTACAGTACATTGTGATCTGACTGCTTAAAACAGAAATACATGCAGGAAGGAGAATCAACCAAAACGTCTAGCCAAATCACATGGTGTCCACTCAACTTTCACATTGTCTTGACAGTGTGTCAGGCTGTCAGCATCTATCTAAAAGTTATTTTCACACACTGTAGCAGTCACCCGTTGTACAGCACTACAAATGAAGAACAAGAACAGTGTGAGAAAATCAATCCATGGACATTGTGAGTAAGCACGTTCCAACTATACTGCAAAGTAGCTGAAGTGGCCATTTTCTTTGATTCCTTCTGGTGTGTTCTACCCAATATACAGTGTTTACAAACTTCAGCAATCAATCTAGCCAATCAATCTAGCCATACAATATAATATAATATTATTTATTCTGTAAAGTGTAGCTTTAAGCCACCTAAATTGTTAATAAGTGCTAAAGATTTCATGGCTAAGTAATAATGGAATACAAAGTTATATGTTGCATCAAAGTTTGAAAAGGTAGGTAATTTTTATGTGCCTACATGTCCTATTTTTGCAGGCCCGGTCACATATACAGAATTTTTAGATGATTTTGTGACAGCTAGCTGCACTGAAACCATCATGTATTGCTTTTAATTAACACCTACTTGGTATATAGCGAAGAAAGAAATATGACACAAAGGAGGACAAAGGTATATCATGATACATGCACTTTAGCTACTTCATTTGGTGAAAGCATGTCTAGAGCCATCAAACAGTGAAAAATCAAGCATGTTGTGTTAATCCTCATGCCTACTTGGTCCTTCTGAAAACATAGTCTTATCTCCTGCTAAAATTTGTTACATTAACTGTTAGAACATATAACACTACCATATATGCATGGCTAGCCACCCACCATGTATGGTTTTGCAGCCACTCAGACATGCAGTACTTTACTGAAATGATTCTACATAATAATTATTATGCTAATCACATGACACTCTTCTGTTTATGTTTATAGTAGCTGTAGTCACAAATTATCAACATGACCAAATCTTTGCATTGCCAATCCAATTCCAACGTTACCTGGTCTATTATTTTATAGTAACTAGCTAGTAGCACAATGCAACCATCAATGAATTTATGGGCAGTATTACTACTATGCAGAGATATTCTTGGGGGAAGTCTGCTTTAAAGCTGAGTCAATAATATTAATTTGCTTTTATATGCTGATTATACTTTTGGCGTAATTACAAACAGATTACCATAGGCGTTGTGCTATGTTCCATTATGCCACAGCAGTCATACAGCCTTTAAAACTAAATTATGTGGTGGGCATAATCTTGATCCCTGAATGTGTGGAAATTTAAATGATTTACTCATGCACATGTCAAGTACCCTTTTCCGATCTGATTGTTTGGCATATTTCAATTCGAAGCAACAGAACGGTGATTTAAAACAATAATTATTAGTACTGGTCAAATATGCCAGCATAAAAAGAGCATAATAGGTTGGAGTGCTATGCCACTGGAATATTAGGTGGATATTTCAAAATACGGAACTTAATTCTATGAAAATAGATTGATTCTCCCTCAGTGGAAAGAGCAACCACACTCAAATGTATTGTACATACAGTACATTGCTCCTTAGATCAATACTCTCTAATAAAACAGTCACTTTGTAGTGAAATACTGTAATGGAGCATTCACCAATTAAAATGTTCTGCTAATCTAGGAGCATAATGCAAGCATAATGGAAACACTGCAAAGCATAATAATTAAAAAAATTGGGGCTGAAAGCATTTTGGCCATATTTGATTCAGGCCTACTGATCAGTAACCATCACTAGTTCCTTGGTGAGGATCGCAATAACAATGTAATAAACCACCAACATTTTTGTCAGAACAACAAATTATCTAAATTCCTAGTGAGTATTGCTATATATGGTGTTTTTCAATACCACTAAACTATTATGCAATGAATCAAAATAATTATGCTATGGCTTTGTTTATCAAGAGATGGTATGCATATCCATTTTGTTGAAGTATTGCTATAGAAGCCTAAATTTTTATATATTGTTATTATAGAAACACATGTACAACCAAAGCTTAAACAGGAACACTGGATACACAATATATTCCATAATGTTTTTCTCCTTTTTACATGTTAATGTGTGGCTAAAGCTCATTACCACAACTCCAAATAATTATGTAGTTGTGTTTTGTGACAAGAGAAACATGGCAGACATTGGTCAAGCACTTAGGTCAAGGGCTTGAAGCATTTTTCGAGCACTTATATAAGTGCTTAAGTACAAGCACAAGTACAAATGCTGCAATTGAGTAAATGCTTCAAGTATGAAGTGAAGCACTATTTAACCGCTGATATAATTACTTAATTATTTTATTAACTAACTTATATCAACATATATAATGGTGCATGCAGTCATGCACATATTGTTTTAAGTACTATAACTTACAATGAACGAACATCAATTGGTAAAAGTTTCATCTTTCAATCTGCACCTCTCAGGCCTGAGGACTTTCCCTACAGGTACACCTGATAGAACAATTATTCACATTTGATAGCACCTTTTGGCTGTTAAATGAGAAACTCATTGGATCAGAGACTTTTGATAAGAGCTGGCAGCTTTTGTGCTTATAACAACTTTGAAACATAAGTAATTAAGTACCAGCACAAGAACAAATGTTGCACAGTAAAAAATGTTTTTAAGCACTTCAAAACAAGTGCTTAAGGTGCTTATAAGTACAAGTGCTTAAGGCTTGACCCATGTCTGAAACATGGACAGCAAATTAATGTGGGTGACACAATCACTTATCACATGATAGCATAACTATGGCATTATTTTGATATCTACATAGCGTAAGTAGTTGGCATGCAAATTTAGAAAAATTACAGTGAAGGGATGGAACATTGGAAGCAATTTAACAGTATTGAATTATAACCCAAATTGACTAATTAACTTAATTACACTATTTCAGGAAAGTTGTTCAAATTGCATATATTTCAAACTGGCACAAAGCATATGCCTTAAGCTTGCTTGCTTGTAAGTTTAATACAGGGTCTATAGAGCACTTACATTACATGGCTGCTTTAGCATATATGCAGCTTCTTTGCCACACAGCTGTGAGTGCAGGCAGACAGCCATAGACAAAATGGTATATGTTTCAGAATAATTATAACACATGTGTCGTCTTTTAAAATTTCTAGCTTTGTTAACAGTACTAACACAACTTCAGCCAAAAGTTGCATGCCGCCAGACTTGTAAATTTCTTCTGTCACATACAGAAGTACCTGATTAAATGTACTACTATGCTATAGAACTACTGAACACTGTGCATGTAGATACTCCACACAGCACTCAACAGGACAGTATACAAGTGCATAGTATCATTATTTCAAAGCTATCATCACATTCAAAGTGTAGATGTACTGAACACTACAGGGAAATGATGCCCACCTAATCAAAAATTTAAAGGAGCTTTTCAAAACTCCAGAAACCTCCCGTTACTCTTATTGCATCCGAAATCTGCAGCTGGCAATTGATTATGTTCTTGTCAGAAGCTTTGTTAAGTGACTTAACTTGTGCTGTGATTCTCAGCACATTAACTACACAGCCAAAATGAAATGCTTTAGTAACCACATTACAGAATTTAATTAGGACCTTACAGATGAAGTCTGTGCATACTACTGAATGTACTTGTATTGTATACTAAGAAATTTTAAATTGGTCAAAAAACTAAAACCTTCTAATACATTGCTTCATTGTCTTTAAGATAAGAATGGCTTAAAATTGAGGAAAAGATTATTACTAAAATTATTGAAGAGAAGTTGACTGCTCTATTAGAATATCTTAAAGATCTTGCGATAATCATGGTCCAGGTCTGCCAAAATATTGACACTTTCTGCTTTGTGTACATGTTATAAAATTGTTAATATCTATAACAACAACAACAACTTACATCAGTATTAATGTTCATAATCAGTCCAATAATAATGATAAACATTTATAATACTAACACACTACAATAATTATAATAGTAAACATGACGAGCTGGTCCCATCACTGTCCCAAAACTGGATACTTTTTTGGGAGGAGGGCATGTCTACAACAAGTTGGACAAGTGCTCTGCTCCTTAAACCATGAGTGGATACACTGTCGTGGTAGTAGTAGTAGTAATATGGGAGACACTGTCATGAACTATGTATACTTGTTAAAACTGCTGCGTACAGTTACATGTATAGTACTATAATTTATATAATATCTTGATAGTTACTATATCTTATAGTAATACAGTATCCCCTCCATTATTAGGCCTTCAATTATCCAAACATTATCCAATTGCAAACTGTAGAAATGACTGTTCTATTAGAGTAGTCTGTCAAAGATGTACATTTTATTACAATAATTGAACAGGACTCTCTATATAAATGAATAGGCTTCATTTATTTGAACTATTCTGCTATCTGAATACACCAAGAGGGACCAATATTTTCTACTTTAATATTTTAAAGTGTTGATAAGCTTGTACAAAACAAGGAAATTAATCAACACACTTTTGAATACATTATGGGATTAGTCATGTATTCAACATAACAGCAAGTAATGATTGAGTAATATAAAAATTAGAATTATGTAATAGGACAAATGGCTGTGGTATTCAGGATGTATTATAAACAGGAAGGAGTAAAATAAAATAGTGCAAGGCAAATCCGAGCACTATTTCCTTCTTTTTTACAATGCAATAACTATTAATCCTGACTACCACAGCCATCCATTCCTATTAAAAATTAATCCGACAGGTATAGCAACTGATACTAAGCAACAGAAATTCAAAAAATAACCACCTCAAAAGACTGATCACAATTAGCTATGGTCCAAAAGTGATGATTACCTTAGCAATGGTTACCTAGCAGCAGTTGCTAAGCAACCATGTTATTGCTATGCTGTGGAATATGGTAACACTAGTCATCAAGTTGGTTCAATAGAAACATACCACACTACTGTATAATAATTTTAGCCAATCAGATTAGTATTACAGTGTAATACTAATCTGATTAGTGTAATAATTGATTATAAAGATATTGATTATAAATAAATAATTGATTAGTGTAATAATCTGATTAGTATAATAATCTAGTGTAATAATTTTAGCCAATCAGATTAGTATTAGTATTACAGTGTAATACTAATTCTATTGGCTAATTGCTTGATGTAGTGATATGTATCACATTCACTTGTCGGATTACTATATATACTCCATCACTCACAGCCTTATGGAAGGAATGTCCACACTGCAGCTTATTACAGAATTATTATCCTTCATCTCCTCTTGACAGATAAAACATTCATTATCATCTGCATGATTATATATACATATGCTGGCAGGTACAGTGAGTTAAGGTTGGGCTTTTTGGGTGGTAAATTTTAAGGTGGTCTCAGTCCCTATATCAATTAATGTGACAAGACAGTGTCAGTTTCAGGTAGTACACAGTGGCACTGGATGAATTTCATAATTGTAGTGAAAGAATAGACACAAATGTGACCCACTGAGCGAAAACCAGCCATTTTCACTAAATTCTGGTTTGCTATAAAAAGTATTGAAATACACTGGGTAAAAATACACATGCTACATAAATATTTATTCACATTTTAATTGCTTTTAGTATGCTCTGAAATAAAGCTCAAATCAATAAAACCTATACACCACTGAATTTGTCTGTCTATGGAAAGTAAGAAACCCTTTGTTTCTTGTTCGTACATCAAAGAGTAAATGAATTATGGGCACCTATTTATGTTGCAGTAGAAATAACATTTACCGTCGTCAATTCTTTGTTGAAATAGCCTTCTGCTTTGTCCACATGGAGTACAGGGAAAGCACTATACCTTGATAGATTTGCCAGTTCATGGTGCACATATTAAGCCAAGTCCTGTCTCCATAGCTTGTTGCAGTTGTGAGTTATGATTGAAACATATTTGTGCACCATGAACTGGCAAATCTATCAAGGTATTGTGCTTTCCCTACACTCCATGTGGACAAGACACTTCAAAATAAATAAATAAAGACACTTCAAATATTTGACGTCATATCTCCAGAACTATCTACAGCATTTACTTGAAATGTTGGATGATTAATGCTTCATAATATTATACGATGATGCTGTGATCCTAAATTCAGCTTAAAAGTCCTATAGTCTTTCCAGTTGAGGTGATTATTTATTGCCATGTATGGCAAACTTATCAAAAATTCTTTGATAATTGCTGTTTATTCCCAAACTCAAAGTGCTATCTGGCTGATCGTAATATAGTGCAGAGAGACTACTACGACTTACCACTTTACCAAGTTTCATTTGCTAACAATCAGCAAAAAAATTTGCTACAGACAATTTTGTAAGAGCCTGTCCAATTGAAACTGCATGAATATTTGCCAATATACACCTTGAAAATAACCATAACTTCACAATGCAAGGTACTATGACTATCAAAATCGAGTATAAAGTGGGCAATCGATGCAAGTTTAACATGGCAGTGTTTAAAATTTGAAATCAACTTTGGAAGTGCTGTTTTCAAGCATGATAAAAAGTGTCCGGAGTTAGGAGCATGCATTAAATTTACACATAGTTGAAGTTTGGAGCACAGCTCCTTGACAGATGGAGATATTTTGATGAAACTTGCAAGACTAGTACACCACAGAATAGGCTTTATCGCTATATTTTAAAGTTTAAGTGATTCGCTTGTATGGTAGAGCTATATAGAGCACCAAAAACAAAAAAAATGTCCGGAGACCATCACACTTACCTTATTTAAGCACCTGTAATTTAATTGCCTTATTTTTGCTGTACAGCTCGATTTTATCACTATTCTAACTGTCTAGTGCTGTAACTCCAAGACCATTCATCATAAAAGGCTAAAACTTTGGCTGTCCACTCCTTTGGTACTATAGATCACAGAGATGCAATAAAATGTAATTCAAGAAATGTTTGAAAATGGCTGGTTTTTGCTCAGTGGGTCACAAATGCTACTACAAAACATTCAGTTAGCATACACTAAATCTATGTATTTAAGTAGTGATGTGTGTTAGTAATTAGTGTATGCGTGTCTGTTTGTACTGTACACATGTGTTTTAGTTCTGGTAAGGAAGAATGGCTCATGCCGATTACCACGAGGATAATAATAAATCAATCTATACATAAACAATACTGTTTAAGCCTTGTTAGACTGTGGCCCTAAAAAAAAATACTCAAACTAAAAACCACATTCACAACTTGTGTACACACCTGCTTCTTTGGTAGAGTCATCACAGCAACCTTCTCTGTAATCTGTTTGTTGCTGCTGCAACAGTTTTACCAGCCACACCCCTGGTGAGGGTTGAGCTATCACTGCTAGTAGCTGCAAGTGAGGATGAAGACACTGGTAGTTACTGTTGACTGGTGACTGCTGGAATATGACCAAGTGTGGGTGTAATTGTATTCTCCTTAGCATTAATCACATCTCTCATATGTTGTATGATGTAGTCCATTGATCGGTTGGACAACTTGCCTTGCTGTTCCCTGACTTAAGCTTGTTTAAGAACTGATTTAAACTCCTTCCTAATAAATTGAAAGATAACATAATAGATGATAATTATAACAGAAGTATTGAAATCTAAAATCTAATGGTAAGACCTATGGCTCAAAGTAAAACTTTTGTTAAAAAGTGAGACTTATGGCCTATATTTCTGAGGTCATAAAATACACACTAGGAGATGGTTAGCCCATTGCAGTTTGGCCATAGTTCATTCCATGTGTATCTTTTATCATATCTCTGGATTTAAAGTTAATTTTTCTCATCGTTTCTTTGCACCTTTTAATTATCCATGACTGTTCTATTAGAGTATTTCAACCTCAAGATTTTACACTAGGTTGATTTTTTTTCCCTTGTAACTCTGTATTTGCAAAACGATTTGAGCTATGATGGTTGACTTATATACAGACCAATTTTCAACCTATTCTTGTATGTAATTTACCCTGTAGACGTGACAAAAATTTGGTATTTTTAATGCAGTTAATCACTTACAGCTCTATCAATAATATTTTATCAAATCTGTACCAAACTTGGTACATTTTAATACATGGAGGGCATTTTCTTCTATTTAGAGAAGGAAGTACGGAGCTATATGTATGTGTGAAAATTGTGTTTTCTTTCTTCCTGTCAATGTAAGTGAATTAATATGTTACATTATGAGTATATATGCAGTATTATAAATTTGTGATCTTGACATACTAACTCTGGTAAAATGAAGTCCGTGTAGTAAGTGTCAAGCTGAGAATGGCATGTTGATTCCCACAGGGGGTCTGGGTATATTCGTTCTAACATTATTCCAAGTATAGTGTACACACAGAAATCACACCACTTGCACTGTATGGAAGATATTACATACAACTGTGTTCTCTTCAGGTGCAGCTCATCATCAACAATTAAACAATGGAAGTCTACTTCTTTGCATGCCTTCTTAGGGCTCTCAAATGCCAGGGGCATTTTTACTCTGCAATTCCCTGGCTATCTGTAACAGATGGATCATTTACCCAGGAATCAGGTGATGCACCAACCCAACATTTGTTTGCATTTGCAACAAATCCAGCTGGTGTACCTTCAGTACCATAATTCCCTTGTTTTGCCATGTGTTTTAGAATGCTTGTTGGGGCTTTATTTTATTTTGTTTGCCTCATGAGATCACCAAGCTGTGGGTAAAGGCAATTTTGAAGTAGGGCCTCAGTATTTTGTTTTTGGTTTTTGCAGTAAAATCCATCCACATTTTGAGTCTGTAATTTAAATCCTGTCAATATAATTTACCCCGTAATCATTGCAATGGTTTTCAAAGCTTTGGCAAATACTTATAAATTTAAATACCTAAATGGTATGATTTAACACTGAGGCATTGCTGGAGAGTAATTATAAATGCTATGAAATATTACTGCTATAGGTAGCTAGACTGAATTTACAATTAGCATGTTGATCCAGAGTGAAACCACCCTTTTACAAAGTCTGAATCCACCTCTGCATAGAAATATTATATACTTTTCAGTCGTAAATTATCTTGGTGAGTTTCAGATATATTAAAAATAGTGACAGTCGGATACAGCAGGACCAGACACACACAGCTATCATGGAACTATATGCAAGGCAAATCCAGACTAAAACTTATTGTGTCAAGGATGGGAAATGAGTACTAGTTTAGATGAACAATAGACAGTTAGCTTGATATACTGTGTTCAAATATGGTTCTTGATGATTGCCAAGCACACTAGTTTAAACTTTAACAGTGGAACCTCTCTTAACAAACTCTCCAAATTAAGGACGCAATAGAAAAAACCTCCATAATAAAGACAAAAGATTTGGTCCCAACAGGTCTTACCTCTAAACTATATTGCAGCAAAAAGTGGCCAAAAATTTTTGGTCCCAAAATGTCTATAATAAAGAGGTTTCACTGTATCAAGGATTGCATGTATTGCTATTTTCATGTAATATTTCATTATCACCTAAAAACAGTGAAGAAATGGACACAGAGGGTGAACAAAGAAGATGCAAATTAAAGCCTGTTTGAGGTGTATTTATGTGCACGTGGTGCATGGTGTGAATATAAAATATGGCTGTTTTAACATCTGTTAGTCCTAGACAATTTAACAGGCTGACTACTTTTTCTCTTGGGTTTTTGACTCTTGGTGTTTTTTTTTCTCTTTTTTTCAGCGATATTTATTTTCCATATTAAAGTTTTAATTTTTTAAAATTATTTTTACTCAAGTTTGTATAGGTTTTATAAATTCATTTATGTGTACCACAAAGAGTGCTGGTGGTGCTTGATACTTCACAGTACTAAACATACGTATGTGTATCAAGCCAATCATTACGTTGCATGTACAGTTACAAAGTCAAGTTTTTTAAAAAGATGAACAAAATGGAATATTTCCACTGTGAAGAAGGTGGGATATATTATGGTATTTCCAGTGGCTTATTGAATACAAATAAGCCTTAATATAAATTCTGTATTATACTCATCTTATGCTTCAGTATAATCCAAACTATACTATTGCATATATGGTTTCAGTTTATTTACCACATTACTTGAAATAGCTTATACCTAATATAATTCCCACACTATACCATCACATATGTGGTTTCAGTATGTTTAACACATTAACTAAAGCCTTACACGAGATTGTTAATATACTACAGGTTATACCAAGCTTTTATATCCCTCATTTAACAAAGTATTCATTTCGTATCTTTACTCTATTGGTTCCTTTTGACTTCATATTTACTGGTGGACATATACTCCTTCAAAATTAACTTCTAAGGTTGCTTCTATTATGGCTTGGGGAATTTTCTAAGGTGATGTTTAGGCGAGTGTACTATTAGGATTTTGGAAAAACATAAGATGAACCACTACCATAGTTCATGATTATTAGCAGTGTGTCAATGTGCAGTACCATTTATGATCAGACGTTTAGAACATCTAAGTAGCTAACTATGTACTCCACCAGTATATACATATAGCCATAGATAAATTGTTACTTAGCAAGCTACTCAACATGTATAAGGGACAACTGTGCTGCTATGAGTTGTTAAAAAGCTACTCAACATGTATAAGGGACAACTGTGCTGCTATGAGTTGTTAACCATGGCACTATAATATATAACTATTAAATATACACTTTCAATGACCAAAGGTGGAATGATGTGAAAGCCTCAAACTAGAGTCAAACATCATTGGCTAGTACGTTACAGTATGTCAGTCATGATAGAGACCAAACACATTGTGGTATTTTGATACCACAAAAATAATTTGAAAGGTTTCTGATGATGTTGATACTGTTAAAGCAGCTTCTTTAAACTTCCTGCTTGAAACCTATTTGTAACCAAGCATATTATCATGGCTGTTCTGGGCTATTTCTCAATAATTTCTGAGAAATCTCCGGCTTCATTCTTTCTCATTTCTCAATATTTTCTTGATAATTTCTTGATAATTTCTTACTTCTTGACATTTTCTCAATAATTTTGCAACCTTTTCTTAATTATTTCTCACTTCTCAAAAGTTTCTCAATTTTCTTGTGACACATTGTGATGTAAATTGTGGAATGTGTGCCAACAGCTCCATGTTGTAGCGGTGGTGCAGCCGATGCCAAAAGCATCACATTCAAGTAAAGGCAGCCTGGAAAACAGTTTTAATCAGACAATACTTTAAGACGATATACGGATGATGACATTGAGACATAGTGTCAAGCTGATGCCCGATCAACAAAAGGAGCGCAACTGAAGAATATAATATGGGATTAAGAAGACGGGGAGTAGATGTAGAGAGCACTCTTGAAGATGTCCAAGCAGCAATTGTGAGTTGCAACTGGATACAATATACAATGAACTCTAATAGTTTGATGCATCCATAATTAATATGTGACCGGATCTTACCTTTTGTGCACAAGCAAAACTTTAGGAGTTCTAATGCAAATTTTCAACATTTTTAAAGATTTCTTTGCACATTTGGATGAAGCAACTATTAAACCTTCTTGCTGTGAATTAATTTTCCCACCCAAAGCTTCTTTTTCCTAGGAGATATGGATGATTATATCAGACCATGTATATGTTACACCAATTAACTTACAAATTGGGTGATTTGTTAAGGTGCTAGAATGGCTAAAACTAAGTCTAGTAGACAATGATACATGACATTTAATTGCAGAAAAGTACCAACAATACTTCATTAAACTATCAGAAATCTTCTTTACAGTATTTTAGATGGTAGGATTGGAATTAAAGTGATTTATGCCCATAATCACTCACAGAACTCAATACATTACCATAAAAGTTAGTTTGTAATGTACAGGGAAGAAAACTGGCCATATCTCGGGAATGCTTATAAAGATATTAAGCTAAACTTTTAACACAAAATAGATGAGAACCCGGCACCTCATTTAAGCTATACAACAGAAAATTGATCAATGTTCCAAACAGGTAGGTTTTCCAAGATCAGTTCACATAGAAATCTGCCCGGTGTGTGTTACGTGGTGTGTATGTGTGTGTGTGTGTGTATGTGTGTGTGGGTGTGTGTATTATGTAGTATCCAGTATCCCTTTGTCTAGCCAAGGGACATTGAGTAACAAATTCCTGGAGGGTGAATGAGCAAAGGATGATAGTAGGGACCTTGCAATTGGTTGGAGGAATCAAACTAAAAGCTTCTGCTCAGTTGTGCACTAAATAATTGGACACGTGTAAATGCTTTGTTTAGCTTGCCTACACCACATGGCAGGGACTGCTGTTACCCATACTACTGGTCAACTAGTGGTTTACTACCACCCTACCACAGAACGAAGTCAAATCACATATGGATTTCTGGAAATCCACTACAGTGCACATGTATGTATGTGTCTGTGTGATTAACTCCAGTTAGCTTGTGTCTCTTTGAAACAGTGCAAGGTGTCTCTTAACACCTGACCCTTGGAAGTCTCAGTATGCTGCTGTAAACAGAAACTGGATGAGCAGAAAGTCATGAAAGACCTAGAAGTAGAATTCCAGCTGTGTTGTTGCATTTTTTGGTCTGGATAACAACAATATGTTGATATATTGCCAGCAAAAACAAAGCCCAGCAACTTTGATGCCTGGTAAGAACCATTGTCATGGCAAAAAAGCTGGTTTCTTAAAACGATCTCGGATGAGTGTAAAACTTACCACACTGTAGTTTATGGTCTGTAACAAATGACAATAGGATATAATAAAAGTGTGTTTTTGATAAATTTGAAACACAAATTTCAATCTTTTGTTATTCTTTATCATGATGTTATGGATTCATGGGCATACTCTCATGGTTGAATCATTTTATTTCTAGGCTTTTACAGATAATTTGATCCCAGCAAATTGCAAAAATAATCAGTTAAGGGAGATTATTCCTTGTAAAATGGTAGAAATCCTTTGTTGTAAAGAATAATTTGAGTAATTACATGTGCTGACCATTCATGAAAGATGAAACAATTTTTATAGTGTACCATGAATACACAGTACAGTTGAGCCTGCCTAAGCTGGTCACTTTTGGAGCAATTTTTTGGTTTTAATAGTTAGTAGGTGGCTGTGCATATACCATTTAAATTTCCTATTTGAGTTTGTACTTATTATTGGCTGCTATAGAAGGTATATAGTCTTTTATACAGGTGGTCACAAAGACATGTTTGCCTGTATATAAAGGGAGCACACAGTATATAAGTAAGATTAACATGGATGTTATTGTAGGTATAATGAGTGGAAGGAGAGAACATAGAGTAATAAAAAAGGCAACTATTTTCGAAAACACTTCTTATGCGTATTCCTAATAGGACCTGTCTCAATTCTGCCAGTATCCACACCAACTGATCTGGTTCCTTTTGTGTGTTGTTACCTTTATCTACATACACTTAATCTCCTGTTCCTTCACTGGAAGACCTTCTTGATGGGATAGTACATCTAGCAGCATTATCAGATGGTACATTTTTGCATCTTATATTTGTTGTAAATGTTAATATTATTTTATTTCTCTAGGATGGAATCATGCAGTAAAAAAGAAAAGTTTGTGTCTAAAGTGCAAGGATTTCCGGTCCTAATGTAGTGGACAATGATTGAATGGTAAGGCAAGATGAATGGTTGTAAATCATTCTTTTAGTATGTTCTTACCTATAGTGGATCTAAATGTTGAACTGAACAGATCTGATTTTGTTTCAGCACATTCTTTTGTACAAATCTAGTGACTGGAGGTTACAATGGAGTGTGCTACTGGATGAAAGAAGTCTATGGTAGGGCCAAGGGGATTCCCTTTGCAAGCTAAACACAGGGTTTACATTATGCATGCATGTCTGATTATTTGGGGAAGCTTTAGTTTTGATTCCTCTGACCAAGGTCCCCACTATTGGCCTTTGTCCATCCACCCTCCAAGGGGTCTTCTCACCTAGCATAGTTTGTAAAGTTGTTACTCAGTGTCCCTTGGCTAGAAAAAGGGATACTGGATACTACATAACACACATACACACACAGACACTATATGTAACACATACTGGGAAGATTTATAGATGCATCAAAGTATTAGAGCTCATTGTACCAGTTGGAACTCACAATTGCTGCGTGGACATCTTCAAGAGGACTCTCTATATCTGCTCTCCATCTTCTTAATCCCAAATTATATTATTTAGTAACTTTCTTTTTGTTGATCAGGCATCAGCTTGACACTATGTCTCAATGCTAATATACTTTATCGTCCGTATAATTGTCTTTAAAAAGTATCATCTGATTAAAACTGTTTTCCAGGCTGAACTGTTTTCCAAACTGTCATACTAGTGGACATTTAATCCCTACTTTGAATTCAATCTATACTCATGAATGAATTAGGAATTAAATGTCCACTAGTGTGTACCTTGTTTCCCAACTTTTTTTCTATGATCTCTAATCAGAAAAAGTCCTAACTTTTTCTTATACTTGTTTGTTCACTTTTATTTGTAACATTATAATGACTGGTGAACCCATGCATACTGCATTAAAAGAAAGGATGGTGCTAGATTTAATGTTTTCATCTGAATGCACGCCCCTGATCTACTGCAGATATCGTCATTACTGACCCATAAGTGAAGCAGCCATTACACTTTGCTTTCAGCTATGTTCAGCCCAATTTACAGAGTTACCAATCAAAAACAGTAGCAGTAGGAGAAACACTTCTGCAATCAATTTCATCACCATAGAAAATACAGACAATCCCATTTATAAATGTAGGGAAGCAATTACACTACAGTAGTACAAACCGACACCTTGGGCTGTCAGCAAAAAGAAGTGGGACAGAAAGGAGGATGAAGGTAAGTCCAGCATTGTACGTACTGCAGTATGCCTAAAGGGAAGTCTCGAGATAGCCTTAGCCATTATCAAGTTACACTTGTCTGAAGGCATCAGGCAGGCAGGCAGTTAGTCAGTCAGTAGTAAATTTCATTAAATAAAAAAATTTAAACTTTTGTAACAATTTATTGGAAGCATTTAGGGTCATACTGAAGGTAGGTTATCCAATACTGCCAAGGTACCAGGATGGTATTGTGAAGCTGATTTTTCAGTGATATTTTTGGCCAGAAAAGACAAACCTCCATGATCCTTAATATACAGTACTACCAAAGAGTTATTAACTCTTGGTACTACCATAGTGTACAATGCTTTTCAGTGGTAAAATTATCTTGGTAATCTCCAGATAAAACAATGACTGTGGACTAGGCACACACAGCTCTCAAGGCAAATCCCAGACTAAATTTATGCAACATGCCAATTCTGAGGCGTCATGTCAAGAATGATGAAATGAGTATTGTTCAGAGGAATATTAGACAGTTAGCCTCATATACTGTGTTCAAATAATTCATGATGATTAATATAATATTATATTTCATAATATAATAGTTGCATAATATATATTGCCTAAACCAGTGTAGAACTGGACACAAAAAGGTGAACAAAGAAGAAGCAAAGCCTCTGATTTATGTGGCGCATCATGTGTACATACTCTATAAAATTTGTGCAAACATGGTTGTTTTAAAATAATATGCTATAATTAAGTTATCAGAAAGACATCTCTAATGACTCAACTATCACTAGAAGATGTGTTTACAAAATGAAAGAGGAATGGGCAGGGCTGACTTAGGCCAATTTATCAGCCTATATATATATATTATATATACATTTACAGAAAAAATCTTTCTACAAACTTTAACAATAAATATGGCTTCAGGTGGTCATAGAAACTACAGGGTTTGTCTGATTAGATCAGTTTAATTTTCATTCTTGGACAACCAGACAAAACAAGCAGAAGGGAAGTGTTATAAATTTTACCACCACATGAATCACAACTGAATAAAGAATTTTATGCACTGTGTAACTTACACTAGCAGTTTTTGCAACAAATGTAATGATTGGCATCAGCATTATTTGCTACTCATGTAAAAATAATTTAATATACAAAATAGAGATTCCAGAGTAAACCAAGAAACAATTAAGAATCAAACAAGTCAGCATGTAAAACTGCTCTAGAACTACAACAGAGTGAGGCATTAACCATGGCATTATATTACCATTAAATATACACTTTCAATGATCACATGTAGACTGATGTAAAACCTCAAACTAGACCCAAACATCATTGGCTAATCATAACACATTGTGGTATTACGGATCATACTATAAAAATATTTTAAAGGTTTCTAATGATGTTGATACTGTTAGAACTTCCTGATTGAAGCCTATTTTGTTGTAACTAAGCATAATAAAACAAGACAAGTTGTCACAAATGCAAGTTTATGTGATGACATAATAATTATACAGTAAAATATTGAAGAATATGTGCCACCATACAACAGCACAGGATCTCCAATGGTTATCATATCCCTCTAGGGACCTGCAGGGAGGCAACAAGTTAGCCTGTGGAACAGGGAGTCAGAAACATGAACCTGAAAACTATGCTGAATGCAGAAAAAAAATCCCAGGCCAGGTGACTTGATCCACAGACAGCTTGCAGTCTAGGCAGGTGCCTGAGGAGCCATGATCTTCTTTGCATTCAGCCAGTACTTAACCATCATTTTTCATTAGGGTTATCATTGGTCAACTATATAGCCCTCTAGGGACCTGCAGGGAGGCAACAAGTTAGCCTGTGGAACAGGGAGTCAGAAACATGAACCTGAAAACTATGCTGAATGCAGAAAAAAAATCCCAGGCCAGGTGACTTGATCCACAGACAGCTTGCAGTCTAGGCAGGTGCCTGAGGAGCCACACAGCCTAGGATCCATGATCTTCTTTGCATTCAGCCAGTACTTAACCATCATTTTTCATTAGGGTTATCATTGGTCAACTATATAGCCCTCTAGGGACCTGCAGGGAGGCAAAAAGTTAGCCTGTGGCACAGGAAGTCAGAAACATGAACCTGAATCATTGAACACCTTTTGGCACGAGGCTAAATTTAACACATACGCATTTTATACATTTAACTGAGGTGCTTCAAATATGATAATACCAAAATTAAAACCAGTTTGTCACCATAGTAGGGGTGGATCAGGTTTAAAGGGTTCCCCCCTTTTTGGAAGAGCCTTTGTTATTAGTACTTGATGAGCTGTTGCCTAGTTTTTCTCTGATTCACTGCACCAAAATCAGTTTCAGTGGCGGATCTAGATGGGTTTCTGGGGTTTCAACAGAAACCCCCTTTTAAAATTAACTTAGTGGCAGTCTAGCTAAGTACATAAACATTGTTGTACTGACAAGTGTCATAGCAAACAACTATATACCACTGTATTTCAGTAGCATGCATGTAAACTAACACCATTTATAGCTATTAAACCCTCAGCAACACTTTACCCCCTTTAAAATTAGCTCAGTGGCAGTCTCTAGTACATAAATATTGTTGTACTGTCATAGCAAACAACTATATACCACAGTATTTCAGTAGCATGCATGTAGTTGCACTTAACTAACACCTATTAAACCCTCAGCAACACTTTACTTTTCATCTCCCACTGCATTAAAAACGATCGAGATACTCTAATAGAGCAGTCAAGTAACTACTCTAATAGAGCAATCAAAGCTACAGCTTAGTCACATTTTTGCCCTATAGTTAGCTACAGTTTAAAGCATTGCATTTATTGTAATTGCTAACTAAAATTAGCATAAAATCCGCTCTCAGAGATTCTAAAATGTCATCAGGTGCCTTATACCAACTTTCAGAAACCCCCCTTTTAAAAATCCTAGATCCGCCACTGAGTTTATCAGATTTAAATACTCATTGTAATCATTAGTAGCAATAAAACATTCATATTACCTTTCTTAACTGCTTGAAACTGCTATCCCAGCATCTTTATACGAAATAGGCGCCTCTAGAAGTAATTATTGTTGCCACGGTTTAAAAGATTTGGCAGTTACTTATCATTAGGGACCCGCCGATTATGCTGGCATAATTTTGAGCATAATAGGTACCTAAAAGCATTGAACATAATGCCAGCATAATAGGTTAAATATTTATACGATAGCATAAATTCTTGCTGGAAAAATGACAATTGCAAAATAAGATCGATATACTCTAATAGAGCAGTCAGTAACTCTAATAGAACAATCATCAAACTGACTGTTCTATTAGAGTATATCGATCTTTTCTCTTACGTGCAGCAAGAATTTATTATTTGTGTTCCAGCCGCCCATTTTTTCTTTCTATACAGTGTTAAACTAGTAGCAAAGCATATGAACTAAGGCATGAACATTGAGCATAATCGAGCATAATAGGTAAATATTGAGCATAATAGGTAAATATTGAGCATTAATTTAAGCATAATAGGTGATTTTTGAGCAGTGCAGCATAGCATAATAGGTAAAATTATGAGCATAATCGGCGGGTCCCTACTTATCATTTAAATGCCTAAATGATTGCTGGAGAGTAATTATTTACTGCTAGGTAGCTAGACTGAATTTGCAATTACCATACATATTGATTTAGAGTGGAACCACCCTTTTACAATGTCTGGATTCTCCCCTGCATAGAAATATTATATAGCTACCTTTCAGTGGTAAAATTATCTAGGTGAGCTCCAGATATAATACCTCCATTGGAAACTACCTTAATTTCATCAAATTTTCCAACCCTACCATAACTATCCTCGACTCTACTGTAAGGAAATATTTACATGTAGATGATACTGCCTACCAAAGTATTCTAGCCTCTGAGAGGATATTTTGGCTAGGAATAATAAAAAGTGGCTGGACGTGACTAATATTAACTAATTTATACAGCCTTTTATTTTATTTTTATATTCACACCCTTGCCATGCCCACGCAGTTTCTTCCTTAGGACCATTCACGTAGTCGCATGTGACCGAGGACTATCATACTTTCTGTAATATGTACTTTCATCATTTTATATTGATGGTTTTCTCTCCAAAACAATGACAGAGGGATATATCAGCACCAGACACACAGAGCTATCATAGAACTATATATACAATACAAATCACAGACTGAAATTTATGCATATGCCTGACACTTCATGTCAAGGATGAGGTTACACAGAAAAAGTGACATCTGATTTCTGGATCAAAATTCAGCATGCAAATGTACAGAAATTAATTTCAGTGTTGAATTTACTACCGTATAGCCTAAATATTCCAAGGGGCAAATTTTTCAAGGTTCAGCAATGTTGCTAATAAATTTTTCGTGGATTTGCAAACACTTCCAAATGTATTAGACTAGCTATATGGAAGTCTAAATAGTTCAAGGATAAAATTTTTGCTGGCAACCCCCAAAACCACAAAATCAGCAAAAAAATTCTACCTCGAATTATTTAGGCTATACAGTATATCAAACTTGGAGTAAATCAGTATAGCTACCATCATGTCACATGTTGTGACATTTAAAACATTGGAAATTTTATGTCTGGACATTTCCTCTACCAAACATTTGACATGTTGTTAGATTTCCTCAGAAATTTGACATTTACATGAGATTTCTTAAGTCAAGGACACATGGCATGTAGTGAGATTTCCTATACTATTCAGAAATTTGACATTTGCATGAGATTTCCTTAGTCACAGACACATGGCATGTAGTGAGATTTCCTATACTATTCAGAAATTTGATATTTACATGAGATTTCCATAGTTAAGGACACATGGCATGCAGTACAGTCTTCAGAAATTTGGCATTTACATGATTTCCTTAGTGAAGGACACATGGCATGCAGTGAGATTTCCTACACTATTCAAAAGTTTGACATTTACAGTGTACATGAGACTTTCTAAGTCAAGGACACATGGCATGTAGTGAGATTTCCTATATAATTATACTATTCATGAATTGACATGAGATTTCCTTAGTCAAGGACATCACATGATATGCAGTCAGTTTTCCTATACTATTCAGAAATTTGACTTGTAAAATTTAATGAGATTCCATAGTCAAGGACATATGGTATGCTGTTATTTATAGCTTTTTCTGTACTGTTCAGAATATACATGTACATACACCATTACCATGTGTTCTGATAACGGCATGCCATGTGTCACTGACTAAGGAAATCTCACATAAATGTCAAATTTAAATGTGGAAGTGTGACACATAATTAGCTAAGGAACACATGACATGGTTTCCACTGCCATATTATGCATTAGAAGTTGTGTAAGATCAAATTCTCACGTCATTTGTTAAAGTAACTGTGAATGTACCAAATAACTAAAAAACAGAGAGGAACTTCCTAGGAAAAGTGTCAAAATTTACACTCACTAGTACCAAAGCAAATTTTCCAAGATTGTCACTCCAACTGCAGTGACATGTTGTCATACCTGACTACTGTAACACTATACAGATTTGGATAAGGTCTCTGTGCAACCTGTGTTAGCTTTCCTTTTGTATTTGATGCAATATATACGGTACATTATAGACTTCATTATAGGCCAAGAACACATCACGTAAATTTCAAGAAATATCATATTTACTGGACATTTCCTACTAACAGGAAATGTGATAACCCAAACCCACAATGAAATAGTATCTTGGTAATATAAGTTTCTTATACATTTTGCAAACTCTATTATAGTAGGTAAGCTAGTTAGGTGTAATGTACTAATGCTGTCTGTTTCTTACCATTTTAGGAAATGTCATGTGTCCTGAACTGGTGAAGAGGATATTGCACATTGGCACCATACTATCGCTCATATTTAGGAAATGTGACATTTTCTAGACAGGAGATTTGCACCACCTATCCTGAATGCAATTTGATCTTTCCTGTGTTTCAGAAATGTCACTAAAATTAATTTCATATATCCTGCATTAGGAAATGTCAAGAAATACCATCAATCCCTGCTATAATTAAGAAAAGTCATGGAAATTGTGCCCTATACTAACTACTTCATGAAATGTCAAGGAAATGTGTAAATTTCATGTACACCAGAAATTGGAATTTCTGTACAATTAGCTACCTGAAATGCAACCTTTCTTCCTGTGTTAATGATGAAATGAGTACTACAGTGGAACCTCTTTAATTTATCACTGTGAAAAAGGTGGGATATTATTTCCAGTGGCTTATTGAATACAAATAAGCCTTAATATAAATCCTGTATTATACTCATCTTATACTTTAGTATAATCCATACTATACTATTGCTTATATGGTTTCAGTTTATTTACCACAATACTTAAAATAGCTTATATCTAATATAATGCCCACACTATACCATCACATATGTGGTTTCAGTATGTTTAACACATTAACTAAAGCCTTACATGTGCTTGTTAGTATAATACAGGTTATATCAAGCTTTTTGTATCCAATAAGCTACTGGAAATACCATCTTATATCCCTCATTTTTCACAGTGTATTACGGACATTTTGGGATCCAGAATTTTTGGCCACTATTGCTGTAATATAGAGGTTTTCCTCTTTTAGAGGTAAAAAATGCATTAACCAGGGTCCAAAAGTTTTGTCCTAATCATGGAGGTTTTTTCTAAATTCAGGGAGAGGTTCCACTGTAGTTCAGATGAACAATAGACAGTCCGTGTTCAAATGATTCTTGATGATTGCCAAGCACACTAGTTTAAACTAGGACTGAGCGATAGTGAAATTTTCACTGTCCGAACGATATTAAGACACTGTTCACGATAGACGATAGTAAAACGATAGCGATAATTCACCTATTTCCTATTAGTTGCCTTCAAAGAGAGTTGTAAGGAGAGATGTACCCATGCATGTATTTTGCATAAGATATTAAATAGCCTTTTAGGCTGATTCTTGTTCTAAAAAGTGATTATTTTAAAGTATTTTGCAGATATTTCTCCGTATTTTACTTGTTAATTACTGTCCGATAGTAAATTTTCAAGCGATATAGGCGATACCGATAGTGATACTATCCCGATATTCCGATATGCACATACTATCCCCCAGTCCTAGTTTAAACATTTAGCTAGCAACTACGGTATGTATATAATCCACTTCAGGTGCTGTTCTTGATGTCCTTATTAATATGGAGGTTTTTTCTATTGTGTCCTTAATTCAGGGAGTTTGTTAACAGCAGTTCCACTGTATCAAGGTGATAAAATGGTAAGTAATTAAACAATGAGACATGTTATTTAATTGAAGAAAAGGACCAAGAACACTTGATTTAACTATCAGAACCATTTTTGATGGCAGGAATGGAAATATTTGTTAACAAAGTGATTTGTCACCATTTGTCACACTTAATCACTCACAGAACTCAATGCATTACTATAAAAAGTTTTATTTTGTAATGTAAATTGGCCATATCTCTCAAGATATCAAGCTATAAAATTTTACACAAGATAGATCCCAATGTTTCATTTTAGCTGAAAAGAGAAAATTGACAAGGTGCAGTGTTAAAAAAATGGTTTTCCAAAATTGAGCCACAAATGATGCAGTTGAGCACATTTCCTTAATATACTGTAACTAAAAAGACTGAACATACCTTAGTGATGAATTAGAAGGTAAGTAAATGTAGTGGATGAGCAGTGTTGACAGGGACTTTTATTATTCAGACTATCAGCAGTTTACTTGATATAGAGGCTCTGACTGTCTATAAATCCACGATCTTTATGATAAAATATTAGGTAGAATTTCATCGTTGAAAATAGAGTCAGTAAGCTAGATTTCTGTAAGGAACCTGGCCCACAATGTTAAAATTCAGGGTAAATGTAGCTTTGAAAATTATTGAACTTATATGTTCACTATAGCTACTTATATATAATAATGTAATCCTACCAGTGCTTTACGATTATGATAATGAACTGACCAATGGGTGAGTATAATATTATTATGTCTTCACAAGACCACAAGACTCCTTAGAGTATTATGTCTTCTTCTTAGAGTATTATGTCTTCTTAGTGATGTGCAATATACCAAAAACTTACCGACATTGCATTATTTTGTCAATACCGATATCGTATCAAATCTTAATATTTTTATAACCGATATCAATATTTATCATATAGTCAATATTTTGCAACAATTTTTTATATATAGAGTAATATTTTGATAGTTTACAACTTTTGGTGTGTGATTGTGCAATCACGGTAGAAATGAAGCTCAGTTCTGTACAGTTTAGCCATTTTAAAAAGCGTCTACCAGTTTCCAAGGCTTGTTATTACCATGATCACAAATTCTATAAAGCATAGCTGCTAATTATAAACATTTTCCCCATGCAATTAATCAAAAGAAACAAAATACTGAAAAAGTATCAAAATTTCAATATTATTTTTTTACCAATTATCATAATAATCGATATCATACCGAAACCAAAATCCTAATTTCTCACATCAACTATGTTGTTCTAAATGACTTAAAGTTAATGGTGTTTAATGAAAGCAGCAGTTGTGTTTATACACACGTGCACTGTTTTTTGAACACGTCACTTGAGCCATAGAGTTACATATGTAAATGCATGACACAGTAAAATATTATGCCAAAATCAATATTACTTTACAAAATGCATAACTACCATACAGTTTTATTGCCACAGTCTTAAAGTTATTGGATGGTTCAGTTACACAATTATCATTACATTGGTGCTAAGGTCAACTTCAACTTGATTCCAGTTTTTGCTTTCAATATTGCATGGAAATAAGGTTCCACAGCGTGGGTTGTGTCCACTTCTAGCAGAAACCTAAATTACAAAGGCTAATAGGATAGGATACAGGATATATATATACACCACTTTAGAGTGGACGTTCAAAGGTGCTGCTTAGGGTTTAACTCGTATCAATATCTAGATATTACCTGGGAAATATCATGGGAACGTGGTTTGTTCATGCCTTTGATGCCCAACCAGTTCAAAGATAGCAACTACATTGAGCCTTGCCTAATGTGTAAACTAAAACCCACAATAAAATGCACTGTGTTGCTCAATAAAACAAGTCAAAGTGTTCTGTGTCTAAGTTTAGATGATTTGACAGTAACTAAACCACATTCTAAGATGAATGATCTGTAAAACGATCACTTGGGTGATGCGTATTTCTACCCACTGCATGGGTGGCATGTCAGCCATTGAGCAAACTATGAAACAAGAAGAATATGACAACTAGATGAGTAGTTTATAGTCCTAAGTACTTAACTTAATGTCTTTCTACCACAATAGTGAAGGTTTAATGTAGTATTAAAACCAAAAATCAATCCCACAATGGTATGTGTTGAAACATAATGACGTAGGGATAACGTTCTGAGAGCTATTTGCCCACACAATTGAAACCACAATCGATCATCAGATGCTAGTGTATAAAACAAATGTGGTGAGTGCTCTGTAATTCTTTTACCTATCGGGTGAGTGTGCCCTGAGTGATATATATCACTTATACCATGGCTGTGTCAGGATTTTGCTGATATATACACCCTTACTCCTCAGGCCAGTGGCCTGAGGGGTTCAGGAGTATATATCAACAAAATCCCTCAAAGCTGTGGTATACATAAATATTACAATTATAGTGAATTATATACAGCATATGAGCATAAAGTTTGAGTCTATCATGCCAGTGTAGTTTCTGGCATCAGGCATAATAACATCAAGGGCAGAATATGAGGCACAAGTATAGGCTAAATTTCATGGAACCTACTCTACAGATTAAAATTTACAATAAAAATTACCTATTTGAACCTTCAAGCACACATGTACATGTAACAAAAAGGAGAAGTAGAATTGTTATGATGAATACAATTCTGTGGTTGAGCTATCAAATCATAGTGCATTTTTTCCAAAATACATTAACATACAAATTATTATTTTTAAGACATGCATTTATGTAGCTTTTCACAGTGTTTTAACTTCAAATCTATAGCATAATGTAACTAACATAATAATTATGCTGTGCAGTTCCAAAAACATGCAAAGGTGGGTAATTTTAAAGCACAGTTTAAAGCATAGTAGACTCAAGTATATTAATATTTAATATTCATAATTTACCTGTTTACAATATGTGCGACTGTAACTTTCATCTCTTGCATAGCAAAACGTTGACCAATGCAATTCCTGAATAATACAAATATACAGTGTTGTAGTATGCAGATCAAAGGCCGCTGCCAGTGTTACAAA
Source organism: Dysidea avara (assembly GCF_963678975.1). Taxonomy (NCBI): domain Eukaryota; kingdom Metazoa; phylum Porifera; class Demospongiae; order Dictyoceratida; family Dysideidae; genus Dysidea; species Dysidea avara. Next base: position 60,197,309 of record NC_089272.1, read on the forward strand.
TCAGTTGTAAACATGTTTACAAATGGCGGTACCATGACTAGGTACCTAATTTTTGGCCACACAGTCTGGCCACTAATTAGTTAAAAAACATCAAACAAACCATACACCAGACCATCACAGGATGACAGGAAGTCATAATACAAGGCAATGAATTTGGCCAATACATCAAGCTCAGGAATAAAAATCCACACAGCACTCACTCTTCTGATTGAATGGGAAGCAGTACAACCACTGGGCTGAGTTGGTACACATATACCAAACACTTGTTCTGTTGTTCGCCAATAAATTAAGCTAACTATCATGTTGTTCCTTGTACATAGTGCTCAGCGATAGCCAATATTTAGCTTTGCTTTCTTGTTCCTTCTATGTTACAAATGGGCGCCTTTGATCTGAACACACCTTGTACCACAAATCACCCATTTGGTTTGTATCTGATTTGTAAGCATGACACCCAAGAGCCACAGGTCCGAGGGTGGAGTGTTTACAAAACTTTATGGGTGTGTTACAACTATAACAATGTAATTTTATCCACATTGCATCAATATGCATATTCACATGGATCAAGACACACGGTAGTGTGTCGTGCGGCCCAAGAAGCCGGCGCGTAACACCCGTGAGTATATTGACAGGAAGAAAGAAAACGCAATTTTCGCACCTCCGTAGCTCTGTGCTTCCTTGATGAAACAAGACGATTTTTGCTGTGGACATGCCCCCCAACTGCAGCACTCTACATTCCAAATTTGAGCGAAATCGCTTCGCGCGTTCCCGAGATATGCGACTTCAAAAATTGGCTGAGTTTCTTCGTTTTTTTTCTTCTTCTTCTTCTTCTTCTTCTTCTTCTTATTTTTCTTTTTCTTGTCGCACACTTACAAAAACTGCTATAAAACTCGAACGCGTTATCCGATTGCCTTGAAATTTGGCACACAGAAGGGGGGTATAAAGGCGCATCTCGGTACCAAGTTTGGCTGGAATACCATAAACAGACAAAGAGTTATGAGCGATTATGCACGAAAAATAACACCAATATGTTGTCACGCCTACAGGGTAAACCGCGTATGGGAAGAAGCTGAAAATCGGTGGGTGAATAGGTTAACTATTGAACCTCAAACCTTTTGTGGTTTGAAAGAAATCGAGCTAAAAACCAGGAAGATACAGCGAAAAAATCAACAGTGTGTAACAATTACGCAATCGAGATTAGCTAATTTTTAATATTTTTATTTTATTATTATTATTATTATTATGCTTGCCACGCCTACCAGGTAAACCGCTTGGGGTAATGCTTTCAAAATCGCTGTACAGATGGAGTTATCATCTTAGAAAGGCTCTTCAATGGTGTAGAAGAATCAGACTTAAAGCCACGGAGTTATAACACGAAATCCAACTTGGTGTAGCAAGTGCGAGATCGAGATACTCTAATAGAGCAGTCATCCTAATAGAGCAGTCACCCTGAACAGAATTCAAGAGATCAGTTAGAAATAAGTAACCTGTATAGAGATCAGCTACAAACAAATCACCCTGTAGAGAGTTCAGCTACAAACAATTCACCCTGTAAAAACATCAGTTAGAAGAAGATTTCTTGTAGAGAGTTCAGATACAAACAAATCACCCTGTTGAAAGATCAGCTAGAAGATGTCACCTTGTAGATACTTCAGTTACAAAGAAACCACCATGTAGAGAATTCAGCTACAAACTAGTGACCCTGTAGATACATCAGCTAGAAGAAGTTACCTTGTAGAGAGTTCAGCTACAAAGAAACCATTCTGTAAAGAGCTCAGCTGCAAACAAATCACCTATACAGAATTCAGCTACAAACAAATCACCCTGTAGAGAGATCAGCTAGAAGAAGTTACCTTGTAGATAGTTCAGCTACAAACAAATCATCCTGTAGAGAGATCAGCTAGAAGAAGTTACCTTGTAGATAGTTCAGCTACAAACAATTCACCCTGTACAGAGCTCAGTTAAAAGAGGTTTCCTTGTAAAAAGTTCAGCTACAAACAAATCACCCTGTAGAGAGATAAGTAAGAAGAAGTTACCTTGTAGATCGTTCTGCTACAAACAATTCACCCTGTAAAGAGATCAGCTAGAAGAAGTTACCTTGTAGAGAGTTCAGCTACAAAGAAACCATCATGTAGAGAATTCAGCCGCAAATAAATCATGTATAGAGAGTTCAGCTACGAACAAATCTCCCTGTAGAGAGATCAGCTAGAAGAAGTTTCCTTGTAGAGAGTTCTGCTACAAACAAATCACCCTGTAGAAAGATCAGCTAGAAGAAATCACCTCGTAGAGAGTTCAGCTTCAAAGAAGCAATCATGTGAGAGTTCAGGTACAAACAAATTGTCCTGTAGAGAGATCAGCTAGAAGAAGTTACCTTGTAGAGAGTTCAGCTACAAAGAAACCATCATGTAGATAGTTCAGGTACAAACAAATCACCCTGTAGAAAGATCAGCTATAGAAGAAATCACCTTGTAGAGAGTTCAGCTACAAAGAATCTATTGTGTAGAGAGTTTAACTACAAACAAATCACCCTGTAGAAAGATCAGCTATAGAAGAAATCACCTTGTAGAGAGTTCAGCTACAAAGAAACCATCATGTAGAGAGTTCAGCTACAAACAAATCGGCCTGTAGAGAGATCAGCTAGAAGAAAATTACCTTGTAGAGAGTTCAGCTATAAAGAAACAATCATGTAGAGAGTTCAGCTGCAAACAAATCACCTGTAGAGAGTTCAGCTAGAAACAAGTCACCCTGTAGAGAGATCAGCTAGAAACAAGTCACCTTGTAGAGAGTTCAGCTAGAAGAAGTAACATTGTAGAGCTACAAAGAAGCTACCATGTAGAGTTCAGCTGCAAACAAATCACCCTGTAGAGAACTCAGCTACAAACAAATCGCCCTGTAGAAAGATTAGCTAGAAGAAGTTACCTTATAGGGAGTTCAGCTATGAACAGATCACCCTGTAGAGAGTTCAGCTACAAACAAATCACCCTGTAGAGAGTTAAGTTACAAAGAAACCACCATGTAGAGAGTTCAGCTGCAAAAAAAATCAATCACTCTGTAGAGAGTTCAGCTAGAAGAAGTCACCTTGTAGAGAGTTAAGCTGCAAATAAATCACCCTGTAGAGAATTCAGCTACAAACAAATCACCCTGTAGAAAGATCAGCTAGAAGAAGTTACCTTGTAGAGAGTTCAGCTACAAAGAAACCACCATGTAGAGAGTTCAGCTGCAAACAAATCACCTGTAGAGAGTTCAGCTAGAAACAAGTCACCCTGTAGAGAGATCAGCTAAAAACAAGTCACCCTGTAGAGAGATCAGCTAAAAACAAGTCACCCTGTAGAGAGTTCAGCTAGAAGAAGTCACATTGTAGAGAGTTCAGCTACAAAGAAACTACCACGTAGAGAATCCAGCTGCAAACAAATCATCCTGTAGAGAGTTCAGCTAGAAGAAGTCACCTTTTAGAGAGTTCAGCTACAGAGCAACCACCATGTAAAGGGTTCAGCTGCAAAAAACTCAATCACCTTGTGGAAAGATCGGCTAGAAGAAGTTACCTTGTAGAGAGTTCAGCTACAAAGAAACCACCATGTAGAGAGTTCAGCTGCAAACAAATCACCTGTAGAGAGTTCAGCTAGAAACAAGTCACCCTGTAGAGAGTTCAGCTAGAAGAAGTCACATTGTAGAGAGTTCAGCTACAATGAAACTCCCATGTAGAGAGTTCAGCTGCAAACAAATCACCCTGTAGAGAACTCAGCTACAAACAAATATGCAGTGAAAAAGATCAGCTAGAAGAAGTTACCTTGTAGAGAGTTCAGCTACAACGAAACCACCATGTAGAGAGTTCAGCTACAAACAAATCACCTGTAGAGAGTTCAGCTATGAACAGATCACCCTGTTGAGAGTTCAGTTAGAAACAAGGAATCCTGTAGAGAGATCACCTAGAAGTATCGCCTTGTAGAGTTCAGCTACAAACAAATCACCTGTAGAGAGTTCAGCTACAAACAAATCACCCTGTAGAGAGATCAGCTAGAAGAAGTTACCTTGTAGGGATTTCAGCTACAAACAAATTACCCTGTAGAGAGTTCAGCTACAAAGAAACTATTCTGTAAAGAGCTCAGCTGCAAACAAATCACTTGTACAGAATTCAGCTACAAACAAATCGCCCTGTAGAGAGATCAGCTAGAAGAAATTACCTTGTAGATAGTTCAGCTACAAACAAATCACCCTGTAGAAAGATCAGTTAGAAGAAGTTACCTTGGAGAAAGTTCAGCTACAAAGAAACCATTTTGTAAAGAGCTCAGCTGCAAACAAATCACCTGTACAGAATTCAACTACGAACAAATCACCCTGTAGAGATCAGCTATAAGAAGTTACCTTGTAGATAGTTCAGCTACAAACAAATCTCCCTGTAGAGAGATCAGCTAGAAGAAATTACCTTGTACATAGTTCAGCTACAAAGAAACCACCATGTAGAGAGTTCAGCTGCAAAGAAATCACCCTGTAGAAAATTCTGCCAGAAACAAATTGCCCTGTAGAAAGATCAGTTAGAAGAAGTTACCTTTTAGAGAGTTCAGCTACAAAGAAACCATTCTGTAAAGAGCTCAGCTGCAAACAAATCACCTATACAAAATTCAGCTACAAACACATCACCCTGTAGAGAGATCAGCTAGAAGAAGTTACCTTGTAGATCGTTCAGCTACAAACAATTCACCCTGTAGAGAGAGCAATTAGAAGAAGTCACCTTGTAGAGTGTTCAGTTACAAAGAAACCACCATGGAGATTTCTGTAATCAATATATGTGACCGGATTTGCGAAAAGGGGTCTTCCACACACATCCAATTCCGTAAATGTTGGAGACCATAACTCAGTGTTCAAGTAACATATTAACCTGAACATTTCACCATGTATTCAGCTATAGTGGTGCTCACCACTGCCCAAATATCAAGGCAATAGCTCTTTCCAATCTGAAGTTATCAATTGTCAAAGTTGGCAAATTGGACCCCTTTTCGCAAATCCGGTCACATATGTATTATACAGTATATATAATTTGTACATTTACTGATAAAATATTTAAAGTACATCTACTTCATCTTTTCTTCTTCCTGTAGTAAAGAAAAAAACATAGGTTAAAAAAGTCCCAAAGCTGGCCATAGGCCGGCTTTGGGGTATACAAATACAAAAAGAAATGAAATCTAATCCAAAACAGCCAAGCTGTAAAAAAAGTGTGCGGCCCTCAGAAAGGCTGTGGTGAAAAAAGATGTGAAATCCAAGGTGGCGGCCAAGAAATGGCTGTGATGGTAGGTTAGTGGTAAAAATTTTAATAACGACAATTCAGGTGAATTTTTGTGAAGCGGCACAAAAATTCACCTGAATTGTCATTATTAAAATTTTTACCACTAACCTACCATCACAGCCATTTCTTGGCCGCCACCTTGGATTTCACATCTTTTTTCACCACAGCCTTTCTGAGGGCCGCACACTTTTTTTACAGCTTGGCTGTTTTGGATTAGATACACTATAACACTACCCTTTTTTACATATAGATCATAGTGTGCTGTGAGGCCTAAGAAGCAATACTTGCAAATATCATAATTATAGTGGATTATTCTAAAAAGGTAAAATTTCATGGATGACTGAGTTCAGGAAAATTTGAGGTGGAGTTTAAAAACTAAAGAATCAATGGCACTATTTAACTTCATGAATAACATATTTTTAAAAATGGATTGTCAATTATGAAATTCCTGCCTGGAAAATATATCATTTTTATGTAGTGTGTACAGGTACAGTATATCATGTATTGATTCATGCTTTGTATTCATATAAAACTAGCCCAAGCTATGTACTGGGATATTTTAACAGCTGCTTTATTATACAAGTAACTTTCTACTAAAGTTTTTGGCTGCTCTATTAGAGTATCTGGATCCTGTAAGGTACATGTATTGTAGTTTGGATAATAGTAACAGTGCTTAACTTTAAGGTAAATTATTGTGCAATGAAAATTGTATGCTGAGCACTACTACATCTACACACGCACGTACGCACGCATGCACACACACATACACATGAACACACACTACATGCATACACACACTACGATACACACACACAAACACATACACTGCACACACACACACTACACTACACACACACTACACGCACTACATGCACATACATGCATGTGTGCACACACTACGATACACACACACACACACGCACACGCACACACACACACACACACACACACGCACACGCACACACACACACACACACACACACCATTACATAAATGCACACACAAACACACACACTAAAATACACACACTATGCACAAACACACACACACTACACATACACACACTACACACTTCAATACACACATGCACGTAAACCTACACACAAACACACACATTAACACACACTACAATACACACACGCACACTACATGCACTTACACATGCATGCACATGCACGCACATACGCGTACGCACACGCACACACACACACTATAATACATACACACACAATAGAGTACACACTGATGCATACAGACATATTATAATTATTGTAAGTACCTTGGGCCAGCAGAAAATGCCAAGAATGCAAAGGGATCCATTTTCTTGCTATTTTCAGTGTTAAATCTCAATGGATCAAACCTCTGTTATACAACACATTTCATGGTTGCATATACATCATTTTACTGACCTCTGGATCATTCCAGACTGCTGGATCACGCTGCATAGCATGGATACCTACACCCAACCATGTTCCTGTGTGTATAGAAGGCACACTAACATACTATAGAATGTATGGATTTAATATATGTACATTCAAACATACCCTTAGGAATTCTCTGTCCATTAGCTATGATGTCCTCTGATGACAGTTTTGCCACATATGGTGCAATTGGATATAACCTCATTGTCTCCTTAATACACATTGTAACATAGGTGAACTTGGACAAGTCTTCCCTGATAGTATATTATTATTATGTGCATTACTTCAACAGTGTCTTAATCAATAGCTCACCATATTATATCATCAGTGTCCCTTCCCGCTAACACCTCTCTGACCTCTTCCCTACACAGCTCCTGGTGTTCCTTGTACATAGCCAGACAGTACAGGATCCATCCTAATGCTGAAATTAACACACCACACTGATACGTTCGCAATCCAAATTACATATATTAAGATTCTACATACAAAGTAGGCCATTCCCATGCATATAACTATCACACTGAACAGATTACAAGAATTTGTGAAATTTGACTATATAATTTATAAACATTGCACTGAATGCACCAATTAATTGCATCCTTATAATTATGATTATACTAAACATAAAGAATACATAATTGGAGAATAAAGCTTAATGATATCCAATTTCTAATACAGTATATACCTCCCACAACATTAAACAGTTTTCGTTTGTTCACATAAACTCAAAAGTTAATAAACTCTATTATTAACTCTTGATTATATGTATAGTACATACAGACAATACACTACAACATACCTGATGCATTAGTGTCATGACCTGCTGTCATGAAGGTGATTGTTTCCTCTCTGATCTCAGTATCTGTCAACCCCTCTCCATTCTCATCCTATTATTATTATTATGATTATTATTATTAACCGCATTTCTTATTATCTTTAGCACTTGGTTGTATAATTATTGCTATTAGCAATAATACTTTACAGTGACCAGTGCTGAGAGTCTGACAGCACCTTGTGCTGCAGAAGACTTTGAAGTTCGGGCAACAACTGGTCCTTATAATAATAATATTTACATAGTTAGGGTTTAAGTGCTTGGTGTACTAAATGAATTTTTACCCTTGTAGAAAGCAGAATGTCAAGAAGATCTAGATACTTTCTTTTTGGTCGTGATTTGGATGAAGTCTGCAAATTATAGCATGACAACATAAAGATACAATGTGTAATAGTGACCTTCAACAGCTCTTCTCTTCTCTTTAGTATCACATCTTCTGAATATTTTTGAACAACTTCACAATGGTGGAGGAACTTGCGACCATCAGCAGTGTTGAAGTATATCCAGTCAAAGATGAGGAGTGGATTACTGTGACCAAGAAATGAAATGTCCTAATTGTGTGTACTAGTGAAGTGATTTTGAAGTAAGTTTATTGCCACATTTAAAATTTTAAATTCAAAGTAAATTAGATAAAAGTCTTATGAACTATAAAAAGTTTATAGAATCTACTGAATAGCTTAGAAATTGGTGCACATACTGTCAATATTACCATTACTTGGTATACACCATATGTACATTGTCTTTTAGAGACATGAGCACAAAAATTCGTAGCCCAGCTAGACATGACTACCGCTAAGTCATTAGTGAATACATGCTTAGCCTTTATTCTATACAAACAATGCATTCACTGTAGCTTAACACTTTTTGCTCATGGGGTAGGGACAGATGCATGGACACAAGATTTTTTACAATGATGTCATTCGTTCCAGGCTATTTTTGACAAACATGCCTGATAAAAAAAATCACTTGGTATATATATTGTAATGCACCTTTTTTCATCTAAAAAATTTCATAATCAAATTTTTTGAGTAAATATTTTCATATGATTTATGTGAATGACTGCTCTATCAGAGTAGTTTGATCTTATATAAAAAAGAAATTTTCTTTCAAGTTTTGTATACGAAAATTATTTTACAACGACAAAAAAGCAAATTACCATACCACAAGTAACAGGTACTGCATTTACTAAATACTCCAACTTTGTTATACAATTACATACTATAGCCGTTTTATAAGAAGCTGTGCTAGTTCTCTGTTTCCCTCTAGAAATGGAGTCATATCCCTGTAAGAACAAATAATAGTAATGTCGCCAACTAAACATATTGACTCACTTGTTCTCTAGACAGTTACTATTAGAGGAGTACACACACCTCAATAACACATCCAGTGTATACGACACTAAGTATTTAGTGATCTCTACTGACTCTCCTCTATCAGCGTGTTCACCCCATATGTCCTATACATACCATCCACACTCACACATAATAGCACATAGTATCTAATGACATACCAGCAGTTTTTGGGACACTTCATTGTACACTGGTACATACTGTTTGAGCATGTCAAAGTGAAAAGCTGGAGTAAGCATTTTACGGTGTCTTTTCCATTTACCACCACTACTAAGCACTAGACCTGTTCCTGTTTTACAACATTATTACAGCATATTATTCAGACAACTATAATAGTGATGCAGCATTAAAACTGAATTTTTTTGCACTTCTGATAGTTTTGATGATATCAAATATATTTAAAAATACACCTATAATAATTACACAATAATGCAGATCTTGGCTGTCTTCTCAAATATTTTAACATGGATCTTCCTTTTACTAGCTATAACATTATTCTTGAAATTTAAGCCATACAAAAATAGCTAATTATTATTAAGCTACTTACTATAAAGATTAAGTTAGAAAATGGATGACATACACGTACTAGTTAAAATTGAGTAACTTGTGTGCTTTTGCTTTAGCTACGTAGCTAGCTATAAAATAACATTGGGTTACTAAAAATCTTGGATTTCCAAAAATGAATTTGCCTTGCTATTGAAAATTTGGCAAGGTATTATCTATGATAAATCAGATTAGGAGACAAAAAGTACATAAGTTTGTAAAACAGCAGTGCAAGTGATGTAACTACATAATAGCCTATGACAAACATACATATGCCCATACACATTGCATCAACCTACCAGTCCATTTACTCAGAAATGAATAGGTTCATGGTTTTGGTGCTTCTAACATAAAGGATAAGATCATGTATATATAGCTATAAAGTGACAACATTCATAAATACCTCCTGATTGTTGCAATAGTGTACTTATAATTTTAACATTAGCTGTAAACACCCAAGGAATTAATGGTCCAATCCAGTACACACACCAGTTAGGATATTTCTTGTGGTTTTTCTGCATGCACTGCAATGAATTCCAGGAGTGATCAAGCTATATATATATTATATATCAGAATATAGCAATTCATGTGGTACAGTAGCTGTATGTAAAAATATATAAATTTACATTCTGTATACTAATATATCACCCCCCCCCCACTCCTCATTAATGTAAATGCAGAGTGTTTTCCACACTGATCAGTTGTAGTTACTAGCGCTACTGAAAAGTAGGCAAGTTGCAACTTTAACTTACTTTAATTACTAATTGTGTGATAATAATTATTTTGAAGCCACCATTATTCCCTCAGTGGAAATGATAATATGGATACATATTGTGACAAGAAAGGATAATGCTATGACATGCTGTGTACTTGAGTGTGGCATACTACACATTTCTCTGTTCTTTGTTTTTCATACTAGCCTTTGATGCTATCCTTTTTCACAATTTTGGTTGTTTTGGGATAAATTATTTCACTTTGTATTTGCATATGCTACATTGTTTATCTTTTCCACAGGTAACAGTTAAGCAGGAATGCTAGATTTTAAGTGAAATTTGTACTATCAAGACACACTGTCTTGTGGCCAAATACAACCGGTACAGTTGTGCAACACACAATTGTGTATTTTACAAGAACCAAGAAAATGCCATTTTTACCCATGCACATTTCCATAATTCCTGAACAGAATTTATCCATTTTTGTTCCAGAAACTCTCTCATGGAAAGGCACCTTTTGAGTTTACTCCACCCAGCCATTACAGAGATATACTCCTTGAAAGTTCATCCTGTTTCTTTATCTTCTTTTCACACTACTTAGAAGAAAAAATTGTGCTTCAGTTGATTTGCTTCACATTTGAAGGACAGTAGAAGACAGATCAGATAAAAACGATGGAAATTTATGTGTTATTTTCAAAAAATGCAAAAGTAATTTTTCTCATGGCTACAAGGTAAACTACTTCAAGGAACAGCTCAAAAATTGGTTTGTAGATAGATTAACCATTGTAGGATTGCTTTTCAGTGGTTTGAAAAGAATTGATGTAAAAAGAATTGAGTTATAACAAAAAAGCCAACCATGTGTATAATTTGCACAGTCTAGTTTCATGAATAAACAATTTATTGTCATACATCTCAAACAAAATGCTCAGCTGAAAGTTTAACTATAAGTAAATTAATGATATTACAAAATCCTTTCAGTGTAATAGAATAATTTAAAACCTGTGACTTATAATGTGAAAACCAACTGGCTGAGCAAGTGCATGATAGAAATATGCTGATTCCATGCAGTTAGTGCAGTCACCCTATAGAGATATTTCACCTCCATATCTACAATTATTAGTCAGCCATATTGATGTGCATATTTTTACAAAACATGCTTAAAGGAAGGATTGAGACTAGCCACTACGTGTTTTCGACACACAACAGATGGATAAAACCATGACAGGCTAACCAGTACAGCAGTTTGAAATATCACTGTACAACACTCAATAGAGATACACAACAATATGGCTGACTTACAGAATAATAATCAATAAATCATAGTGCCAATTTTATTTACTATGGAAATGAAATATCTCTACTAGAGCAGTCAGGTACATATTCTATTAAAGGGCTCAGCTACAGTACAAATCACCCTGTATAGAGTTCAGATACAGAACAAGTCACCCTGTAGAGAGTTCAGCTATGTAGCTAAGTAAAGTGCTCAGCTTCTAGTCTTGCCAGCCAGACCACCTTTTTCTTCTTTTATATTGTGTCTGGAGGACACAAAACAAGAAAAAGTGGTCTGGTTATGCGAGACTAGTACAAGTCACCTGGTAGAGAGTTTACAAATCACTCGAATATCGAGGAAGAAAGCTATGAAATGCTGCGGCCAAAAATCATGGTATTTTAAGAAAGTTCAATTTTAATTCAGTTGGCTGCCACACTGGTGTTATTCAAAAGTGTGTGCTCTACTACAACTAAGTGACTGCTCTAATAGAGTATCTCAATTGCACAGTATTTCATAAGAGATTTACTTCACATTACCTTGCAAACACCCTCTCTCCAACAGGCTGGTGAGCTGGCATTAGCTAGCGATATTTAACCAGTCGCCTGTAAACCACTAACACAAGTAGCTAACCTGACTAATTAACACTAACCTGTTGTACATTTTTTCTAGCAGTTATCTCTCTTGGATCAATGAGGGACATATCCCCTATCATAGACAGATAGTATATACTACCGTACTGGTAAGGTAGTATGTACTATCTATGCCGGGTCCGACACCAACTGGAATCCAACACAAATCACGTAGAATCCAATAATGGAATCTGGAATCTCCAAGAGGTCCAAAACCAAACAAAATTGCCTATGAGATTTTGAAATCTTAGCCAAGATTTCAAGATTCTGGTGAGATTTCAAAAGATTTCAATGGCTTACCTTTAAAAACATGCGTAGTATCGCTTGTAGTATCCTGGTGTATCCAAAAATTTCCGGGAACTTCAAAAGTAGAAAGATTTCTATTAAAGATTTCAAGAGTGACCTCTACGAGATTTGCAGCCCTTGGGAACCTCTGACAAAATGGAATTTCAGGGAACCTCTGACAAAATGGAATTTCAATGAATGTTCTTAAGTCTGATTATTTCCGTATAGTTCTTGTAAATTATACTGTATGTTATCTCGTGTGCTGTGTTGCAATCAGTTTAGCCTCGTAAGTGCTGTGCACATGTCTCGGTACGTTTGTACAAGCCTCGCCAGTGATTCAATTAGTCTGGAAGCCAGCTGAGTGCATACAGTGTTAATATTTGTGTAGCCAGCTATGTAAATTTCGAAATTTGGAATCTTGGTTTGGATTTGGAATCTTACACACGATTTTTGGGTGGGTCACTGGTGCCGGACCCCTACTTGTGTGAACGAAAATGAAGAGGAACTTTGAGGCGTTCAGGCCATACCTATTTGAAAAGTTGTTGCTCGGACCCGACCGACTCTCTTTTTATAAAAGACCAACAACAACAAAAACAAGTTGATGTTGTGCTACTTCTAAAAACCAGACGCCATGCAGCTAGCTAACTCATCTGGAATTAACCATAGACAGTATTATACTACTATGAATTAACCAACTATGTATTACTACTTTACAATAGGGTAGTTTTGGGTTGTGCAATAATATTATTAGCTAATTCTCGTATTTCGTAATTCATGAAATATTCGTAATTCGTTCAATTACGTTGCTATGCACTGCTAAGGAAGCGTTTGTTACACAAACCGCTTTTACCAACATATTACGCACAAAACTATCTTCTAAACTGTTTTATAGTGTGACTAACGTGTTTTTTCCCACAAATTCTCTCGACAAAGCCTCAAAGCTGCTCTTCGTTTTCGTTCGCGTACGTAAGGGATACGCCCCCTTTCAACTCGAAGCGATAGGCTATTCCTGGTAGTGTACGAGGCCTGCACCGTTGTTTTTCAGTTGCTAAATGCCTGAAAACCTCAAGGGGAAGGTAGTCTGAGGAAAGTCACCACACCCGTATTTCAGTCCGCCGAAAAGAAACCACCTCAAAGCAAAGTTCACCTGTGCAGAAGTTTAATACAGACTTCATTTCACTTTTACTTCTTACGTAAAAGCTGCTTTTACCGTTATTAAACGATTTTGCTCACGTGGGTGCGTACGGACAAACAGATAGGTAGATAGGTACACACACACACACTTTTACGAAAACAATTTCAGTAAACCAGGCGCACGCCGAAAGCCGGCTGTGGGCGTGCGCCTGGTTAAAAAAAAACTCACGTGATTAACAATCGCGTGGTGTTGGCGGACTGTAGCTGAAATGGCGGCTAATGCGTGGTTATCTGTTATAGCGAAGAGAGGAGCTGTTGTTGTGTACCCTCGTAAAATTCGTTGTCAACAATGGAATGACACGTTTGGAATGGCTTTTTAAAATATGATGTTTTTTTTCTGTTTTTTTTTTGACCTACCGACCCTAACTTTTCCTTAAACAATCCGAGCAACAATTTTTCAAATAGGTATGGCCTCAGTGTCGACAGAACTTTTTGGGAAAAGCACAACAGTCAAACTATAAAAACAGTTTAGAAGATACTTCTGTGCGTAATACATTGTTGAAACTGGTCACGGTTTATTTAACAAGCGCTTCCTTAGCAACTATTGAAGAATTACAAACATTTTATGAATTACAAAATCTTAATTTGCAATAACTTAATTGATGTATTATTGCATAACCAAAAACCAATTAGCTAAAGTAATAACATGACCATACATAGTTGCTTAATTCTATATGAGTGAGTAAAATTAAACAAGTGATCTCTCTACAAAGCTGCAAAGTGATACAGCAATTAACAATGGTGAACTAATACCATTCATAACATTTCTTCTCCACGGTTGGTTTAATACAAAGCAATTTGCTCTATGTTGAAGTTTGTTGATTTAACTTATTTATTTTTATGATAGTTTTAGGATAGTTGCATGACACAGCATTTACAATGATTTATTGATGCTGAATTTTCCATTTATCAGCCCACAAAGAACACTTTCAGATCTTCTTGAAGTACCTGGTGCTCAGTACAGTGGAGGATTTAGAGTGGTTTCAAGGTTCCCACAGAAGCCCCCTTTTTGAAAATTGCTTTAGCAACACCCAAGATTTTAATTGAATTTTGTAGTAGGTGTGCCTAAAATAACAGTGTGTATGTATGTTCAGTTCTCCGCCAATAAACAAGACACATACGAAGCCATTCTAGTAGCTTACACAATGATGAAATGGCTAATTCAGTAGTTTTCACTAACTTTTATAACCTCTGGGCACTGTACACAGCTGTTGTGTCCCAGTGGGCATACTGCATGTAAAGCCCCCATAAAAATTATATAACTTTTAATTTTTATGGGGCTTCACTTAAATTTTTATTGGGCTGCATTTGTATAAAACTCTTATACATACATATATCTCCAGCCTGACTCTTGATATAATCAAATTCACTAAGCCACCAATTTTTCATTTCCAACTGAATTGCCTAGCTTAATTTCTATCAGTTAACCCGACCAACGAAAGAACCTGTGCTGTTACCCACAACTTAGTATTGCAGATGTGGAAAAAAAACTGGATCCTCTCCTTCCTCATGCCCAGTAGGAATGTAACACTTCTTATTGTTTATTGTGATTTAATATCATGCACTACTCCAGCTTGTTTCAGTACTTTTTATCGATGTGCTATGGTCCCTACTCTTAGACTAGTTGAAAATTCCAAATTTTTGTGTACTTATTAGCTAAAGTAATAAACATAGCAATACGTAGTTTGTTAATTCCAGATGAGTTAGCTAGCTGCATGGTGCCTGGTGTTTAGAGGTAGCACAACATCAACTTGTTTCTAATGAATCGGCATGAACAATGTCTAATGGCAATCAGTTCCATTTAGGAATGGTTCGTGGAAAAGGAATATTTAAAACAATTTGTGTTTGGCTAATAACATAGAAACTTCATGTCATTTTTTTGATCTGGTAGTAGTAATTGGTTATGGAGTTGGAAGATACTTCGTTAAGATATGGTTGATTATTTTGTAGAGTAAAATTAAATGAGTGATCTCTCTACAAAGCTGCAGAGTTGGCCACTTAAGTAATACAGCAGTTAATTAACAGTGAACTAATACCATTGATAACATCTCTTCTTCACGGTTGGCTTAATACAAAGCAAGCTGCTCTATGTTGAAATTTATTGATTTCATTTATTCACTTTTATGGTGGTCTTTGGATAGTTGCATGATACAGCATTTATTATTATTATATTATTACTAGGACCACGTCACATACAACCAAGTGCATACACCAGTGCGGCAACTTACCAATGGGACATATACAAACAGTGCCACCATAACCAGCACTAACCAGTGAAAATTATGCACATACACAAGCAAGCAGTCTAACTGGTATCTGACAATCACAACACTACAATTTTGAATTAAAATTAAAGCAAGCATGCCAGTGATAATATAATATTATGGCATATTAATTATAGACACTATTGCCACTGGTAGCAAAGATTGGTACATCGATACCAGTGGTGTGTGGCAATGGAAAAGTGATGTGTACACACTACTGCATATAAATTCACAACATACAAGAGATATTTATTTGGGCAGACAGTACAGCTAGTGTCAGTGCCCAGGAAAAAGACATTAATACAGAATAAACAAATTATGGTAATAAACAAAAACTAAAATGATATTGTTGACATACCCTTAATCTTGTACTTTACAAAGAGCGCATCCACTGGCAGCTTGGCATGGCGACTTGAGACTAATGTGCCAGCTGGAAACACTTTCAAAAACAAAAGATCAGTAGTTCGTTTATCTAGATTGCTATTTGAATTCGCCTGGTCGATTAACTACTTTGTAGTAGGCATCACATGCTAGCTGTTTTGATTGGTGTTAAAAAGAATCATAATACTGTTTCTATCACCTCCACCAAAACACCAGCCCATTATATGATTGTCTCTTTGGCCAGCATGGATTCTATTCCCAGTGAGTGCGAAGCCTTAAACCTTGTAGTTTTCTCAAACATTGTTAATTTCATTATTTATGACATAATTGTATTATATTATCTTTAGTACTTGGTTGTACAATTATTATTGTTAACACTTTACAGTGACAGCACTGAAGGTTTGACAGCAACTTGTGCTGTAACCTTAGGATTACCTAATCTACTTCCAAAGACTCGGACTTAAATGACCTATAGAAGCCCCCTTTTGAAAATTGCTTTGGCAACAGCCAAGATTTTAATTGAATTTTGCAGCAGGTGTGCCTAAAATAGTGGTGTGTATGCATGTTCAGTTCTCTGCCAATAAACAAGACACATACAAAGCCATTCTATAGTGGCTTACACAATGCTAATTTAGTAGTTGACACTAACTTTTATACCCTCTTGGCACTACACAGCTGTTGTGTCACACAGTCACAGTGGGCAAACTTCATGTAAAGCCCCATAAAAATTATAAGTTGTATAATACAACTTTTAGTTTTATTGGGGCATCACCTTTTAATTTTTATTTGGCTGTACTTGCATACAACTCTTATACACAGCTCTCCAGCCTGTCTCTTGAGATAATCAAATTCACTGAGCCACCAATTTTTCATTTCCAACTGACTTGCCTAACTTAATTTCTATCAGTTAACCCCACCAACAAAAGAACCTGCGCTGTTACCCACAATTCAGTATTGCATAATGTGGAAAAAAGACTGGATACCTTCCTTCCTTGTGTTCCTCTCTTCCCAACCTAAAAGCTCAATCAGTGCGATAAACAGAAAGCACTTGGATTACGTCATTAATTAATAATGGACGTTTCACAATATCAGCTGCTGATTTGCACTGTTCTTCCTTATTATATAACCTTTTAAGTTGTGAAGTCATCGAACAGCTGATTTAGGTTCTGGTAGTGC
Organism: Dysidea avara; assembly: GCF_963678975.1. Taxonomy (NCBI): domain Eukaryota; kingdom Metazoa; phylum Porifera; class Demospongiae; order Dictyoceratida; family Dysideidae; genus Dysidea; species Dysidea avara. Next base: position 60,214,644 of record NC_089272.1, read on the forward strand.
TCTGAGACATGATTGTATTTGTGCAAATTCCTACGAAGAATGTCAAAGATGCACTTCCCTATTCTGCATCCTGTTGAGTCTTTGTAATGATTAAGTATGTACTGAAGTGCCCCACACCGGAAGAGAATGGTTAAGATGAGAAAGGACAAGTGTTTCAGTCAAAATCTTCAATAACTTAGAGCCCTCCTATTTTTTGTGAACACCTTGTGGAGCAAATTGGCCAAACTGCTTACAAATTAAATGAATTTTTGCTGTATCATGAAGGAAATGACTTTTCAAGCTGTGATACTTACTCTTAACCTTTCTTGCTGGCTAACTGTATCCTAAATCCAAATGGTCTGCCAGGAGCAATTTCCAGCCGCAGCAATGCGGAAATGAAATTTTGAACTAGAAAAAACTTTTGATGCTGTTGGCAGCGATGTCAAACTATTCCTCCCAAGTCAAACAGTCCTGGCATACTATCACACCAAGTATTATTTAATGTTAAAATTGTTTGCAATCTGGTTGAATCAAGGGGTCACCATTTGCCAATGGCTTGAGACTCTCATGCTCTATCTGAGAAATAAATTAGAAATCTATTTAATATTTAGAAATCGTGAAATCTGGACTCATCTAGAAATTGGATATTTTTGTTTCTGTCCGCATTATTGACCTGTCATGGCGAACGAAGATGGCTAGGATGACTATTTGCAGTATTCGATTGTCAGATGTTTCTGTGCTTTGATTTAGAAATATTATTTTACTATAAGATCCCTGTTTAAACACACTGCTCGCATTGCTGTCTCCTGCTCATGCAGGATTTTTAATTCTAGAGCCTCCCCTGACTGTCAGTTTTCCTAAACTGCCAGTGAACTTTTCTGCATGCTATAATTATTTGTTTTTGTATTGTAATTTAATTAAGGGGGCAAGCACCTATGTCCTATGGCTTCTGTGAATAGAATTATGTGTTTTATATGAAGCTGTAAAATTCCTGAACACAGATACTGTTCTCCACCTGATGAATAACACATGTTGTAGTTGAGACATTGAACTTCTGTTAGTGCAAATCTGAGTGAAATCCTCTGAAGTAGACTGAGTCTTAAAGTCAGTACTTCTAACTGGAGATGGTGATTTTTAATTACCACAAACACATCTGATACAAAAGGGGATGGAAAGCAAGCACAGATCAATGAAAACCAAGATTTTGCATGTGAAGCCATACGAATTAGTAGTGCACCCTCTTAATAGTGTAAGTCTTGCTAGGGCTCCTGTAATGTCCACCCAGCGCATGGTACCCCTGAGTCCAGACCCCTGTACTTAAGTTGTATTTTGTCTAAAACAAATTAAAATAAGACGTCTCCTTCTTTCTTCTACTCGCAACTATCAGCACAATGTTGTTCCTCCTTGTTGGAGTAACAACAACAAACTAAACATACATGCATAGCTAAAATATAAACACAAAGCAAGACATAATAGCAAACATTACACCACACACACATAAAAACAACACTCAATTATATACTATATGGTTTTTGCATATAGTCTCGAAAGCCACCGACGACTGATCGGTGTCGATAGCCACAGCCCTGGAATGAAGTTGTTTAATGTCGGCTGGCAAGGAATTCCACAAACTAATATCCTTGCATAAAAGTATATGGTGCAGCCCTAGTGTAAAGGACACCTGTGTTCCTGTCGAGGCTTCTGTCGTCCACTGATGCACAAGTAAAAATATAAAATTCCATTTGAAATGAAATTACAGTATTTTGAAATACATAAAATTAATATTGGGACTCTCGTACACAATTTTGGCATTTTCCAGGTGCATTGGTGACCCCTTCCCAGGAAAAACGATCCTGCAAGAACTTTAAGCAAGATCTTGCAAGAGAATCCGGTCATTTCTTGTAGGATCTTGCAGGATCATTTGTGACCGGGCCTGCGATAATAGGGCATGTGGGCACATGATTTTTGCCTACTTTTTCACACTTTCATCACTCATAACTTTTTGTACTATTATGCTATGGCATTGCACTTTTCAGATCTTAGTTAGCATTTAAGTGGTATCATGATGCAAGTTACAGAATGGAAATATACCTTTCCAGTATGGATATATGACTTATAGAGTGATGGGGTGTAGTTTGTGCCCACATGCCCTGTTTTCGCAGGCCCGGTCACATTTTTGCTGGGTCGGGCTGAACTCCATGAGGCATGACATTCAAAAATCCGTCAAAATGCAGATCTTATAAACATATAGCAACTTTTGTAAACTAAGGCACTAGTTTGCTTATCAAAACTCATGCTAGCTAGGCCTATGGTTAGTCGCCTTCATGCATGGGCCTGGTCTGGCGCAGCTCTCTTTGCAAGCTCAAAATCCACTAAAACACCAACCTCTACCAATTTTCACCAGGTATAGGAACTTTTACAAGTCAAATGTGTTGGTCTGCCTCTTAAAATTCTTGCTGGACTCTTCTGAATCAATCGCCTTCATCCGTATAGAGCTGCATGGTCATTGCTGCATGGCATCTTTCTTCAGTCTCCGGAAATTCCATCAGAACAAGCCAAAAGTAATAGGTGCAACCGAAATAAGTGAATGGGGTGTCAGACTACCACCCACCTTGCTGGGTCATGGAATTACGCATGCATTTGCTTTACTGAAATGATAAAATACTGCAAACTAGCCACCCACCATGTAGCTATGGTCATGCAGTTACATAGTTTTTAGTTTGAAAATATCATAACTATGTCATGTGATGAATCATGATATTAACACATGTGTAGGGTAGCGGTGATAGTATAATGTAGTAGCCGGTTGTCAGACTTAACCACGGTAGGATCACTTCATCTTCGACGGATACAGACTGTACAATCAAGCCAGCGAGGAACTACACTACGACGCCATCTTATTCATTATAAGCACGTGCATGACATTACCTCATACATTCTAAATATAGCCTACTTAACTAATAATAACCTATACACTGCACTACGTTAAGTTGCTTAGTCAGTCCATGACAACATGAAAATAGCTACACATTCTTCTGTTTTGTTCAGTCACAACAAAATTCTTTACATAGTTAATCAGTGTCAACATGTAGAGAATCCCAGTATTGCCAAGACTCCAAGGTTTCAGTCAAACCTGTTTCCAGATTTTAAAAATATTCTCTGGGGAGCATGCCCCAGAAGACATTAGGCAATAGTTAGTTGCCTAGACTGCAAACTGTCTGATCAAGTTACTGCATTGTTTGGTATAACAGTCTTCAGTAAACTGTTACAGTATTAGTGGTGATATGGCAGTTCTATGAGCAATACTAGAGTCCTGACTAGAATCTGGACCCCCATTAATATTCTTCTGGATCGGTGCCTGCATTGATAGATTTTGACAAGTTTCAAGGTTCAAACAGAAACCGCTTTTGAAAATCGTTTTATATAACATTAGCCAAGATTAAATTGAATTTTGTGGTGTGTGCTAAATTATGGTGTATATGCTCTCCACGAATATACAAGACACATAGCTGCGAAATCATTCTAGTGGCTTACACAGTGATGAAGATAGGGTAATTTAGTAGTTTACTCTAGCTTTTATAACCTGGCGTCAAACAGCTGTTGTGTCCCAGTGGGCATACTGTGTGTGAAGCTCCATAAAAAAATTAAAGCTGTTACAATATTAGAAAAGTGTCAATGTGTAATGAATGTTGATTGACAAGTTACCACACAAAAACATATGTACATTTTTTAGTTATACCTGCAAAATCACTACCAATACCATCTGACAGCATCTGTATTCCTGGGGAGGCATGCCCCCAGAGTCAGACCCCTTAGATCATGCACATTTCACATAAGTAATAGATAAACCAAAGTGTTGAATTTTATTAAATTAAATCTTGACAATTCCACTTGATACTAAAAGAACAGCCATTAGTTAGACCCATCATGGAATATGCTGCCCCAGTCTGGGACCCAAATTACTGTTATATATATAAGTTTGAAAAGTATAAAAAAGAGCTGCACAATGGATTTATCTGAATACTCTAGAACTACATATACCAGTTGTTACATCATTATTATCCTCACTTGATATATATATATATATATATATATATACCCACGTTACAACAGCATCATCAATCATCAAAGTTATTAACATTTAAAAAAAAATACACTGCCAATCTCCATTCCTTCACATTATCAAAGAACCCAATTACACACAAGACAACACCATTTGAATCACTTTATATAATTATCCTACCACAAGCCACCCTTAACACTTATATAAGAATAGTTTTTCCCTAGAGACTGGAATGGAATAATTTACCAATAAAATTATATTATAGAATCAAGAGACATGGATGAATTTATTACTTACTTAATCTTAATATTAGTTAGTTAGCAAATTGTATTTGTGTGATGGTACCATTTGGGGTTATTCACCCTCAGGACAAACCAGTTGAGCTGACTTCCCACTGCGAATTTTATTACATAGAACTTGTCAACTCCATGAATGGAGCATGAAGAAACAAAATCTATAGAAATCAATTGTAATAAATAATTTAGAACCCAAATGGAATTAGTATAGAATGTTGCACTTCACAAATATCAATTGTGGTTTTTGGTTACCTCCTACATTTATCAAATTATGTGAAACCATTGTAAGCAAGGTAAGTGCATGTGTTGTGAGTTAAATGGGCCTATATATTTCTAGTAGATGGAGACAAATACTCTAATAGAACAGTCATAGATAGGCCATGTAGTATAGGCATTGAAAGCAGAAATACAAATTCTAATGTGTGTGCATGTGTGTTAGTGGTGTTGTTTTACCTCTCATTTGCTGATTTAACTACACAGCATGAATCAAAGATGATGGCCAACATGCTGCTGTTAGCTAGCTATGGCTGTGCCTGTAATGGTGTTAGCTATGTCAAGATAGATACCTGGTTACCCAATTATAGTTGACCTGTTTTTTTGGTTTAGTTAGTTAATTGCTTGGTGATGTTGTTGTAGCAATAAAGTTATATCGATTTTGAAATCACTCCAATTTTCTTGTGGTATGATTTTGGAGTGTTATATTAACAAATCTAGTAGCTTTAGCTACATTACAAACTATGAATATAGCATTAGGCAAAGCAAAGTACTAGCTATATTATAATTGGCATTGAGGCCAAGAGAATAAGTTTAGAAAGTATATGTTTCTGTGGTATGAAGCATTAAAGCTAAATGTGACTGGGCCTGCGAAAACAGGGCATGTGGGCACACAAAATTTACCTACTTTTCCAAACTTTCATGACTCATACCTTTTGATTCCATATGGCTGTGGCCATTACATTTTCAGCACTCATTCAGAGTGTAGTTGGCTTTATAATACAAGCTAGTCAGATATTCTATTCCATTACTGAGATACGACCTGTTGTGTGGTAGGGTGTAGTTTGTGCCCACATGCCCTGTTTTCACAGGCCAGGTCACAGATTCTACTGCAAACGATTGCTTTATTAGAACAAATAACTGTTATGAGATTATCTCAATCTTACAGGCATTTTAAGGATAGAAATGCATGGAGAAGGTCCATCTACCTCCGCTTTTCAACATAGCTGGATGAGCCTGGATCAATGCAAATCACTGGAAACCACAATTGATATTTCCATTCATGTGAAGTGATTTAGAACTATGCAACTTCATTTGGGATTTTAAATTATTTGTAATTGATTTCTATATAGGTTATGTTCATGATTCTTTCCAAGTTCTAAGTATTGGAATACACAGTAATTAGTGGTATTTTGGTTATTATAATAATAATAATAATTTCAAGCGAATCTGTCCACTATACTCCCATCTCAGTCATCTTTGTAACTACTGTACAAGATTCTTGCAATTATCAGCAAATGCTTTTGCAGATTTTTTTTTCACAAGTAGCATAAAGCTACGTATCAGACTCTACATGGTGTTGTAATTAATCCAGATTTGTATCAATTTATCCAAACAAAGAACAGGATGGATCCAGGATTTTGCTAAGGGGGCACACAGGTAGAAGTCACTCCACTCCGCAAAATGCGAAGCATGAGCATATATATAGTATCCCAACTGAGATATGACCATGAAAACGTCAAACTGTTAAAGGGTATTTTCACACTGTTTCCCCACAAGGATTCCTTAGGACTTTTTTCTGTCATTGGGACATAATAAAGGGAAAAAAAATCTGTTTAGTTTGCTTTTGTTGCAATTAGTGTGAGGTTGACCCAATATTCTTGGTAAAATTCCCGTATTAGTGCGGCAGGGATGAGAAACAATAGACTATATGCGTGGTCTATTTATTAAACGAAAAATGTGACAGAATTTTGGAAATCACCCATAATGGCGTGCGTGAAATAATTAGAATTTTCATGTTTAGTGTTTGTTAATAAGAGCAAGGAACAGGTTTGAAAATATTTCAAGAATTTTCTTGTAGAGAATGGCTTAAAACCATCAACAGGTAGATTTGTATCATAATGTTCGTGATTTGATCATTAAATATTTTAGGTGTCAAATGCACCCATTTGGGTGATTTCCAAAATTCGGTCACAAATAATCAATTTTCGTTGATTAGCGGCGTGCCCGAAACATTTTATTTATTTATTTTTTTATTATTATTTATTTTTTAATTTTTTTCCCGCGGGCTTGATGGACTGCCCTTGCCTACCACCCCCAGCACATAAATGGCCTGTGCTGGACAAACCGGGACTTTCTTAGTCCACGGCAAACTGAGACTCTGCCCGAATCAGCTCCACAATTGGGGGAGTCTTAACATAGTGACCGATGGATGAGCGGGCTCCGCGGATGTATTGTATGGAGGACCGCAAGAGAGAAAAAGATAGACAGCACCTTAACCACCCCATGACAACAGAGTAATCATCGCCCCACTTATTTGAAAGTTACGAGCCAAGCGTTGATAAAAAAACAGAAGCCTCATGAGCCAGACCACCAGAGGCAGACATTACCAGGGGGGTAAAAGAGGCATGCTCCTCCTCACGAATTCTCTGAGCATACGCACGTTTCTTAATGTTCTCGTGCCTCCGATAACAGGAGGCCAGTGATGAGGACGCATTAGAAGCAGCCAGAGGGTTGAACACCCGCACATCCACAAAACATCTTTCACTTCTTCCACCCCAAAAACCATTCATGGCGATGTCAAGACGGGCACCATCTTGGATATTGGCAGAAGCAGGGTAGTCCTGCTGTGAAACCGGCTGGAGCTCTGGTTCAACAGCTACCTTAGAGCATACTTCAGTCAACAGGGTAGCAGTTAGATCTCTGATCTCATTGTGTCGGATAGAAGGCAAGCCACCCTTGGGACAGGATAAAGCATGCTCCACTGAAAAGGAAGTCCCACATGCACAGTGAGCAGGAGTCCGCTGAGGAGACCACCCATAACGTAGTGCCACGGCATCATGAAACGCGGACTTATGCAGTGCAAAGCCATGTTCCTGTAGGGGCCGGGTGGTAAGCCAGTTGGAGGCCCCTTTGGCTGAGGCTAGATCTAAAGCGCGTTGAGAGGAGGGATCCAAGTGGGTACGCAAACTGGAAGATCTATCCGAATAGTTGGAAGATTTGGAATTGCGGATTGCGGACTTGCGAGATAGTTGTTCTGTTTTAACAATAGCCGAATGGAAGATCTATCCGAATAGTTGGAAGATTTGGAATTGCGGATTGCGGACTTGCGAGATAGCTGTTCTGTTTTAACAATAGCCGAATTGGTACCCTGGTCCAGAATGAATCGTGAAAGAGGCTCAGTAATGTGACACGAGGCTGAATACTCCTCAGCTGCAATAAGAGTTGGGTTTATGATACCCAAACCACCATATCGAGGTGGAAGGGCTAATAATTTACGGTGAACGGACTCGGGCCTTTATGGTGAACGGACATTTTATGGTGAACTAGAGCCAGACATTTTATGGTGAACGGACTCGGGACTTCTTTCCGGCTACTATTTTATACAGATAGAGGAATCCATTGATCTAGAAAAGGTACTAGTAAGTGGTCTATTTTCTGAGATTCGCATTTTTCTACGTATATTAGATCTAATTCGTTAACCATCTTGACGTATTAAAACGTACCGAAATATCACGTGTCTTTAGAATGTTTTCGGCAATGCATATAGTCTAATAAAGTTTGCCTGGCTCTAGTGTAACAGTCTACTCACTAATCTAATGTGAAATTTACAATTATAACATATAATATGAATAAGAATTAGTGTTCTGAAATTCGAACGTTCGTTCCTTTGGGAGCATTCGAATACGAATTCATAATATTCGAATCCTTTAAGCGGGCGCCCAATATATATAATTATACCACGTGCAGCTGAAAAAAATTAATGCTATACATTTCGCTGATACGTTCTCAAGTATTATACTGTTAGGATATTTAGCTCAAAGATTTTCGCTTAGGCTCCTAGGCTATGGGTAAACACCTCGAACAGGCTCTGCCTTCTGTGTACACCCTCCAGTGCCTAACTGGTAAAGTAGATAATAACAACAACATTTCCCTACTTAGGTGGCCTCCCCAAAGTTGGCTCCGAGCGTGGCGCTTGGCCGGAATCTGGGTGGCCTGCGGATCAAGTCACGATGGGGTTGGCTTTTTTTCACCCCTTCTAGGTATTTGTCCCGTTTCATTTTAGGATATTTAGCTCAAAGATTTTCGCTTAGGCTCCTAGGCTATGGGTAAACACCTCGAACAGGCTCTGCCTTCTGTGTACACCCTCCAGTGCCTAACTGGTAAAGTAGATAATAACAATAATAATAACAACTGTTCACAATTGTGGAGACCTTTCTTAATCAAACATATCAATTTGTTAGAAAGTATACAGAGACAAGCCACTAAATGGATTTTGAATGACTATCATGTGTCATACAGGTCTTGTCTGATGAGTCTACAGCTGTTGCCATTAATGTATGTTTACAATATAAATGACATTATCTTCTTCATAGATCCTTACCAACCTCCATCAACATATTTTAACATTGCAGAGCATGTTCAATTCATTACCTCCAACACAAGATTTGGTTCATCTCAAACAATGATCCACCATAGATGTTTATCTAATACCACACAGAAATTTTACTTTCACCACCTACCACGTCTATGGAACTCTCTACCAAGAATAGATTTAACTCTTCCTATTTGCACTATCAAGCATAAACTCTATAACTACAAGTGGGAACACTTTATCGGAAATTTTGATGATACTAATGAGCATTCTTTACAATACAACTGCCCTTTTTGCCACTGTGACACAGCATTGATGACACCCTTGCACAGAGAACTTACCTAATCAATTATTTTATTTTTGTACTTCCCCTTTTCGTTAGTTTGAGTCCCTGACAGCACTTGCCAGTGGCTCTCAGTACCTTTATTTGTACTGTCAAACATTAATAATAATAATAATAATAATAATAACAACAACAACAACAACAACAACAATAATAAAAATAATTTTAAAATTAATTTTAATAATATAACGGTAATAATAAGCACTTACATCAACAGCATTTCCAGACAACCATCTTCCAGGTGGAGAAGGAAGTGAGTAAAGATGTTTGATATCTTTACACCAGGTGATCCATGAACCAACCACACGGATAGTAGCAGTGACTTGTGACAGAAGAAATAGTATTAGAATAATTATGAGACAAAACTGAAGTGAAGATATTATATCCATTGATCCTGGCCACTAACTTTAGTCTTGTACTGCAGTTGTAATTTAAATGCCGATCAACTAGCTGGAATATTTATATAGCTACAGCCTGATTGGTAATGTTTACGTAACTACGTAACTGGGCTGGCGCGGCCGCCCCTTCAATTAGAAAATTAAGCATCAAGTACCATATAGCGGGTTATTTTCGAAACAGAAATTTTCGCACAAGAAGCAAAATCTGAATTTCGAAAGATTTTAATTTCGAAGAGTGCATATTTCGAAGTCCGGATGGATTTCAAATAAATGGAAATTGGTGTCACAAATTATGAAGATGCATGAATGTTTACCGAAAACTGACTTACTGATGGAATAATCCCCATTCCTGTGCACTGGAGAGAAGACTGAGGGAGTCTCGGGTGGAGTGAATTCACTGGCACGATCACGCTCGATCATAGCTAGCTATCCTACCATAGATTCTAGAGCAGACGGCATCAATTCCCATTCTGGATCACTGCCTGTTTTCTGGTTATTGGTACAGTAATGATACAGTTTACCCATTATCATCAGCAATACTGAGCTAAAACTCGAGGAATACACGAACGAATCGCCGAAAGTTGGACGGTTGCTTTCACTTGTGGGAATTTATTTTCGAAAAACAACCGGACGTGGGAATTTATTTTCTAAGAGAAGGGCCTCTTCGAAAATAAAAACCTTTCGAAAATTACCAGCTATACGGTACTTGTAGCCGTTATGCCAGGCAAACTTGATTAATGTTTTCTCATACCCGTTCTCATCTCATTTACCCCACCGCCTCAAATTTCATAATTGCTGCTATCAATCTCGTGACACTCATTTTGATGCTGAGCAGGCTGGATATCATTTTACAGCGCAGAAAATGTCACCTGAACCTCAGAAATGGTGATAAAACGTATTGTACTAGTTCTTAAAAAGACTCTAGCTAACCTTTATCAGTGGCGGATCTAGAAATTTTCGGAGGGGGTTTCAAGTTGAGGAAGTTTTCAATAACAGTCAGGACTTTTTGAAATGCCACTCTGGGTTAATTTTAAGTCGAAGACCAAAAAAAAAAAGGTCACTACCTGCTGTTGAACGAATTTCAAAAGCAAAAGCATGAAGTTTGACTGGTAGAAAATGTCCTAAAATAATACATTGGCGATATTATCACCCACACTAACGTGAATCGTCACCTACACGGAGCGTAAATTAATTTGGGGCGCACGCTGTTTTCAGAGGGGGTTTCAGCTGAAACCATTGCAATCTCCCCGTATCCGCCACTGGTTATAGTAATAGACAGCTTGATTTGGAATATTTTCTTTAATAATGCCAATGATCCTTAAGTCAACGTACAAACCGGGTCGGGTCATCCGGGTCTGACTTGGTTTACAGATTAGCTATCCGGGTGTTGACCCGGATCGGATCACTTGAGAAATGAAATTGTTAGTGTGACGAAGTGGAAACTTATAAACACTAGTTGCGCAGTTCTTTCGTGAGCCACGCCGCGTTACAAACATATGCTCAGCCATGCCCATTTATTAGTAGGTGCAGTCTGTAGCACGAAACCGTGTCCATTGCTGATTGCAAGCTTACGTGGACCCACGCCCACTAATGGATTGTTGTACTAGTCTTGCAGTAGGGTAAGTACTTTTGTGAGCCTGCATCTACACTTACTGATGGCCTTGACTTGTTAAAGTCAATAATGCCACCAGATGCATACTGTGGGAGAGGTAGTGACACTGGTCCCATCTTGTTCTTAACTGATGAATTAGCTTCACAATGTGAAGCAGTAAGAAGTGTATGGTCTGATGCAAGACAGCTTTTGTGTCTGTTTCATTACCTACAACATTGGTGGAATTGGTTTTGGGAAGCTAAGCAAGGAGTTAACATTAAGGACAAAAAGTCATCATGGAGTTTGTCTGCAAACTTTTGTGTGCAGCAACCCCAGAAGACTTGAAAAGAATTCTGTCAAATAAAATTAAGGATCCTGCAAGCAAAATTTTAAAGTATCCTAATGTTTTGAAGTGCATGAAAGAGATGGAAGACGCTGAAGAAGAATGGGCAATGGCTTATCGTTCTTATTTGTGCGTGCGAGGTAAACACACTAACAATCACTCTGAAGCTAGTGTTAGAATTCTGAAAGATCAAGTTTTTGAAAGGACAAGAGCATATAATTTAGTTCAGTTATTTCAGTGTTTGTCCACAACTTTAGAACTTTACTTTGAAAAGAGGCTGCTTGATATTGCTCATAATCATCCCAGTCGTCATTAAGAAATTACCTACTAAAAAAGTTGAAAAGGTCAAAGAATCTGCTAAATTGGAAAGAGTGAGTGATACAGTATATAAATTTGAATACATGAATGACTGCATGCACAAGGAGCTACTACGTTATTGTAGAATTAGATTTATGTTCATGCCCTGTTGGTATGTGTGGTAGTCCGTGCAAGTATCAAGCATTTGTGCTGCAAGAACTGAAAATTCCATCAGTAAACTTTGTTCCTGAGTATTCCTCAGAGAGTCGATGCTTATTTGCTGTAATTGCCTTAGGAGAACGTTACACACCAGATATGTCCTTTTTTTGTTAGCATTCATGATGCAAGAAACAGCAACAACAGGCTAGTGAGGAATCTATACTTTTTACTCATTAGACCAGCCATGCAGATTATTGCACGGTTATGGATGAACCTTATGATATCGATGAGGATACAATTTCTTCATTTGAGAAGGAGAATGTAGATATTAGTGAGACAAATGAACTAGGTTTTGGACTACAAGCTGTATTTGATGACACCAATGAATGTATTAAAGAAAATGTTCCAAACTATATATATGTTAGTGGGATTACAAAATTTCTCAAGAGTTACCAATCTCTGCAGAAGAAAACAATCTCAACCCCTTCAATTGCTATTGCTCTCCACACATTTGGCATAGAAGGTCAGTGATATTACACAATATGTTTTTGTATTTATAAAATTTAAATGTAATACTGTAACAGCTGGTTTGCAGAGAAGGCACCAAGGAGTGCTGATATCATTGCAAACAATTGCTACCTCCCGATGTAGGAAAGAATTACCAAGAGGCTGAAAACCTGTTCCTCAAGGTCGCCCACCTAAACTCAGTACATGGTTGGAAAAAATGAAAAAGAACTAACTATGGAAAAGTTTTACCCAAGGAAACCCCACAGTTGACAAAGTAACATTTTCAAGAATACCTCTAATGCACAAATACATTAAACGTTTTACATCACTGTCACTACTTATTGTGTCATATGTTTGTATAAGGTCACAACATATTGGTCAGTTTTAATTGTCAACATGTGTCATGGTGTGGGTGTGTGCATGTGTGCGTGTGTGTACATGTAAGAGGGTATGGTGTGATGTAAGTGTACATCCACATACATGTGTATAGTTAGTTCATCTTCTTATTTTCAATTGGCAGTTGATATGAAATCCAGTAATAATGTGCAGTGTGTTCATGTTGTGCAGTATTTTTGGTACGCACATTGCATGTTTTAATTAAAGTTCTTGAAAATTGTCCTATCATGCTGGCATAATGCTTGATGCTTTTGCTAGCCTATTATGCTCGAAATTATGCCAGGATAATTGGCACAAGCCTATAAGTGGGTAGGCTTGAGCCAATTATGCTTTGAAAATAGCCTATTATGCTTTTGAACAGTGCTCAAAATTTCAGCCATTATGGTCAAAATTATGCAAGATTATGTTGTAGAGTTGGCTGTTTTATTAGAGTATATACCACTTTGACACCTCAGATCAAAGGAAACTACAGGGTTATACATCACATAATTATTGCTCTGACCGCAACTGCCTTTGATGCTGAGGCAGTTACAAAGCATCTATTCCCTTTGATTATTTGTATAGAGCTGCTTAAAGTTTTGCATTGTGGGTTTGAACTAAACATGTTAGTTTAGTTAGGAGAATTGTTGTGAAGCAAAAAGAATTGGGCGAGTCAGCATTTCATAGTTCAGTTATTAAGCATCACTAAATGTGACCGGATTTGCGAAAAGGTACCTTTTTCACACATAAAATTTGACCCATTTTCTCAACTTTCAAACTTTTGTATCACAGCAAGCACTTGTCTGTAATTTTCCATGCGTATGCCTACATTATGTGGCTACATTTTGATACAAAACGAAAGTAAATCAGTGCAAGGAGTCAACAGATATGACATTTTGTTTACTGGTATGTCAAATGTGTGGAAAAGGTACCTTTTTGCAAATCCGGTCACAAATAGTCATTTTTGCAATGTGGGGGTTGTTTTTTATCAGAGTACATTTCAACTGCATGAAACGATGCCTCAAATATTCACAACCTACCGGTATACTGTATAAGTGTTTATTTTAGCACCTTAGGTTACTTATTCATCCACAAAGTGGTTATCTGGTTTAAAATGGTATCATTACAACTAGTGAAACCCACAATCATTTCTTTTTTGTTCCCACAATTTAAACCCACAATTGATGTTTACAAACCTCTGTATAAAAGTAATGTGGTAAATGCAGGTTTGTCTTCCTTCACCTATTAGGTGAGCATACCAGAGTGGTATATGGTATAATTACTTATACCATGGCCACTCGGGATTTACCTATATATATATATATATGCCCAAGCACGAGGGCCTGCGACCCTTGGATTTGGGCATATATATATATATATATATATATATCAGGCAAATCCCTCGTGGTCATGGTATAACTATTAAATATCAGCCTTTCCTGACTGCTGTATTAGAGTAAGTGACTGCTTTATTAGAGTATATCAATCTTATTTTCACGAAGTGTGAAACATCAGTTTACCAAGAGTTTAAAATAAAAACTCAGGCTAAATTTATTGATACAAAAAATAGAACATGGATATAACACTTCTTATTGCTTTACTGTGATTTAATATAATCTTTACTCAAAGGCAAATGTGCTTGTTGGTGCAAGTGCAAATCAGTACTCCATGTATGTGACAGCCACCAGAGGCCTCTTTTTGTTGTTGAATTTACCCTAAAACATTCTTGATAGTTGGACGGTTTCCAAAATATTCTTCATTTTGAGGTCCTCAAGACTTTTCTTTGTTCTTAAAAATGCCTCAATAGTCTTTACAACACACAGTCCCTCCTCTTGTAATATTTTGCTGAGTATTCCAATAGGCTTTAAAATATAACAAAAATTAAATGCACAGGCTAACAAAATGTTTGATTTTCTCCATCATAAAACATAGCCCTTTAATTTCTCTTGATCAGATGACTTTTCTATCTTGTGATAACCTTGTTAGGTGATTCAGGTAAGCTCCATATCTGTCAATTAACCATGCCAATAATGCCACTTTGTGAAGAACAAATCTTTTTTCCACATGCTCTGAGTGGCCTAGTACCTAGGAATTTCTGTGTCTGTCGAGCACTCCTTCAGTTTGTCTACTATCTCCTTCAATTCATGGGACTTTTTAGGTGACTTCTCACAGGCATAGTAGATCTGCAACAACAGCTGATCAATTCCTTTGAAGTAAGTATCTTTCAAAGAATCTTTAAAAGACAACTCTGGTGTTTATGTGCACATGTGTTTGCACTGAGGCTATAATTATTAAACATTAGCTATGCTCTCAAAAATCATCCATTCTTTCTTTATAATTGACATTGCCATCCCTGTTGACAGCAGATTAACCCAGAAGGTTAACAAAAAGTGTGAAATACACAGACTTGAAGGTAGAGGTACAAATAATGGAATGTATATGCTGAATATAAACTGCCTGTCTCAGGTCTGTGTAGTTAAACATCTCCAGAATTTGAACATTTATTATAGCACATTGATTGGTTCCTAAATTGCAGAAGAGTGTCCTGCTAAGTTCCTGCCACATCTTGAGAAGATTTGTGCCTGAGCATAGTATGAAACTATGGTATAAATTCCAAACAATTTAATTCAGAGTCTCATGCATGCTTTTACGATGTGTTTGCTGATAACAATAATAAAAAAAACAAGGCCCCGGTACAGAGAGTTTAAGTCACCCTGTCGATAGAGAACTTCAGATACACAACAATTCAACCTAGACAGCTCAGTTAACAAGTTACCCTGTAGAGAGTTCAGCTCACTTTGTAGAAAGTTTAATTACAAACAAGTCACCTTGTATAGAAGTTATAGCTGCAATCAGTCACCCTGTAGAGAGTTCAGCTCACCCTGTGGAGAGTTCAGCTACCTTGTAGAGATTAGCTGCAACCAGTCACACTCAACTGTAGCACATTGGAAGTCACCCTGCAGAGAGTTCATGACCAGCTACAAACAAGTCTCCCTGTAGAGAGTTCAGCTACAACAAGTAACCCTATAGAGAGTTCAGCTACACGCAAATCACCTTATAGAGTTTAGCTACAACCAGTCACCCAGTAGTATATTGGAAGTCACTGTTTGTAGCTCATCTAATTACCTTATAGAAATTTCTGCTACAAGTCAGCCAACCTGTAGAAGAGCGTTCATGTGATAATTTTCATGCAGTATTTTCTTTAAATTGCATCATTGTAAGCAAAACTGGAAATACCCTTAAAAGAACTCAGCTCTTGATCTCCCTCCTTTCTCCAGTAAAGAAAAGACAAGGAAAATAAGTTCCAAAGACAGTCATAGGCTGGATTTGGAGTATACAAATGCAAAAAGAAATGATATCTATACCAAAACAGCCCAGCTGTGAAAAATGGTGCAGCCTCCAAAATAAACTGGGTTTAATTTAAAGTTTGAAAAAAGATGTTAAATCCAATGTGGCAGCCAAGAAGTGGCTTTGATGGTAGGCAAATTGTAAAAAGAATTAATAATGACAATTCAGGTGGATTTGGTTCTGAGTCCGGTGAAACCTGAAGGAGGCAACACAAATTTTTTGCCATTACCACCTATCACACTATCACAGTTAACACATTGGATTTCATTCCAACCTGGATTTTTTTAGGGTCGCACCTTTTTGTATTCACAACTTAATTGGCTCTTCTAATTTACAATAAGACATACACCTGTACCTGATACACAATACTGTAGTATATAGATTCTGATCATCATACCTCATACCTTAGATGTTGTAGTTTGACACTATTTAGCCATCAGGAGATCATTTAACTGGTGAATCAATTTCACAATTTCAAGCACTCTTGTTGTTCCATCAATAAATTATTAAACACTTCCAAGTATTATCCCATGTGATCGTATTAGTAGCAAACACAGGGGTGTTTCCTTGAGTACAGATTTATATACTGTACTAGTGAGACGTGCAGGGTCTGGATGCATTGATGACATAAACCATATGATTAATAAGCTTATCAGTAGTCATTTTGTATATAATATATAGGCAGCATGCATGCAGCGTTATAGCTACAGAAGATATGGTGGTTAACTGCTAATACATATTCTAACCCATTACCACTGAAAATGGGAAACTCACATAAATCCGGTAGGTTTTTAAATTTGTTTCTTCACCCCTACAATAATTATATGCTCTTGTTTGAAGTAGTACACATGACCAGTTGCACATGACTTAAAGTTCTATCAAGGAAAACCCTTGTACATACAATTTGCACGTACTTGTAAACTTGCAAAGTAAGAGCAGATTACAATATGTGACCGGGCCTGCGATAATAGGGCATGTGGGCACATGATTTTTGCCCACTTTTTCACACTTTCATCACTCATAACATTTTGTATCATTATGCTATGGCATTGCAATTTTCAGCTCGTAGTACGCATTTGATTGGCATCATGTTGCAAGTTACAGAATGGAAATATACATTTCCAATACTGAGATATGACCTGTAGAGTGATGGGGTGTACTTTGTGCCCACATGCCCTGTTTTCGCAGGCCCGGTCACATATTTAATTTATATTACACCTACAGTTATCAGCAGATATACAGTATGCATGTAAGAATGTATAGTTAGTGAATATAGCTTAGGCCACGAAAACTTGATTAATTGTTTCTCATCCCCGCCCACATCCTTTTTGCCTCTAATTCCATTATTGCTGTTTTCAATCACATGCACACTTATTTTGATGCTAAGAAGGCTGGCTATCATTTTACAGCACAGCAAATTTCACTTGCACCTCAAAAACGGTGGTAAAATGTAAGTACTAGTTCTTAAAATACATTAGCAAAACTTTATTTTCTTTAATAATTAATGAATAATGACACATGGAAATCCAAATTTTATGTGGATGAGAAACAAGACTGAAGTAATCAGGTTTGCCTGGCCTTGTAGTCCTGCCTTTCTTTGAAAATCCATCTGCAAATAGATACAAATCATAAGGGGATTTTTAATTTAGTAACAATCATTGCAATACTAAATTAATTCCTACTTTAACCCATGTGATTAGCAATAAACATGCCTAGAACAGAGAATAAGACCATAGTGTAACTATAGTAACTATTTTGTCTATTGCACACTAATTATTGTACTTTCAAAAAGCTTAAGAAGATGCAAGTGGGGGCTGTATTACTGAGAGAACATTACAGAATGAAACATTATCACTGAAAACTCTGTGAAACTGCTTTTCATGGAATTGTCATTGGTACTGTTTCATTGGTTTTCCATTAATTTGCCAAAAATGAAAATAATAAAAATTAATTTCATTGGTGCCACCCAATGAAATTTTGCTTTTCACAGGTTGAACATGTTTTTCATTGGTTATCAAGGACAAAATGTCCATTTGTGGAATGATCATTCTTAATTAGACCAATTCTGTTCCCCTAAAACTGCTCTCTGTTAATCCGTTTGTGTCTACATAAGTATTTTATATGTTAATTACTGTACATGTCTGATTGCAATCAATAGATGATAGCTAGTGATAGGCAGCTATAGGCCTGAGTAAAATTAGCTCAAACTTTTGCCCAAAACACTTTTCAGGAATTTCCCAAAATTTTCAAATATCATGCCCGTTCAGTGTGAATTATGTTCCCAGGTTAGCAACATTTCTTACAGTTATCTTAATCAGTGAATGTTCTATTAGATTATTTCACTACAAAGTGACTGTTCTATTAGAGAGTATCAATCTAAGGAGCTATGTACAATGCATCTGAGTGCTCTACTACAGTTTGCTATTTCTACTGACTGCTCTATTAGGGAGCATCTCATGGAATTAAGCTCTATAGTTTGAAATATCCATGTAATATGCTAGCATTATGCTGAAATAGCATTCCAGCCATGCTTTCTGCTGGCATATTTGATGCAGAACTAGTGATAGCAGTACTATTATTGTGATCTAGATCTGTTCTGATTGTTATCAAGTCTACCAGTTGGGCACTGGTTGGTTTACACAGAAGGCAGAGCTAGCCTGTAGGAGGTGCTTGCCACCAGCTCAGGGCCCAGCCCTACAAGCTACTAGGGATCATTACAATAAGGAGTGAATCAACAACGAGATCAAAAGGGATGTAAAGTGCAAATTAAATTATCGTGAACATTGTCTTACTATTCAAACATAGAAAAAAAGCTACTAATAATAAAATCACTATTGCCCAGTCCCACTATAGTAGCTAACTAGCAAACTTGTAATATTTAAATATATTTACATTTGTCTTAACTTTTTTGCAACATAATTCGACTATTATCTGTTATAATACCGCATCAAAAGAAAGAATGGTAGCAGATACATATGTATGGGCGATAACCTACACATGTACATGGAGAATGATATGTAATGCATCTGGCCATTCATGCATGCTTTAACTGCATGTTGGGAGCATGCACAGGAATTATAGGCAACAATACCAACATACATTTTACATTTTAAAAAATGAAGCTATTATTGCTCTACTGATGAATTGCAGACATTATTTTTGCATTGTCATTGAAATGGGACACAAAGGTAAGACCATGATATGATATGTGCAATGTGTGCTGTGTTATAATACGTTTTAAAAGCCACCAGTCAGGCTGAAGCAACATCTAACAGTGAAAAATCAAAGCCCATCATTGCCTTAGCTATAGCTTGTCCGGAAGCATCAGACAGCTATATAGTTAGTCAAGTAGCACTGCCAATACCAGCTTTTTCAATAATGTTAAATCCATGAAACGTCCATGAAATAGTTGGAAACATATGAAATCTAATCCAAAACAGCCAAGCTGTAAAAAAACAGTGCGGCCCTCAAAAAGGCTATGGTGAAAAAAGATGTGAAATCCAAGGTGGCGGCCAAGAAATGGCTGTGATGGTAGGTTAATGGTAAAAATTTTAATAACGACAATTCAAGTGAATTTTTGTGCCACTTGGTCTTGGCAAAAAAATTCACCTAAATTGCCGTTATTAAAATTTTTACCATTAACCTACCATCACAGCCATTTCTTGGCCACCACCTTGGATTTCACATCTTTTTTCACCATAGCCTTTCTGAGGGCCGCACACTTTTTTTACAGCTTGGCTGTTTTGGATTAGATTTCATTTCTTTTTGTATTTGTATATCCCAAAGCCGGCCTATGGCCAGCTTTGGGACTTTTTAAACCTGTCTTTTTTTTCTTTACTACAGGAAGAAGAAAAGGTGAAGGAGATGTACTTTAAATATTTCTGATTTTATCAGTAAATGTACAAATTATATATATAATACATATATTTATCATAGAACTCTCCATGGTGGTTTCTTTGTAACTGAACACTCTACAAGGTGACTTCTTCTTGCTGCTCTCTCTACAGGGTGAATGTTTGTAGCTGAACAATCTACAAGGTAACTTCTTCTAGCTGATCTATCTACAGGGTTATTTGTTTGTAGCTGAACTATCTACAAGGTAACTTCTTCTAGCTGATCTCTCTACAGGGTGATTTGTTTGTAGCTGAATTCTGTGCAGGTGATTTGTTTGCAGCTGAGCTCTTTACAGAATTGTTTCTTTGTATCTGAACTCTCTACAAGGTAACTTCTTCTAACTGATCTTTCTACAGGGCAATTTGTTTGTGGCTGAAGTTTCTACAGGGTGATTTCTTTGCAGCTGAACTCTCTACATGGTGGTTTCTTTGTAACTGAACTCTCTACAAGGAAACTTATTCTAGCTGATCTCTCTACAGGGAGATTTGTTTGTAGCTGAACTCTCTACAGGTAATTTGTTTGCAGCTGAACTCTCTACATGATGGTTTCTTTGTAGCTGAACTCTCTACAAGGTAACTGATGTCTCTACAAGGTCACTAGTTTGTAGCTGAACTCTCTACGTGGTGGTTTCTTTGTAACTGAACTCTCTACAAGGTGACTTCTTCTAGCTGATCTTTCTAGAGGGTGATTTGTTTGTAGCTGAACTCTCTACAGGTGATTTCTTTGCAAGTGAGCTCTCTACATGATGCTTTCATTGTAGCTGAACTCTCTACAAGGTGACTTCTTCTAGCTGATCTTTCTACAGGGAGATTTGTTTGTAGCTGAACTCTCTACATGATGGTTTCTTTGTAACTGAACTCTCTACAAGGTAATTTCTTCTAGCTGATCTCTCTACAGGGAGATTTGTTTGTAGCTGAACTCTCTACATGATGGTTTCTTTGTAGCTGAACTCTCTACAAGGTAATTTCTTCTAGCTGAACTCTCTAAATGGTGGTTTCTTTGTAGCTGAACTCTCTACAAGGTAATTTCTTCTAGCTGATCTTTCTACAGGGAGATTTGTTTGTAGCTGAACTCTCTAGATGATGGTTTCTTTGTAGCTGAACTCTCTACAAGGTAATTTCTTCTAGCTGAACTCTCTAAATGGTGGTTTCTTTGTAGCTGAACTCTCTACAAGATAACTTCTTCTAACTGATCTTTCTACAGGGCAATTTGTTTGTGGCAGAATTTTATACAGGGTGATTTCTTTGCAGCTGAACTCTCTACATGGTGGTTTCTTTGTAGCTGAACTCTCTACAAGGTAACTTCTTCTAGCTGATCTTTCTACAGGGTGATTTGTTTGTAGCTGAACGATCTAAAAGGTAACTTCTTCTAGCTGATCTCTCTACAGGGTGACTTGTGTGTAGCTGATCTCTATACAGGTTTCTTATTTCTAGCTGATCTCTTGAATTCTCTTCAGGGTGACTGCTCTATTAGGATGACTGCTCTATTAGAGTATCTCGATCTCGCACTTGCTGCACCAAGTTGGATTTCGTGTTATAACTCTGTGGCTTTAAGTCTGATTCTTCTACACCATTGATGAGCCTTTCTAAGATGATTACTCCATCTGTACAACGATTTTCAAAGCATTACCCCAAGCGGTTTATCTGGTAGGCGTGGCAAGCAGTCGTTTTTTATTAGCTGATCTCGATTGCGTAATTGTTACACACTGTTGGTTTTTTTGTTGTATCTTCCTGGTTTTTAGCTCGATTTCTTTCAAACCACAAAAGGTTTGAGGTTCAATAGTTAACGTATTCACCCACCGAATTTCAGCTTCTTCCCATAGGCGGTTTACCCTGTAGGCGTGACAACATATTGGTGTTATTGTTCGTGAATAATCGCTCATAACTCTTTGCCTGTTTATCGTATTCCAGCCAAAGTTGGTACCGAGATGCGCCTTTATATCCCCCTTCTGTGTGCCAAATTTCAAGGCAATCGGATATGGCGTTCGAGTTTTATAGCAGTTTTTGTAAGTGTGCGACAAGAAAAAGAAAAATAAGAAGAAAAAAAAAACCGAAGAAACTGAGCCAATTTTTGAAGTCGCATATCTCGGGAACGCGCTAAGCGATTTCGCTCAAATTTGGAATGTGGAGTGCTGCAGTTGGAGGGCATGTTCACAGCAAAAATCGACTTGTTACATCAAGGAAGCACAGAGCTACGGAGGTGCGAAAATTGCGTTTTCTTTCTTCCTATCAATATACTCACGGGTGTTACGCGCCGGCTTCTTGGGCCGCACGACACACTACCGTGTGTCTTGATATACTACCAATAAATTCCCATGGAAGTTTTGGCATTTCGTGCATGCCACACTGTTACCCATAGATATTTAGTGTGGAATAGTAAGCTGGAAGAAAGGCCAGACATAATGGTATTCTCATGAATTAAATTATTTGTTCTGGTTTGTGGTGACCACACAAAGCCATCCCTAAAGTACACCTCTGAAGTTAACAGATTACCACCAGTATATATGTTGTGCCAGCATACGTACTTGTCTCAGTCACCTGTATTAACGTTATCCGAACCCTAATGCTTTCAGGAAATAATAGAAGTGTTATACTCTAATAGAACATACACCTATACTGAACATGCTCTAATAAAACAGTCATTTCCAATTTCGAATAAGCAAAGAAACAGATAAATCAGGGTTGGTTAACTGAGGATTTACTGTACTTATAACCTGTTAGCCATTAGTAGAGTTTACTTGTGATATTCACCTGTACATCTAGCTCATATTTTTAAACTAAGATATCAGCCGTTCAGTACATCTCTTGCAATTGCAACAGTAACAATTAAGTTAATTGTTGACCTTAGTGATAGAACTACTATCTGTTTCATGGCAGCACTACAAAGTTATATAGACAATTCATTTCACAGAAGGCCTTTCAAGTTATGATAGAAGTCCTTATTACTTCTTTCCTACAAAAGCTCCTGTAAGAATCCCTTATATGTGTGGTCAGTATAGCTACCTTTTCAACCATTGGTTTCCCACCAATGATTTATGCCATACATTTTTTGATTTTGAGACAATAGCTATTATATTTACTTTTACATCAATGGAAACAGCTTCATTCACAACATATATTTTTATTGGGTTAGTAACCTCTAAGCACTCTTAAGAAATTACAATTTTCTTATTAATCTCTTGTCCTGGATTTTTTCTGCTTATGTGTAAATGGTGTAGCAATCCAGAAAAATTCTAATTAACAGACTGCATCTATTGTAATAAAATCACACATATTGGTTTACCCATTTCAAATATTTAGTGACGTCATAAATCTATTCACAATATTCAATGTTACCATCCCATTAATACCACTAGTGTGCATAATTAACTATGTAGAGAAGTGCTACTAAAAAGTTTGTGATGATAGCTGCTAGCATACTGGCTAAGGAAACCATGGGTTAAAAACTGTACTTTCCTGTTCTATCACTGTTTGTGAGTGGTTGAGTAGTGATCTGTTGTACAGTACATTGTGATCTAACTGCCTGAAACAGAAATACATGCAGGAAGGAGAATCAACCAAAATGTCTAGCCAAATCACATGGTGTCCACTCAGCTTTCACATTGTCTTGACAGTGTGTCAGGCTGTCAGCATCTATCTAAAAGTTATTTTCACACACTGTAGCAGTCACCCGTTGTACAGCATTACAAATGAAGTACAAGAACCGTGTGAGAAAATCAATCCATGGACATTGTGAGTAAGCACGCGCCAACTATACTGCAAAGTAGCTGAAGTGGCCATTCTGCTTTGATTCCTTTCTGGTGTGTTCTACCCAATATACAGTGTTTACAAACCTCAGCAATCAATCTAGCCATACAATATAATATAATATTATTTATTCTGTAAAGTTTAGTTTTAAACCAACTAAATTGTTAATAAGTGCTAAAGATTTCATGGCTAAGTAATAATGGAATACAAAGTTATATGTTGCATCAACGTTTAGGTAATTTTTATGTGCCTACATGCCCTATTTTTGCAGGCCCAGTCACATAATACAGAATTTTTGGATGATTTTGTGACAGCTAGCTGCACTGAAACCATCATGTATTCTTGTTAATTATAATGTTGTTCCAGTATTAAGAAATCTGTTAGTATAGTATTGGTATTAGTATTTAACCTTGACTTTCAATGATAGTAAAGTACTAATATTACTTTTGGTATGTAAATTTTAAAAGTAAGTATTTTAAAGTATTTTTTACCAAAACTTGATTTGGTAAAGTATAAGTTACCAAAAGTTATAGTAAGTAGTTAGTACATAACATAATTATATCTAACCAGTTAGTAACAATTAGTCTGAATCTGCCGGTGCAATCTACAGATTCAAGTTTCTTCGAATAAATATTTCTGTTTAACTTTTTCTGTTTCTCTTTCCAATAGTAGCATCCCCACCAGTTGAAAAATGTGTTCTATAGGGGCAGTTGAGGCTGGTACTGCTAAAATATCAGGCCATAATTAGCTAATAATGGAAAATGCCTCAGTTTCCCAACCCAGTAATCTTATTATATTATTAGACTAATAGATCCATTCTGTGCTCTTCAATGGTTATACTGGCATGTGATTATTTAATAACTCCCAAATTCCAAACAGTTACAATGAACTCCAACAATTCTAGATACCAAAGTAAACTAAGCAATTAATATACTCTATACTAATACTCTATACTAATGATAGACCAAACAACATGAGCAAAGTGATTATTTGAGCCTAAGCACAAAGAACACTTTTAAGGCTTGCCTACTTGTG
Organism: Dysidea avara; assembly: GCF_963678975.1. Lineage (NCBI taxonomy): Eukaryota > Metazoa > Porifera > Demospongiae > Dictyoceratida > Dysideidae > Dysidea > Dysidea avara. The sequence continues at coordinate 60,239,606 of NC_089272.1, forward strand.
GTGGCTTTGAAAAGAAATCTTCAAAAGTTTATTATGTTGTAAATAATGTAAGAACTCAGCTGAAATACTGAATAAACGAATCAGTCACTTATGAAATACTAACTAAATCTTGATGAAGCAATTATAAGCAAAGAGTAAGTATTTAGTATTTAACCATCCCTTTACTAAAGTATTGAGTATCTCTTTAGTAAATCATCCAACATGTAGTATAGTATTAGTAAGTAATACTAACAGAAAAAGGGGCTATACTTTTCCCAAAGTAAGTATTAGTAAAAGTATACTGGAACAACACTAGTTAATTAACACCTACTTGGTACTGTATATAGTGAAGAAAGAAATATGACACAAAGGAGGACAAAGGTACGTCCATGATACATGCACTTTAGCTGCTTCATTTGGTGAAAGCATGCTTAGAGCCATCATACAGTGAAAAATCAAGCATGTTGTGTTAACCATAGTTGAGTTATGCTTCATCAGTTAGTCAGTTAGTAGAAAACTTAAATAGACAGTTTTTGTAAAATTCCGTAGAATCTTGTGGGTCAGGACTTGGTTATTCCCAACCAATGTCACCAGCTCTTTCATAGGAAAAGTAAGACTGATTTGTGGACAAAGAGCTAGAAAGCCATATCCTTACTACACAGTACTACAGCACTATACAATGCAACCAAACTGTATAATTAGTTTTGTGTGGGCTACAGTTTTATGTTGTACCAAAAGGAGTGCCAAATTGTGACATACTGTATGTAAGCAGCTAAACAAGTAGCACTTTCCAGGAGAAGAAGAGGAAAGCATCCTATGTTATGTAGGTGTGATATATAGCTTGATAGAATGTACAAGTGCTGTGGAGAGTGGTGATAAAAACTCTGCCAGACAAAGCATTCTGCATGGGATGAGTATTAATCTAATATGTGTACCATTCACAAGAACTCTTGGTAAATAATTTAAACTGGTGCCAATTCAATCCGCACTGAATCAAGACCTGATAGCATATTTTAGTTAGCATGTGCAAATTATAAGCAGTGACCATCATCAGTTCCTTAGTGAGCTATGATAGGGTAATCATATTATACTACCAACACAATTATTCATCAGTACAACAGATACAGTTCAGTGAGCTTCACTGAGATTTTCAGTAGTAATCACATAGCGTTAAAATCACATGGGATGATAGTATAGTTGAAGGGTTGCATCTCAAATGCTATGCACAATGCTATACAGTCATCATTCCTTATGTTACATTGTTCAAAAAATTTATGTACTTTGCAAACACACACAGATACAGTATATATTACTTTGCTACTGTACTTGTCCATGCAAGAATGTAAGATAAGATACTCTAATAGAACAGTCAGCTGTAATAGAACAGTCACTGAATATTCAGTATTTATTCTAATAAAGTAGTCACATTGAAATTAAAAATTAAATACTCCAATACAGCAACAAGCTAAAGAATTGACTATTTGAAGATGCTGTGATACAGCAATAAACTGGCATTATTAGCCAATTATGATTGCATAATTGTGGGAATAATGGTCAATTCTCAAAAGCGTAATAGGAGATTTTTAGAGCACTGCTCAAAAGCATAATGCTCAATTTTTGGAGTAGCCTCATACCTACAGAAGAGCAAGCATATTGATCATCACTGACCACACAACAGAAACTAATACCAGAGTAAGTGTCTTTACTCCATCCACTTGACCCACACCAGCACATGTGGAGATAAAGTCACCAGCAGCAATGTCTTTCATGTTGCAGTAGATCCATTTGTCATTAACGATAATATCCTTACTTGTCACCAGTTTCAGGATTATTGTTGTAGATGTCCTCACAGGATGATCCGGTATAAGTCATCCAACAATATACCCTGGTGGGACCATTAGTGATCCAGTAATATTCTGGTATATCACGGCTTTCAGCATTCTTATTGTAGATATCCTCACAAAACTGTCCAGGATAAAAAGGTTATTTACAATGATACTCAGTGCACTGGTAAGTAGCCACCACCAGTTCAATTCCTCAGTGAGGATCACAATAACAATGTAATAAGCAACCAACACTGTGTACTATAAACTTGACACCACATGTACTGAATGTTTCATTTGCCTCTTCCCCACTAAAATAATTGACTTGGTCCTTCTGAAAACATAGTCTTATCTCCTGCTAAAATTTGCTACATTAACTGTTAGAACATATAACACTACCATATACGCATGGCTAGCCACCCACCATGTATGGTTTTGCAGCCACTCAGACATGCAGTACTTTACTGAAATGATTCTACATAATCAAGACACACGGTAGTGTGTCGTGCGGCCCAAGAAGCCGGCGCGCCACACCCGTGAGTATATTGACAGGAAGAACGAAAACGTTATTTTCACACCTTTGTATCTCGGTGATCACTTATCTGATTGGAACCAAATTTGCTACACAGTTTCCCGCCAGCCAAGGGAGTCTACATTCCAAATTTGAAGGAAATCGCTCCGGCCATTTCCGAGATACGAGCTGCCAAAGTTTCGTTTTGTTTTCTTCTTCTTCTTCTTCGTCTTTTCGCACACTTGCAAAAATTGCTATAACAAGCAAACGCGTACTCCGATCGCCTTGTAATTTGGCACACAGAAAGGGAGTCCAACGGCGAATCCTAGCATCAAATTTGGTACAAATCCGATGAATGGTTCAGGAGTTATGACCGATTATTCGCGTAAAACAAGATCGATTTGTTGTCACGCCTACAGGGTAAACCGCTTCATGGAATGAGTTGAAAATTGCTATGTAGATGGAGTAACCATCGTAGGAGTGCCTTTTGGTGGTTTGAAAGGAATCGAGATAAAGACCACGGAGATATGACACAAAACCCAACCTGTGTCACAATTACGCGATCGATTTTTATGAATAAAAAAGTATTAGTTTTCACGCCTACTAGGCAAACCGCTTAGAGCAATGAGCTGAAAATCGGTGTATAGCTGGAATAATCTTCATAGAAAGTCCTTGCAGTAGTACAGAATAATCGGATTACAAACCACTGAGTTATGATTCGAAAGCCAACTCCGTGTAGCAAATGCGAGATCGAGATACTCTAATAGAACAGTCACCCTAATAGAGCATTCGGCTAATTTATTTACTCCATTATAGAATTTTATTACATCACAAGTTATTCTGTAGGGAGTTCAGCTGCAAACAGTTAATCTTATAGACAGTTCAGCAAGAAGACAGTCACCATGTGGAGAGTTAAGCAAATATATCACTATAAAGATTCAGAACATTACAAGTCACACTGAAGAAAGTTCAGCTATAAACAAGTCATGCACTGTGTAGAGAATTCAGCTACAATTAAGTCACTCTCTAGAGAATTCAGTTACACAGAATTCAGCTACACACAAGTCACCGTGGAGAGAGTTCAGCTACAAACAAATTACCCTTTAGAGTGATCAGCTACAAACAAAACACTTTGCAGGGTGTTCAGCTGCAACAAATCAACCTTTAGAGCAATCAGCAATGAACAAATCAACACAAATCTACCTGTAGAGAGATAAGCTAGAAACAAATCACCCTGTAGAGAGTTCAGCTACAAAAAATCACCCTGTAGAGACATCAGCTAGAAACTAGACACAATGTAAGGAGTTCAGCTACAAGCAATCACCCTGTAGAGAGTTCAGCTAAAACAAATCAACCTGCAGAGAGATCAGCTACAAACAAATCACCTTATAGAGCGTTCAGCTACAAACAGATTACCTGTAGAGAGATCGGCTACACACAAATCAACTTGTAGAGAGATCAGCTACAAACAAATCACCCTGTAGGGAGATCAGCTAGAAACTACGCACAATGTAAGGACTTCAGCTACAAACAAATCACCCTGTAGAGAGTTCAGCTAAAATAAATCAACCTGCAGAGAGATCAGCTACAAACAAATCACCTTATAGACAGTTCAGCTACAAACAGATTACCTGTAGAGAGATCGGCTACAAACAAATCAACCTGCAGAGAGATCAGCTACACACAATTCAACTTGTATAGAGATCAGCTACAAACAAATCACCCTGTAGAGAGATCAGCTAGAAACTAGACACAATGTAAGGAGTTCAGCTACAAGCAAATCACCCTGTAGAGAGTTCAGCTACAAACAAACCAACCTGTAGAGCGATCAGCTAGAAACAAATTACCCTGAAGAGAGGTCAGCTACAAAAAATCACCCTGTAGAGATATCAGCTAGAAACAAATCACCCTGAAGAGAGGTCAGCTACAAAAAATCACCTTGTAGAGAAATCAACTACAAACAAAACACTTTGCAGAGAGTTCAGCTACAAACAAATCAACCTTTAGAGCGATCAGCAACAAACAAATCAACCTGTAGAGAGATAAGCTAGAAACAAATCACCCTGTAGAGAGTTCAGCTAAAACAAATCAATCTGCAGAGAGATCAGCTACGTACAAATCACCTTATAGATAGTTCAGCTACAAACAAATTACCTTGTAGAGAGATCGGCTACAAACAAATCACCCTGCAGAGAGAACAGCTACACACATATCAACTTGTATAGAGATCAGCTACAAACAAATCACCCTGTAGAGAGATCAGCTACAAACTAGACACAAAGTAAGGAGTTCAGCTACAAGCAAATTACCCTGTAGAGAGTTCAGCTAAAACAAATCAACCTGCAGAGAGATCAGCTACAAACAAATCACCTTATAGAGCGTTCAGCTACAAACAGATTACCTGTAGAGAGATCGGCTACACACAAATCAACTTGTAGAGAGATCAGCTACAAACAAATCACCCTGTAGGGAGATCAGCTAGAAACTACGCACAATGTAAGGACTTCAGCTAGAAACAAATCACCCTGTAGAGAGTTCAGCTAAAACAAATCAATCTGCAGAGAGATCAGCTACGTACAAATCACCTTATAGATAGTTCAGCTACAAACAAATTACCTTGTAGAGAGATCGGCTACAAACAAATCACCCTGCAGAGAGAACAGCTACACACATATCAACTTGTATAGAGATCAGCTACAAACAAATCACCCTGTAGAGAGATCAGCTACAAACTAGACACAAAGTAAGGAGTTCAGCTACAAGCAAATTACCCTGTAGAGAGTTCATCTACAAACAAATCAACCTGTAGAGCAATCAGCTAGAAACAAATCACCCTGAAGAGAGGTCAGCTACAAAAAATCACCCTGTAGAGAGATCAGCTAGAAACAAATCACCCTGAAGAGAGGTCAGCTACAAAACAATCACCCTGTAGAAAGATCAGCTACAAACAAATTGCCCTGTAGAGAGATCGGCTACAAACAAATCAACCTGCAGAGAGATCAGCTACACACAAATCAACTTGTAGAGAGTTCAGCTACAAACAAATTACCCTGTAGAGAGATCGGCTACAAACAAATCAGCCTGTAGAGAGTTCAGCTAAAACAAATCAACCTGCAGAGAGATCAACTACAAACAAATCACCTTATAGAGAGTTCAGCTACAAACAAATTACCCTATAGAGAGATCGGCTACAAACAAATCAACCTGCAGAGAGATCAGCTACACACAAATCAACTTGTAGAGAGATCAGCTACAAACAAATCACCCTGTAGAGAGATCAGCTAGAAACTACACACAATGTAAGGAGTTCAGCTACAAATAAATCACCCTGTAGAGAGTTCAGCTAAAACAAATCAACCTGCAGAGAGATCAGCTTCACCTTTTAGACAGTTCAGCTACAAACAAATTACCTTGTAGAGAGATCAGCTACACACAAATCAACCTGCAGAGAGATCAGCTACACACAATTCAACTTGTAGAGAGATCAGCTACAAACAAATCACCCTGTAGAGAGATCAGCTAGAAACTAGACACAATGTAAGGAGTTCAGCTACAAGCAAATCACCGTGTAGAGAGTTCAGCTACAAACAAACCAACCTGTAGAGCGATCAGCTAGAAACAAATCACCCTGAAGAGAGGTCAGCTACAAAAAAATCACCCTGTAGAGAGATCAGCTAGAAACAAATCACCCTGAAGAGAGGTCAGCTACAAAAAATCACCTTGTAGAGAGATCAACTACAAACAAAACATTTTGCAGAGAGTTCAGCTACAAACAAATCAACCTTTAGAGCGATCAGCAACAAACAAATCAACCTGTAGAGAGATCATCTAGAAACAAATCAACCTGCAGAGTGATCAGCTACAAACAAATCAGCTTGTAGAGAGATCAGTTACACACAAATCAACCTGTACAGAGATAAGCTAAAAACAAATCAGAGTTCAGCTAAAACAAATCAATCTGCAGAGAGATTAGCTACATACAAATCACCTTATAGATAGTTCAGCTACAAACAAATTACCTTGTAGAGAGATCGGCTACAAACAAATCAACCTGCAGAGAGATCAGCTACACACAAATCAACTTGTATAGAGATCAGCTACAAACAAATCACCCTGTAGAGAGATCAGCTAGAAACTACACACAATGTAAGGAGTTCAGCTACAAACAAATCATCCTGTAGAGAGATCAGCTACAAACTAGACACAAAGTAAGGAGTTCAGCTACAAGCAAGTTACCCTGCAGAGAGTTCATCTACAAGCAAATCAACCTGCAGAGCAATCAGCTAGAAACAAATCATCCTGAAGAGAGGTCAGCTACAAAAAATCACCCTGTAGAGAGATCAGCTAGAAACAAATCACCCTGAAGAGAGCAATCAGCTAGACACAAATCATCCTGAAGAGAGGTCAGCTACAAAAAATCACCCTGTAGAGAGATCAGCTAGAAACAAATCACCCTGAAGAGAGGTCAGCTACAAAAAAATCACCCTGTAGAGAGATCAGCTAGAAACAAATCACCCTGAAGAGAGGTCAGCTACAAACAAAACACTTTGCAGAGAATTCAGCTACAAACAAATCAGCTTGTAGAGAGATCAGTTACACACAAATCAACCTGTAGAGAGATAAGCTAGAAACAAATCACCCTGTAGAGAGTTCAGCTACAAGCAAAACACCCTGTAGAGAGTTCAGCAACAAAGAAACCACCATGTAGAGAGTTCAGCTGCAAACAAATCACCTTATAGAGAGTTCAGCTGCAAACAAATCACCCTGTAGAGAGATCAGCTAGAAACTAGACACAATGTAAGGAGTTCAGCTACAAGCAAATCACCCTTTAGTGAGTTCAGCTACAAACAAATCAACTTGCAGTGAGATCACCTACAAAAAAGCACCTTGTACAGAGTTCAGCTACAAACAAATTACCCTGTAGAGAGATCAGCTACAAACAAATCAACCTGTAGAAAGATCAGCTACACACAAATCAACTTGTAGAGAGATCAGCTACAAACAAATCACCCTGTAGAGAGATCAGCTAGAAACTAGACACAATGTACGGAGTTCAGCTACAAGTAAATCACCCTGTAGAGAGTTCAGCTAAAACAAATCAACCTGCAGAGAGATCAGCTACAAATAAATCACTTTATAGACAGTTCAGCTACAAACAAATTACCTTGTAGAGAGATCGGCTGCAAATTAATCAACCTGCAGAGAGATCAGCTACACACAAATCAACTTGTAGAGAGATCAGCTACAAACAAATTACCCTGTAGAGAGATCAGCTAGAAACTAGATACAATGCAAGGAGTTCAGCTACAAGCAAAATCACCCTTTAGTGAGTTCAGCTACAAACAAATCAACCTGCAGTGAGATCACCCACAAAAACGCACTTGTACAGAGTTCAGTTACAAACAAATTACCCTGTAGAGAGATCAGGTTGAAGAATTCACCTTGTAGAGAGTTCAGCAACAAAGAAACCACCATGTAGAGTGTTCAGCTGCAAACAAATCACCCAGTAGAAAGATCAGCTAGAAGAAGTTACCTTGTAGAGAGTTCAGTTACAAAGAAACCATCATATAGAGAGTTCAGTTACAAAGAAATTACCCCGTAGAGAGTTCAGCTAGAAGAAGTCACCTTGTAAAGAGTTCAGCTACAAAGAAACCATCATGTAGAGAGTTCAGCTGCAAACAAATCATCCAGTAGAAAGATCAGCTAGAAGAAGTTACCTTGTAGAGAGTTCAGTTACAAAGAAACCATCATATAGAGAGTTCAGCTACAACAATTCACCCTGTAGAAAGATCAGCTAGAAGAAGTCACTTTGTAGAGTGTTCAGTTACAAAGAAACCATCATGTAGAGAGTTCAGCTGCAAACAAATCACTCTGTAGACAGTTCAGCTACAAAGAAACCGCCATGTAGAGAGTTCAGCCTCATACAAACCACCTTGTAGAGAATTCAACTACAACAAATCACCCTGTAGAGAAGAAGTTACCTTGTAGAGAGTTCAGCTGCAAAGAAACCATCATGTAGGGAGTTCAGCTACAATGACACCACCATGTAGAGAGTTTAGCTGCAAACAAATCACCTGTAGAGAGTTCAGCTAGAAACAAACCACCCAGTAGAGAGATCAGCTGGACGAAGTCACCTTGTAGAGAGTTCAGCTACAAAGAAACCATCATGTAGACAGTTCAGCTGCAAACAAATCACCCTGCAGAGAGTTCAGCTACAAAAAAATCACCCTGTAGAGAGTTCAGCTAGACAAAGTCACCTTATAGAGAGTTCAGTTACAAAGAAACCATCATGTAGAGAGTTCGGCTACAAAGACACCACCATGTAGAGAGTTTAGCTGCAAACAAATCACCTGTAGAGAGTTCAGCTAGAAACAAAATACCCTGTAGAGAGACCAGCTAGAAGAGTTTACCTTGTAGAGAGTTCAGCTACAAAGAAACCATCCTGTATATAGTTCAGCTACATTTCAAGTCACCCAGTAGAGAGATCAGCTGTAAAAAAAATATCCTGTGGGGCATAATGGACATGTAATAAATATATGTATATAATTTGTATAATTACTAATAAAATCAAAAGAATTGAAGTACTAAAATTCTTCTTTAAGTTCTTTTCTTCTTCCTGTAGTAAAGAAAAAAACACATGTGTTAAAAAAGCCCCAAAGCCAGCCATAGGCCGGCTTTGCAGTATACAAATACAAAAAGAAGTGATATCTAATCAAAAACAGCCAAGCTGTATAAAAAGGTGCGGCCCCAAAAAGGCCATGGTGAAAAAAGATGTGAAATCCAAGGTGGCGGCCAAGAAATGGCAGTGATGGTAGGTTAATGGTTACATTTTAATAACAACAATTCAGGTGAATTTGGTGCCAAGACCAAGCGGCACAAAATTCACCTGAATTGTCGTTATTAAAATGTAACCATAACCTACCATCACAGCCATTTCTTGGCCGCCACCTTGGATTTCACATCTTTTTTCACCATGGCCTTTTTGGGGCCGCACCTTTTTTTACAGCTTGGCTGTTTTTGATTAGATAATATTATGCTAGTCACATGACACTCTTCTGTTTATGTTTACAGTAGCTGTAGTCACAAATTATCAACATGACCAAATCCTTGCATTGCCAATCCAATTTCAATGTTACCTGGTCTATATTTTATAGTAACTAGCTAGTAGCACAATGCAACCATCAATGAATTTATGGGAAGTATTACTACTATACAGAGATATTCTTGGGAGAAGTCTGCTTTAAAGCTGAGCCAATAATATTATTTTGCTTTTATATGCTGATTATACTTTTGGCATAATTACAAACAGATTACCATAGGCTTTGTGCTATGTTCCATTATGCCACAGCAGTCACACAACCTTTAAAACTATTATGCGGTGGGCATAATCTTGATCCCTGAATGTTTGGAAATTTAAATGATTTACTCATGCACATGTAGAAAGGTCACCTAGAAACATTTCACCCTGTAGAGAGATCAACCATATTTCGAATCACCCTGTAGAAAAATCATCTTGAAACAAATCACCCTGCACAGCGATCAGTTAGAAACAAATCACTCAGTAGAGAGATCAGCTAGAAACAAGTCACTGTGTAGAAAAATCAGTTACATTTCAAATCACCCTGTAAAAAGGTTAGCTTGAAACATATCACCCTGTGAAAGAATCAGTTAGAACCAAATCACCCTGTAGAGAGATCAGCTAGAAACAAGTTACCCTGTAAAGAGCTCAGCTAAAAACAAGTCACCATGTAGAAAAATATGTTACATTTCAAATAACCTTGTAGAAAAGTCAGCTTGAAACATATTACCCCATAGAAGAATTGGTTAGAAACAAGTCACCCTGTAGGGTGATCAGATAGAACCAGGTCACCCTGAAGAGAGTTCAGCTAGAAACATGTCATCCTGTAGAGAGTTCATGAACAAGAAAACTGAAGTTCAGCTATCTTGCAATTCTTTCTGTAGAGTTTAGTTACGTTACAAGTCACTCTGTGGTGAGTTCAACTATGTACAAACTGTTCACCATGTAGTCTAAGAGTGCAGCTACATTATGATTCTCCCTGCAACACTTTCAGCTACATACACATTTACCTGTAGAGTATTCGCATTGAGTTAATGATCAATCAACACAATTGTAAATAATAATTATTGTTAAATGTGCATGTATATAGCTAAACAATTAAAGAATGAAAATAATTTTCTCCTTAATAACCGTCATTCCTATAGAAAAGAAAGAGACAGGTTTAAAGTAATCCACACAAAAACAGCCAAGCTGTGAAAAAATGGTGGGGCCTTAAAAAGCCAAAGTTGCAAAATCAAAGGTGGCAGCCAAAAATTGGCTAAAATGATGTTAATGCTAATAAATTTTAACAATGCACGCAACCAATATAAATTTTTTTAGCATTAACATCATTGCAGCCATTTCTTGTCCACCACCTTTGATTTCACAACTTTTCCACCCAGACTTTTTAAGGCCGCACCATTTTTTCACAGCTTGGCTGTTTTTTTTTGTGTATATATATTGCTTTATATCTCCTACATACATTAAGCAGTCATGATGAAATTTTCAGGACTAGTTCTCTACTGTCCAGTCACCAATTGAGAACATTGGTGTTATCATAGAATAATCCACTTAGGATTGTGATAGGTTTAAATGTAAAAATAAATATTTACAATGTGTTTCATTGAATAGCCACAGTACAGCTACAAGCAGAAAAAGATTGTAGCAGTAAAGGATATTCTATAGTGATTTTATCACAGAAATAAGATTATTTATTGGTGCATGAAAGAATAGGAATATAAAGACAGTTTGAAATCAAAATTTTGTCTTGCTTTGTCTATTTTTTCAAAGAAAGTAACCCTGTACCAGGCACCCTGTAAATCATTTACTTATTACTGTGCATACCACTTGGATATGATCTGGCTAAGTAGCAAGTTTCATCCAGTCCTTTGTGTGGAGCATGAAATTTAAAAAATAAAATGTTGAATCTCATTTTATATTAAAAGTGATATTTCTGTGAAGACAACAACTTTTACAAATTAATCAATACCCCTAACATTGTGGAATGTTCATTGTAGTATCCCATTGCTAGATCCACCAAAAAACCAGAGGCACAATGGTTTGACTTTATGGATTGTGGAACCTATCTAATGTAAAACCTAAGTACACTGTATACTGTACATACAGTACCTTGCATTAAAAGTTTGCGAATTTGTCACGAACTGAACATTTGTGACACCTTCGTGAAACAATATTCACGAACGTTGGGCAAAGTTTACAACTTTCATGAATTCACAGGTCTGCCTTTGCGAATTTGTATGGTTATCAACGTGAACTTGTAGAGCTGTGGTTTTTCTTACCATTGCTGCCTACCCAAACCAACTATTCGCGATTGCATCATGAATTGAAGCACTACACGAACATTCGTGAATATAGGGCGATGAGTTCGCAAATTTTTAATGCAAGGTACTGTACATAGTATATGATTGAGCAGCCAAGCTGTAAACAGAACAATAAAGTAATAAGACTAAAATTTGAATAATTATAATGCAGTGTTGGTGTTGGATAACTTTGCTAACTTCTAAGTTTGTTTACTTAACATTAATTTTCTTAGATGATGCATTACACTAGTTGTGTGTAGCATGGTACAAACATTCAAATATTCTCTGTACAGTGTTGCTATTTATAATTAGGTATACTGATTGTTTCCATTTGAATTGGTGATGAACAAAAGTCGATTTGGTCTCTTTCTGTTTCTGTTGTGTAATCGAAATCTTCTACTGGAGTTTCTTTACGACAAACCCCATTATCTCCGTTAGCATAACTAAACATTTCCAATGAAGATTCAGACATTTTCAATGAAGATTCACTACCAGACTCTATACATAGTGGTGTTTCCCTTCTCATACCATAATCCACAGGGAGTTGACAATCAGTCATTTCTATCTCACATTCTGCAATGACCGGTATAGCATTTGTTTTATTACCCCTGAAATGTACAAATCAACTGGCATCTATTAAACATTATATTACACACCTTTTCTTTTTCGTGCAGTATTTGACTATTATGATTAACAGCAGTGCAACCACCACAAATACTGAGAGTACAGCTAAAATAATGCCAGCAATCACGTGCACACCACCACTAAGCTCTGAAAATTAACATAATATGTATGTGTTAGAACTGTTTAACTTACCACTGTTACTGTCTGACTCAGTTCCAAATCCACCACTTGTACCTGCAATTATACATCTGCTGTAGTCAGGAGTAAGATTTACTGGTATAATGTGTACTGCATGCTCCACATTGACAATTATGTTTATGTAATGCAGTTATGAGTTTTGTACATTTCTTTGTATCCACAGTCTTATGTACAATACATATGTGACTGTCTCAGCTGAAACCTACCTAGTTCACACAAGGATATAATAATATTATATGTTTTGAAAAAGAATTACACATTCTACAAAGAAAAAATACACAAGTTTCAGGGAAGCAAGCCTCAAATTGATTAAACCTATACACTATCTTATTTGTCTGCTCATGGAGAATTCAAATATATTTGCTTCCTTTAGTAACTCCAATGGTATGTACGTCATAAATTATGTGCATTTGTTTATGATGCTGTATACCTAAACATGATTAATGTCATTTTTCATGTAAAACACCTTCATACGTGTATGCATAAGTAACTACAGGGATAACACTGTGCCTCGACTGATTTGTCAGTTCATGGTAAACATTTTAGGCCAAATCCAAACTCAGTAAACCAATGCAAACAGAAGGCATGGTTGCAAATTTAAGTGTCTGTAGTATATTCTCTGCACAATTGCAAATTATTGACAATTTCTTTGCTCTTCTGGCCAGCTAATTTGGAAGGTGTGCAAACTATGCTGGTTTTGCTGAGATGATCACATGAACTATAAAACTATGTCCACAAATCACACACAGTAGTGAGTCATACAGCCCAAGACGCTGATGCATTACACTTCTGTATTATTAACAAGAAGAACTTCCACACATGCGTAAATTATACTCCTTTCTCCTAATGTAGCAATTATTACAATGAAGTTTCCCACCACCAGGTAAGGCAACAAGTTTCAGCAAAATTGCCTCAGCCATCTCAATAACCAAAGCTCCATCTTTTTTCCTTCATTAATTTTTTTCCTTCTTTTATATCCTTCTACTTTTTGCACACTTTGCAAAAGCTGTGATAAAATGCGAATGCTTTATCTGATTGCACTGAAATTTGACACACAAGTAGGGGACCTAAAAGTGAGTGTCAGTATCAGTTTTCATGCAACACTTGATGATTTTTTTTATTAAGGTTATGGGATACTGAGCGACTATCAAACAAAAATTTTATTACATAATTAAGGCGCTTGGTGTTGTTGTGTTGTGTATCAGCTGGTAACAGGCTTAAATTGTTGGGAGAATCATAGCGTGCTGACTGGACAGGTACAAGGTACAAGAAAACACACGTAACAGTACAAGATAACATAGAAACAACACACTTAGCAACTTGGTGTACCGCCTGTAAGTGCATGCGTAGTTTTGCTGACTAATGGCAATATACTAATGGCAATATTTTCCTGAACCAAAAATCAGGACTGTCAAACTAGTTGTTAACATTTTGTATAAACAGACTACTAGTTTGGCTTCTTGTCTAGGTCCTGATGGAGCCATTTGTTAGAAATAATGTTTCTAGTGCTTGTGATATCAATTTAAAAATTAATTTTGTGACCACAGTGTCTTGCTTTAAGTCATATTGTAGTCATATTTCAGCAACTATACGCATTGTTCACAAATCCTCTAGTCAGTCCCTCACAAGTGATGTTCTTCAAATCTTAGAATTGTTAATAAGTTCTCATGGCTCTTCATTGGTCTGATTTTTGGTTCACAGTTTTCACTAATTGGCATGGGGACAAGTCATGTTTCCATAACAACATTTGAATTTCATGTTGATTAATGAGAAGTTGAGAATGCATAAATATTTGATAACAGTGCATTAAGAAAAATTAAACCCCTAATCATGAAAAATGATTGATAGTGTACATGTGGAGTTTACAGTATCCCGTAATCTTAAGGATCCTATCTTAGTGATTAAAACTCTGTAGACATGACAACAGATTGATGTTATTTTTGCGATTATGACTCTGTGAATACTAGACTTTACTAAACAATTATTTTTTCACCATTGCAGGATGTTAAATGGTTGTGCTGATATTTGAACCACTGCAAAAACAGGAATTCTGGGTTTTACATTAAGAAATCAGCACATCATTTTCCAGTGTTGCATGGAACTGTAAGTGTAGGTTCTTGCAGGGGTGGAGGAAGGGATGTTTCCTAGGGTGTCAGGAAATCCTACTTTGAAATTGATATTTACATTACTAACTCCAAATGCACCATTTAGTTTAACAACAAAAAAGTATGCAATACGGAATAATAACTTATAGAGCAGTAAAATTTATCCCTCCTGGAAGGTGCTTTCAAAAGGTCAAGATACTCTAATAGAGCGTCATATGTACTGTAATAGAGCATTCATGTAAATATCCATGTAATAACAGATTTGGTAATATTATGCATCATTTTTGGATTTTTCGATTCATTTTCCATTTGGAAACTGTAGCATTACAAATATACGTGTAGATAATGTAAACCCTAGCGTGAACACGTTCTGCTACTCTTCAGTTGTTTAGTCATGTGATAGATAGACCTCCTATATTTATGTCAAAAAATAAAATCTTGATACACCAGTTGTGGTTAGAATCACACAATCACAATCATCATTCCATTTTTGTCACTGTTCTATTAGAGCACCATACTTTACTGTTGTATGGTGACTGGTGACTGCTGTTATTTAAGTGAGGCTCTCACCTACATGGTATCTCAACACTATTCGTTGAATCAAGAGTTCATAATATATATATTTAGGAAAGTATCCAATGCTGTATTGCCCCTTCAAAACGCACTGCAGAATAATGTTATACAATAGTCACCATCACAGTTATTATGAACTTTTGGTTGAATATATTCACTGTGCTATCATTATATGTGACCGGGCCTGCAAAAACAGGGCATGTAGGCACAAACTACACCCTGTCACACTACAGGTCGTATCTCAGTACTGGAACAGCATATGTGCATTCTATAACTTGCAGCATAAAGCCAATTAAATGCTTACTAATGGCTAAAAATTTCATTACCATAGCATAATGGTGTAAAACTTTATGAGTCAAGGAAGTGTGAAAAAGTAGGTAAAAACATGTGCCCACATGCCCTGTTTTTGCTGGTCCAGTCACATATATACCAATAAGCAACTTGTTCAAGTAAATAGATTGTCAAGAGGTGTTATCTACTAGTCATTAAGGGGTGCATGGGTTTGGTGCACCCATGCATGGTTTCGGCTATATTCACATTTGGGATTTGCTTTTACTGATACTGAAAAATGCATGGCTGGGCTGCCACGTGTAAAATACCATGCATGTGTGATATTGTATTAAATGTACTTCATATCTAGGAACACTGATTGAAGGGTGGAGATATAGGTTGGGAGAGAAACTTAAAGAGGACAATGGTTGCCCCCTCACTTTACGAGTGAGGGGCAATGCCCCTCACATTTTCTAATACACAGAAGCTAAGTACAACAAATATTACAGCTCTTTTTACTCAATAGCCGATTTCGCCTTTAGTATGAGCTAAAGATTATGTGAGAATGAAATACTACTGTAAGTGAATCAACTTTTGGAGTGCACAAGTCAAATGATGCAAATTTAATTGTTGTATCAATTTATCAGAAGTATATAGGTCACCAGGTGTATATTTGGGTTTGTGACAGGGTCAATGCTGCCATTTTATCAGGAAGAAATTGTGAAGCTAGTTTGCCAGTGATATTTTACCTTGGGGGTGCAAACCTTCATGCTGGATGTGATAAATAATTAGCTACTATCCTTATGTCTATTATGCTCCAAAACTTTCCAATTTTTCTTTCTGGCAATTCCTTTTTTATTCACCTGTTATTCTCAAAAGATTTTTGCATCAGGCTACTACTCAAGGAAAATACATAATTTTGCACCAATTTTATTCCTAGAACTCATCCAATTATTCCAGAATATTGTGCATTTATTTCAACCACCTATTATTCCCAAGATATACAGTATTGCCATAATACACAATAGGTACAATGAATGAGCAAACCTTGATCAGCAGTGGTCACATTGATTGTAGAAACTGTACCATTACCAACTTCATTTACTATGACTTTATATATTGTGACTGGGCCTGCGAAAATAGGGCATGTGGGCACAAACTACAACCCGCCTCATAACATCTCATATCACAGTACTGGGATAGAATATTTTCATTTTGTAACTTGTATTGTAAAGCCAACGAAATGTTTAATAATTATGAGCTGAAAATTGCATGGCCAAGCAATAATGGAATACAAAGTTATGATACATCAAAGTTAAAAAAAGTAGGCAATTTTCATGTGCCTAAATGTTAGGAAGACATTTTAACTTATGGGTGCCCTAGTACAAAACATGTAAAATTGGAATACTCTAATATGTTATCATTACTTTGCAATTAATAGCTAAACTTTAACTGTGTATAACCTTCTATTTGTGAAGTTTCACAGTATTGATAAATAAAAACAAACTACTACTCTACTATATAGAACATCCAAGAAGATTTTATTTAAAACTCTGGTACATTATAAGGGAAAAATACCAGTGTCCCTGTGTGAGTTTAATATTACCTGTGCTACTTAACCTATGCACTGTTATTTTGTATCTGCCATTCCAAAGATGAAATGCTATACCTGTTTTGAAATAGTCCACAAAATTATAATTCATTACTGGTGCTTTGGCCTCAAACCTATTGTAGTGGCAGATCTAGAAATTTTCAGAGGAGGTTTCAGGTTGGGGAAGTTTTCGAGAACTATGATCCCAGACTGAGAAGTGTATATGGTGCAGCTGGGGGTGAATGTTACAGGGGAGTAGCCAGGATTTTCTGAAGGGGTTTCCAACGGCAGTAGTAGGTTTCTAGAAGCAGGGTCTGGGGGCACAACTTCCAACCGCTGAGAGACTCAATATTTTGATAAATCAAAACTCAGCAAATTGCTGTATTTTATGCAAAGAAATACATTAATTATAATGCATGTAAGTACCCCTGTGATACTAGATAAAGCTACCTAGTGGAGACAGGCAGCATAACACATAGAGACACATAATTATAGTAATCTGTAAGTGATAGTTATTTCACTGGTATACGAGCCATAAATCCACTGACACAAAATGTCATGATTTATAATCAAAACATTATAACTATACAAATATGCATAGCATGAATTCATTTTGCATAACACAAGTGATAAATTACTGGAGTTTTATATCTTTAAACGAGGTATGTTTCAGAGCCACTATTGGCAACTTTTAATATGCCTAAAAGTTGCCATTTGTGGCAATTTATAGAATCAAGTGATTTCCATAATTGGCAAGTTTTAGGTTATGGTGCCAACCATTAGAAGTTACACCAATTTGGCAACCTGAGGATTCCCACTGGCTATTTCAATTGTTGCTAAGTTTAGCAACTCTCTCACTAGTAGCCAAATGTGGCATCCTTCAAACCTTGCCAGTTTTGGGAATATTAAGTGCACACTTATATAGTGTGCCATAGACCTTTCGATTATGGGTTTAAGTTTCCATTGTTGGCAATAATTTATATCAAGATGCTTTTAGTTTTATCTGATTTCACAGGTTGTTATATCTAACCCAAACCCTACCCCTAACTAACCATATTAGTGGATTTCCAGTAAATGTCCTAATTCTACTAGTGAATGTCCTAATTCTACCAGTGAATTTTGCTAAACCTACTAGCACTCCACAACAATAGATTCCTAACCCATTTATATATATATAAACTAAATCCAAACTGGAATCAATACCCACAATTAAATCTACCATGCTATGCTATAAAAGCAAAGTAAGTAATTTGCCAATTGTGCCAAGGCTTTGAGGATGCCACATTTGCTTTATGTTTCTAAATCTGGAAAAATTTTTTTCCAAAATTGGCAGGTTTACTGATTACAATTTCCAAACTTAGCCAATTTAGTGCTTTCAGAAATTGGCAAAATTGTTCTTTCCAAAACTGGCATCAAATAGGCATATTAAAATTTGCCATAGGTGGCATCTCAACATACCTGTTTTAAACACTGCACACCAAAGCTACAGCAGTATAAGGTCATGCTCAGTCCTGCATTTAATGTTAGAATGTCTGAAAAACTTCATAATTTTATGGATATGGATATTTACATGCATGTTCTGTTAGAGTATACCTGACTGCTCTATTAGAGTACATACCTGACTGCTCTATTAGAGCTCATATTGCCTATGTAAATCCTTCCCTGAGAGATGAATGCAAGCTTTATCAATTGTTGTGCTGTGCCATTATTACTCTCTCATTTTGTCCTGCCACACTAAATGATGTGTTAGGGTCCTGCTTGCAGAAGTCTAAAATTTACAGGCGGCTCCTGAACCCCTTCCTCCCCCTAGCCTACGCCCCTGTGTTACCTCAGTCTTGATAGCTCAGTGGACTATCAGTATAGCTGCATAGATCTATAGCGTAAACTAGTTAGCAATGAAACAGTAAAAATCACTCCACAACATTGTTTCACAGCTGAATCTTACCAATCCAGGCCTAGTCTTTGCAGAAAGCAAAACAGAACTTGTACTCAGTAAAAATTCAATTGTTGTTAACACACTTAAATACCGTAATGGCATTTTCAGTGATTATCAAGTATGAAGTTTGGTCAGTCCCAGAACTATGAAGTCCCAATATAATGTACTATGTATAACTATTATTAACTCTTGGTGATTTAACCACCCACACAAATCGTGAATAAATTTGGGGCGCACGCACTATTTTCAGATGGGTTTCAGTTGAAACCATTGCAACTTGCTACTGCTTTGTGCATAGGTTTCCTAAATGAATAAAATTAATAAGCACACACACTAGGAAATAACACTTCGTATTGTTTTACTGTGATTTCATATCGTGAACTACTGTGAACTACTGTGAACTACTGTGAACTACTCTAGTTGTAAAAGGCTTCAGAGCTGGCCATTCTTGTGCTACCCAACTCATTACCATAACAGAAGATATTCTACATGCTCTAGACCACCAAAAACAAGTTGACATCATATTGTTTGATTTTGTTAAAGCTTTTGACACAGTTCCACACCAGCGGTCACTTACAAAATTACAATACTATAGCATTAGAAGCAATACCTTTAACTGGATCAAAACATGGTTAACTGATCGGACACAATGTGTACTTCTTAATGGCAAATCCTCAACCCCAGTAACACAGTTACATCAGGGGTACCACAGGGAAAAGTACTTGGTCCTCTGATGTTCTTGGTGTATATTAATCACATTACCAGAAGTATTTCATCTCCACTACAGCTGTTTGCTGATGACTGCTTGTTACATAGAGTAATTGATTCCCAGAATGATGCTTCCATCCTTCAGCAAGATCTTGACAGACTATCAAAATGGGTATATACATATATGGCAACTTAGGTTTAATGTATCCAAATGTGTTGTGATAAGCTGCACCAGATCTCAGCCACCTATCATTCACAACTATGAACTGAACAACCATACCTTAACAATTACTGATAGACATATGTATTCTGGACAAACATTTATTTTGACCTCAAATATCCAAAATAACAGGAAAAGCATCCAGAACATTAAACATTCTTAAGAAAACCTAAGCAATTGTTCTACACAAGTGAAAGCAGCAGCATGTTTAGCAATGATAAGACCACAACTGGAATATGCTTCAGTAGTATGGGACCCTATTTATAACAGTGATATACATACATCAGCAGTGCTGGCTGCTCAGTAATAATAAATACATAAATTAAATAAATTCCAAATTTTCTGTGTACTTGTTTCTTAACTTTTTTTGTAAAATAAAATTATTATGACTGGTGAACCCACACATACCGCATCAAAAGAAAGAAATGGCATTGCACGTCCCAGCTACCAATTATCATCTGAAAAGTGAAGTATCCATTATGCTTCATTGTTAGCTATGTTCAGCCCATTACACAACATTACGAATCAAAAACTGTTCGAAAAGCACCTTTGAAATCAAAGTAGCCATTATGAAAAATACGGACGATTTCTGTTACAAAGGTAGCTAAGCCATCATGTGCTATTCCAAATTGACACCTTTCACTGTCAGCAAAGGAGGACACTGGTAAGTCCATGAAGAATGCATGAATGTACTGTGGTATGCCAAAAGGCACGTGTCCGGCTGAAGTGACATTGAACGGTGAGAAAATCAAGCCCATAGCCTTAGCTGCTATTAAATTCTGAAGACATCAGTCACTCAGTCAGTAACTAGTCAGTCAGTCACTAGAGAATTCCATTTAATAATTTTTTATAGCAACTTGTTGAAAGCGTTTCGGGTTCATCTGAAGGCTTGTTTGGGCTTAGTTTTACCTAACCAATATTGCTTCATTGTCATCAGGGAAAAGTAAGGCTGGCTTTTAGGTGATTTTTTTTCATGGGCCACACCAAACCTTTATGGTCCTTACGATACGGTACTACCTGATAGCAGAATTTTAATAACAATTTATTACTAAGAGTCGTACTGTATATATATATATCTAATCCAAAACAGCCAAGCTGTAAAAAAAGTGTGCGGCCCTCAAAAAGGCTATGGTGAAAAAAGATGTGAAATCCAAGGTGGCGGCCAAGAAATGGCTGTGATGGTAGGTTAATGGTAAAAATTTTAATAACGACAATTCAGGTGAATTTGGTGCTGCTTGGTCAATTGGCACAAAATTCACCTGAAATGTCATTATTAAAATTTTTACCATTAACCTACCATCACAGCCATTTCTTGGCCGCCACCTTAGATTTCACATCTTTTTTCACCATGGCCTTTTTGGGGGACACACCTTTTTTACAGCTTGGCTGTTTTTGATTAGATTTCACTTCTTTTGTATTTGTATACCCCAAAGCCGGCCTATGGCCTGCTTTGGGATTTTTTTAACCTATCTTTTTTCTTTACCACAGGAAGAAGAAAAGATGAAGCAGATGTACCTTAAATATTTCTGATTTTATCAGTAAATGTACAAATTATATATATAATACATATATTTATTACAGAACTGTCCATGGTGATTTCTTTGTAACTGAACACTCTTCAAGGTAACTTCTTCTAGCTGTTCTCTCTACAGGGTGATTTATTTGTAGCTGGATTCTGTACAGGTGATTTTTTTTGCTGCTGAGCTCTTTACAGAATGGTTTCTTTGTAGCTGAACTCTCTACAAGGTAACTTCTTCTAACTGATCTCTCTACAGGGAGATTTGTTTGTAGCTGAACTCTCTACAGGTGATTTGTTTGCAGCTGAACTATCTAGATGATGGTTTCTTTGTAGCTGAACTCTCTACAAGGTAATTTCTTCTAGCTGAACTCTCTACATGGTGGTTTCTTTTAAGCTGAACTCTCTACAAGATAACTTCTTCTAAATGATCTTTCTACAAGGAAATTTGTTTGTGGCAGAATTTTCTATAGGGTGATTTCTTTGCAGCTGAACTCTCTACATGGTGGTTTCTTTTTACTGTAGCTGAACTCTCTACAAGGTAATTTCTTCTAGCTGATCTCTCTACAGGGTGATTTGTTTGTAGCTGAATTCTATACAGGTGATTTGTTTGCAGCTGAGCTCTTTACAGAATGGTTTCTTTGTAGCTGAACTCTCTACAAGGTAACTTCTTCTAACTGAACTCTCTACAGGGAGATTTGTTTGCAGCTGAACTTTCTTCATGATGGTTTCTTTGTAGCTGAACTCTCTACAAGGTAACTTCTTCTAGCTGAACTCCCTACATGGTGGTTTCTTTGTAGCTGAACTCTCTACAAGGTGACTTCTTCTAGCTGATCTCTCTACAGGGTGATTTGTTTATAGCTGAACTCTCTACAAGGTAACTTCTTCTAGCTGAACTCCCTACATGGTGGTTTCTTTGTAGCTGAACTCTCTACAAGGTGACTTCTTCTAGCTGATCTTTCTACAGGGTGATTTGTTTGTAGCTGGTTTTTCTACAGGGTGATTTGTTTGCAGCTGAACTCTCTATATGGTGGTTTCTTTGTAGCTGAACTCTCTACAAGGTGACTTCTTCTAGCTGATCTCTCTACAGGGTGATTTGTTTGTAGCTGAACTCTCTACAGGTGATTTGTTTGCAGCTGAACTCTCCACATGATGGTTTCTTTAAATTTGTAGCTGAACTCTCTGCAAGGTAACTTCTTCTATCTGATCTCTCTAAAGGTTGATTTGTCTGTAGCTGAACTATCTACAAGATAATTTCTTCTAGCTGATCTCTCTACAGGGTGATTTGTTTGTAGCTGAACTCTGTACAGGTGATTTGTTTGCAGCTGAGCTCTTTACAGAATGCTTTCTTTGTAGCTGAACTCTCTACAAGGTACCTTCTTCCAACTAAACTCTCTACAGGGAGATTTGTTTGCAGCTGAACTCTCTTCATGATGGTTTCTTTGTAGCTGAACTCTCTACAAGGTAACTTCTTCTAGCTGAACTCCCTACATGGTGGTTTCTTTGTAGCTGAACTCTCTACAAGGTGACTTCTTCTAGCTGATCTTTCTACAGGGTGATTTGTTTGTAGCTGAATTCTGTACAGGTGATTTGTTTGCAGCTGAGCTCTTTACAGAATGGTTTCTTTGTAGCCGAGCTCTCTACAAGGTAGTTTCTTCTAGCTGATGTCTCCACAAGGTCACTAGTTTGTAGCTGAACTTTCTACATGGTGGTTTCTTTGTAACTGAACTCTCTACAAGGTAACTTCTTCTAGCTGATCTTTCTACAGGGTGATTTGTTTGTGGCTGAACTCTCTACAAGGAAACTTCTTCTAGCTGATCTCTCTACAGGGAGATTGGTTTGTAGCTGAACTCTCTACAGGTGATTTGTTTGCAGCTGAACTCTCCACATGATGGTTTCTTTGTAGCTGAACTCTCTACAAGGTAACTTCTTCTAGCTGATCTCTCTACAGGGTGATTTGTTTGTAGCTGAATTCTGTACAGGTGATTTGTTTGCAGCTGAGCTCTTTACAGAATGGTTTCTATGTAGCTGAACTCTTTACAAGTTAATTTCTTCTAGCTGATGTCTCTACAGGGTCACTAGTTTGTAAATGAATTCTCTACATGGTGGTTTCTTTGTAACTGAACTCTCTACGAGGTAACTTCTTTTAGCTGATCTTTCTATAGGGTGATTTGTTTGTAGTGGAATTCTGTAATGGTGATTTTTTTGCAGCTGAGCTCTTTACAGAATGGTTTCTTTGTAGCTGAACTCTTTACAAGGTAACTTCTTCTAGCTGATGTCTCTACAGGGTCACTAGTTTGTAAATGAATTCTCTACATGGTGGTTTCTTTGTAACTGAACTCTCTACAAGGAAACTTCTCCTAGCCGATCTCTCTACAGGGAGATTTGTTTGTAGCTGAACTCTCTACAGGTGATTTGTTTGCAGCTGAAGTCTCCACATGATGGTTGCTTTGTAGCTGAACTCTCTACAAAGTAACTTCTTCTAGCTGATCTCTCTACAGGATGATTTGCTTGTAGCTGAACTATCAACAAGGTAACTTCTTCTAGCTGATCTCTCTACAGGGTGATTTGTTTGTAGCTGAATTCTGTACAGGTGATTTGTTTGCAGCTGAGCTCTTTATAGAATGGTTTCTATGTAGCTGAACTCTTTACAAGGTAACTTCTTCTAGCTGATGTCTCTACAGGGTCACTAGTTTGTAAATGAATTCTCTACATGGTGGTTTCTTTGTAACTGAACTCTCTACGAGGTAAATTCTTTTAGCTGATCTTTCTATAGGGTGATTTGTTTGTAGTGGAATTCTGTAATGGTGATTTTTTTGCAGCTGAGCTCTTTACAGAATGGTTTCTTTGTAGCTGAACTCTTTACAAGGTAACTTCTTCTAGCTGATGTCTCTACAGGGTCACTAGTTTGTAAATGAATTCTCTACATGGTGGTTTCTTTGTAACTGAACTCTCTACAAGGAAACTTCTCCTAGCCGATCTCTCTACAGGGAGATTTGTTTGTAGCTGAACTCTCTACAGGTGATTTGTTTGCAGCTGAAGTCTCCACATGATGGTTGCTTTGTAGCTGAACTCTCTACAATGTAACTTCTTCTAGCTGATCTCTCTACAGGATGATTTGCTTGTAGCTGAACTATCAACAAGGTAACTTCTTCTAGCTGATCTCTCTACAGGGTGATTTGTTTGTAGCTGAATTCTGTACAGGTGATTTGTTTGCAGCTGAGCTCTTTATAGAATGGTTTCTATGCAGCTGAACTCTTTACAAGGTAACTTCTTCTAGCTGATGTCTCTACAGGGTCACTAGTTTGTAAATGAATTCTCTACATGGTGGTTTCTTTGTAACTGAACTCTCTACGAGGTAACTTCTTTTAGCTGATCTTTCTATAAGGTGATTTGTTTGTAGTGGAATTCTGTACAGGTGATTTTTTTTGCAGCTGAGATCTTTACAGAATGGTTTCTATGTAGCTGAACTCTTTACAAGGTAACTTCTTCTAGCTGATGTCTTTACAGGGTCACTAGTTTGTAAACGAATTCTCTACATGGTGGTTTCTTTGTAACTGAACTCTCTACAAGGAAACTTCTCCTAGCTGATCTCTCTACAGGGAGATCTGTTTGTAGCTGAACTCTCTACAGGTGATTTGTTTGCAGCTGAACTCACTACATGATGGTTTCTTTGTAGCTGAACTCTCTACAAGTAAACTTCTTCTAGCTGATCTCTCTACAGGGTGATTTGTTTGTAGCTGAACTCTCTACATTGTGGTTTCTTTGTAGCTGAACTCTACAAGGTGATTTCTTCTAGCTGAATTATCTCTTTCTATAGTTGCATGAATTCCCTATAAGGTAACTTCTTCTAGCTGATCTCTCTACAGGGTGAATTGTTTGTGGCTGATCTCTCTACAGGGTGACTTGTTTGTAGCTGATCTCTATACAGGTTACTTGTTTCTAGCTGAACTCCTGAATTCTCTTCGGGTGACTGCTCTATTAGGATGACTGCTCTATTAGGATGACTGCTCTATTAGAGTATCTCGATCTCGCACTTGCTACACCAAGTTGGATTTCGTGTTATAACTCCGTGGCTTTAAGTCTGATTCTTCTACACCATTGAAGAGCCTTTCTAAGATGATAACTCCATCTGTACAGCGATTTTCAAAGCATTACTCCAAGCGGTTTACCTGGTAGGCGTGGTTTTTTATTAGCTAATCTCGATTGCGTAATTGTTACACACTGTTGGTTTTTTCGTTGTATCTTCCTGGATTTTAGCTCGATTTCTTTCAAACCACAAAAGGTTTGAGGTTCAATAGTTAACCTATTCACCCACCGATTTTCAGCTTCTTCCCATACGCGGTTTACCCTGTAGGCGTGACAACATATTGGTGTTATTTTTAGTGAATAATCGCTCATAACTCTTTGCCTGTTTATCTATCCCAGCCAAAGTTGGTACAGAGATGCGCCTTTATACCCCCCTTCTGTGTGCCATATTTTAAGGCGATCGGATATGGCGTTCGCGTTTTATAGCAGTTTTTATAAGTGTGTAAAAAGAGGAAGAAAATAAGAACAAGAAAAAAAAACGAAGAAACTAAGCCAATTTGTGAAGTCGCATATCTCGGGAACGCTTGAAGCGATTTCGCTCAAATTTGGAATGTGGAGTTCTGAAGGTGGAGAGTGTCCACAGCAAAAATTGTCTTGTTTCATCAAGGCAGCACAGAGCTACGGAGGTGCGAAAATTGCGTTTTCTTTCTCCTGTCAATATACTCACGGGTGTTATGCGCCGGCTTCTTGGGCGGGTTTTACTCTTTTCACCACCTTTCATAACCCTTACGTAATATTAAGCTCAAAAGCATCCAGACTTCCTACTGTAGTTGTTTCTCTCTCCCTTCGACTTTAGGGCACGAATCTAGTAGTTGCCGCGAGTAGTCGACTTTAGGGGAAGCGTCCAGTAGTTGCCACGAGTAGTAGACTTTAGGGGAAGCGTCTAGTAGTGTTAGCGTTAGGGTTAGGGTTCAGCTTTGGTTTCTTCTTCACCTTTAGGGTTAGGTTCTTCTTACTATATACAGCTTATTTCGTTAGTCACATTTATAAGATACAAAAGAAGGGAATCTAGGGAGCTAGCAGCGGTAGCATAATCGGTAGAACACTGGACCATCACACTGGGATCCTGGGTTCGATCCTCCTTCAATATTGCACTTTTTTTTTTCGCCTTTTTGGTTCACCGTTTTTTGTCTAAGTTCTGTAGGGTTATGAAATAGGGTGAAAAGAGTGATACCCCTTCTTGGGCCGCACGACACACTACCGTGTGTCTTGATATATAAATTTTATGGACAATGGAAGTGTTCATGAGCATCTTGATTGAGTCAATGTGATAGCTAAACAACCCTGCAGTAAATCTATTAAAATAATTAACTAGCTAGCTAGTAGTGAGTTACAGTTGTGATGAAGCCAACAACCAAATTGTGTACATGTACTAGATAGTTTAGCCCATAATCCATGATTCTTACTTAGATATAGGCATTAGGCAATTATGCTCCAAAAGTTGAGCATTATGCTTTTGAGCAGTGCTCATAAAATGACCTATTATGCTTTTGAGAATTGCCCATTATTCCTAAAATTATGCCACCATAATTGGCTAATAATGCCAGTCAATTGCTGTATCAGGTTATTTTCATTGATGTTAAAGCTTCAAACAGTCTTGAAATCTTTAACTGGTTGCTGTATTAGAGTTTTTCATTTCAATGTGACTGCTTTATTAGAGTAAATGATATTCAGTGACTGTTCTATTAGAGTATCTCGATCTTTTAAAACGAAATTGTGCAATCTATAGATTTTCCTACTGTTACAGCTTTACAATCACCTCAAATGCTAGCATAATTCCTGATTCTCACACATATCTATTATGTCCGAAAATATGCCGGCATAATTGCCGCATCCCTAATAGGCATGGATATAAATTATAGACTGTTAAACTGTCGCTATGTAATGCTGAAATGTTTATTTTGCACGAGAGAAATCCCTGACTATCCAATGGCGAT
This sequence comes from Dysidea avara, assembly GCF_963678975.1. Taxonomy (NCBI): domain Eukaryota; kingdom Metazoa; phylum Porifera; class Demospongiae; order Dictyoceratida; family Dysideidae; genus Dysidea; species Dysidea avara. The sequence continues at coordinate 60,267,064 of NC_089272.1, forward strand.
GACTTATATTAAAACTGGATGCAGGACCGTAGCCAGACTTTTGTCTGGGTAGGTTCTATTAGAAGAAAAGTGGACCTTTTTATATGACATGATTCAGATTATATTATGGTGTGTGCACCCAGCATGCGAAGCATGCTGAAACTAGGGGAGTCTGGGGGCATGCCCACCCAGGAAATTTTTTGAAAATAGATAATAAAAGGTTGGAATTTCAGTCAATAAAATAACAATTTTTAAGATAAGCTGAAGACCAGATGATATCTGGAAAAATATCTCTACTGCTACTGTAATTATCAGCGGCGGATCCAGATGGGTTTCTGGGGTTTCGACAGAAACCCCCTTTTAAATTTAGCTTAGTGGCATTCTCATTACATAAACATTGTTGTATTGACAGTTTGTCATAGCAAACAACTATCAGTAGCATGCATGCAGTTGCACTTAACTAACACTATTTATAGCTATTAAACCTTCAACAACACTTCATTTTTCATCTCCCACTGCATTAAAAACGATCGAGATACTCTAATAGAGCAGTCAAGTAACTACTCTAATAGAGCAATCAAAGCCACAGTTTGTAGTCACCATATTTGCCCTATAGTTAACTATAGTATTTAGTAATAATTTACAGTTTAAAGTTTTGAAATTATTGTAATTATTAACAAAAAAATAAGCCTAAAATCCGATCTCAGAACTTCTAAAATCTCAAAATTTTCCAGAGAATTGTCATCAGATGCCTTATTTAGCTATACCAATTTTCAGAAACCCCCTTTTAAAAATGCTAGATCTGCCACTGATTATACTATTTGCACATGCATGTGTCTAAATATAATATATTGGAATGTAACAGTGAATAAGAATGGAAAAGATTGAGCACTCGGCCATGATCAACAGGGGCAGTGGAGCAGAACAAAGGGTGTCCTAAACAATGAAATTTACACATTGCATGGAGATGAAGCATGGATACTATTCATGGGCTCTGCATGGAGGGGGCATGTCCACCAAAATCTTATATTTTAATGAAAGTTCGGTTTAGACAATCTACATGCAAATTAAGTAGCTTTCGAAGAGAATGTAATTGTGACTGTTGTATTAGAGTGATTGCTCAATTAGAGTGGTTGACTGCTCTATTGGAGTATCTCGATCTTGCATTGCATTTAATAGTTACAAGCACTGAATGAGTTCCTTGGAGCAATTAATTTCACTTCCTATTAGTGGTATCTAGTAAACTGTAGCTAATGAACTTTTGCTCCTGAAAATTTGGACTTGTATACTAAAATTGTGGACCTTTTTGGTGAAATTATGGACCTTTTTTGCTAAAATTGTGGACCTTTTTACTAAAATTGTGGAACTTTTTTCCAAGAGGGCGGTTCTTCAGAACCCCCCGAACCCCCCCTGGCTACGGGCCTGGGATGTTACTGTATGCTTTAGCTTAATTAGCCCACCAAGCTTAGTTTCCCACCAATAGTTTTTGCCATCACAAGTTTGTGGCCTTGATTATCGAATGTAGTTTGTTTACAGTCAAAATGTTTGGTTATCAAGAATCAACATTCATCCAAGCCCTAACTGATACACACACACACACACACACACACACACACACACACACACACACACACGCACACACACACACACACACACACAGGGGCGTACACAGGAATTTTCGAAAGAGGTTTCCACTACAGCTAAGTGACTGTTATATTAGAGGTTTATATTATCTGATTGCTTTATTAGAGTACATCGATATTTTTAGAACAACTATAAGTGTCGCTATCATGTTACAAACTATTATTTAACAAAGATAAAAGTTTGAAATGTGTCCTGTTCCATGATAGATTCCACATTCTGGAAACCTAAAGTTTCAATTTCTTAATGTTTCAAGTAGTGTGTAAAATCCAAAGGGGTTCCTGAAACCCCTGGAAACCCCCCTGGGTACGTCTTTGCAATGCATACATTAGATTTGTCTTTTCTGCAAATCTCACACATGTGTGAAACTTAATTTATTGTCTTCTCTAAACCAAGTGGTTGAATATTTGTGCAAGTGAATTGCTGGATTACGACCTTAAAGCCTTTCCACATGACAAAAAATTATGCAAATTAAATACATATTGATTCAGATTAGTCACGGATTTGCAAGGAACACGTAATAAGGCAACTTGAATTGAAAGTGGGTTACACAAAACCACCTAACATGAATGCCAGTTGGCTGATGAATTGGAATTTGCTATGTCATAATATTGCAATGTTAGTTATCATGTGAGGGCTTGACATGTTTTGTGTGTGACCTTTGTAAACAATAAAGGGTAGAAATACAGAAGCGCTTGGTGTGAGAGGCTTTGAAGCATTGTTTGATCATTGTAGCTAGTTCTTGGAGTTTGAAAGAACAACGCTCCCATTCCTAGCTTTCATGCACGCTTTATTGCTTTTGAATGTAGTTCTTAATTTGACCTTGTGTGGACATTGCCTTTATAGTTCAAGAGATCAAGTTATAATTTCACTGATTATATTATACACCAATTTAATACACACTTGTATGTATAATAATCTGTTAGCTAATAAGGACGTATAATAACCTTCTGTGACATCAACAATCACACTTCAACATTCTGAATAATTTCTGACGCTACTGTACTAGCAGTCCCACAATGCATATCAGTAATACAATTACAATGTTAGTTTAATTAGCATACGTAAGTAATTATACTGTATAGTTTAATCAAGAGTTCATAATATAGACTCTTTCTATATTATGAACTCTTGGTTTAATTACCAGCATGCAAATTAACAATATAGACCAGATTACAGCAATCTTTTTACAGGATGAATATGGTGTGGGTTATTTTGTTTTCATATACTGTGCAAATTACATACACATAAGTCTATCAGGATATAACTTTAGAAGTATACTTGTTGCATTAATTAATGATCTATATACAGTATGCAGTATATAACTAGCTAGATAGCTAAGTAGTGTATTATTGGAACCCTTGAAATACCTATGGTTTAGACATGCACCATGAAATTATTGATTTCATTGGTCATGAAATTTCATGGGCCATGAAACTTTTCCTTCATAAAATTCATGGACATTTCATGGCATCCACAGATACCATGAAAATGACTATGGTATAATATATGTTTCATGGAAATATCATGTGTGTTTCATGGCCATGTTTACTGGTATGAGAATTTCATTGGGATCATAATAGTATTATTAGCTATATGACATTGTACAGTTTCATAGTTTATTCATTGGTAAAGATCTTGGCATAGAAAACAGTTACATTAATTTACATGATTTTGATGCATCAGTAAAATTCATTGCATTTAAACATAGCTAGCTACCAATGAAAAACCCATAGTTAAAATAATAATTTCATGGCATTTTCAAGTATTTCATTGGAATTCCCTGGAATTATCACTATTGAGAAAGCTAGTAGTGAATGCTGTTTCAAATCTGAAGGCAAATTACTTTGGTGGATAACTAGATGCACTAAAAATTAGTCAAACCAGGTGCAAGTTCATAAGACATTTCCTTGAGCAGTCTAGGTGGAATTCTATCAGGTCCTGTAGCTTTAAAGGGATCAACTCCTTGCAATAACTTGGCAACTCCTGCAACAGATATCAGTGTCAAATGATGGGTAAAGGCTTGGACCCATATAAGGTAAGGTTAAAGATAAATCTTTGAAGACTGAATAAAAGTGTTGATTTAAAATATTAGATTTATCCAAGTTATTATTATCTAATCAAAAACAGCCAAGCTGTAAAAAAAGGAGTGCTGCCCTTGAAAAGGCTATGGTGAAAAAAGATGTGAAATCCAAGGTGGCGGCCAAGACATGGCTGTGATGGTAGGTTAATGGTAAAAATTTTAATAACAACAATTCAGGTGAATTTGGTGCTGCTTGGTCAATTGGCACAAAATTCACCTGAATTGTCATTATTAAAATTTTTACCATTAACCTACCATCAAAGCCATTTCTTAGCCGCCACCTTGGATTTCACATCTTTTTTCACCATAGCCTTTTCAAGGGCCGCAGTCCTTTTTTTACAGCTTGGCTGTCTTTGATTAGATTTCACTTCTTTTTGTATTTGTATATCCCAAAGCCAGCCTATGGCCAGCTTTGGGGCTTTTTAACCTATATATTTTTCTTTACCACAGGAAAAAGAAAAAGATGAAGCAGATTTTATAAACACTTTAACTCATTCTGATTTTATCAGTAAATGTACAAATTATATATATAATGTATATATCAAGAGTTCATAATATAAAAAGAGAGCATATATTTAATACATGTCAATTAATCCCCACAGGATAATTTGCAGCTGATCTCTCTACTGGGTGACTTGAAATGTAGCTGAAATCTCTACACGGTGATCTGCTTTTACGTAGATGAACTCTTTACAAGATTCTCTCTACAGGGTGACTTGACTCTAGCTGAACTCTCTGCAGGGTTATCTGTTTGTAGTTGAATTCTCTACAGGGTGATTTGTTTGCAGCTGAACTCTCTACAAGGTAACTTCTTCTAGCTGATCTGTCTACAGGGTGACTTGTTTCTAGCTGGTCTCTCTACAGGACGATTGTTTGTAGCTGAATTCTCTACAGGGTGATGTGTTTGCAGCTGAACTCTCTACATGGTGGTTGCTTTGTAGCTGAACTCTCTAAAAGGTGACTTCTTCTAGCTGAACTGTCTACAGTGTGATCTTTTCATAGCTGAACTCTCTACAGGATGATTTGTTTGCAGCTGAACTCTCTACATGATGATTTCTTTGTAGCTGAACTCTCTACAGGGTGTTTGTTTGCAGCTGAACTCCCTACAAGGTAACTTCTTCTAGCAGATCTATCTACAGGGCGATTTGATGGTAGCTGAGTTCTCTACATGGTAGTTTCTTAGTAGCTGAACTCTCTACAATGTGACTTCTTCTAGCTGAACTCTCTACAGGGTGACTTGTTTCTAGCTGAACTCTCTACAGGTGATTTGTTTGCAGCTGAACCCTCTACATGGTGGTTTCTTTGTAGCTGAACTCTCTACAAGGTAACTTCTTCTAGCTGATCTTTCTACAGGGTGATTTGTTTGTAGCTGAATTCTCTACTGGGTGATTTATTTGCAGCTGAACTCTCTTCAGTGTGATCTTTTCATAGCTGAACTCTCTACAGAATGATTTGTTTGCAGTTGAACTCTCTATACGATGATTTCTTTGTAGCTGAACTCTCTACAGGGTGATTTGTTTGTAGCCGAACTCCCTACAAGGTAACTTCTTCTATATAGCTGATCTATCTACAGGGCGATTTGTTTGTAGCTGAACTCTCTACAGGTGATTTGTTTGTAGCTGAACTCTCTACAAGGTGATACTTCTAGGTGATCTCTCTACAGGATGACTTGTTTCTAACTGAACTCTCAACAGGGTGATCTGTTCATAGCTCATCTTTCTACAGGGTGATTTATTTGCAGCTGAACTCTCTTCAGTGTGATCTTTTCATAGCTGAACTCTCTACAGGATGATTTGTTTGTAGCTGAACTCTCTACAGGTGATTTGTTTGTAGCTGAAATCTCTACAAGGTGATACTTCTAGGTGATCTCTCTACAGGATGACTTGTTTCTAACTGAACTCTCAACAGGGTGATCTGTTCATCGCTGAACTTTCTAATGGGTGATTTGTTTGTAGCTAAACTCTTTACATGGTGGTTTCTTTGTAGCTGAACTCTCTACAAGGTAACTTATACTACCTGATCTCTCTACAATGTGACTTGTTTCCAGCTGATCTGTGATTTGTTTGTATCTGAACTCTGTACAGGCTGATTTGTTTGCAGCTGAACTCTCTACATGGCGGTTTCTTTGTAGCTGAACTCTCTACATGGGGACTTCTTCAAGATGATCTCTCTACACGATGACTTGTTTCTAGCTGAACTCTCTACAGGTGATTGTTTGCAGCTGAACTCTCTACATGGTGGTTTCTTTGTAGCTGAACTCTCTACAAGGTAACTTCTTCTAACTGATCTTTCTACAGGGTGATTTGTTTGTATATAGCTGAATTCTCTATAGGGCGATTTATTTGCATCTGAACTCTCTACAAGGTGACTTCTTCTAGCTGAACTCTATACAGAGTGATTGATTTTTTTTTGCAGCTGAACTCTCTACATGGTGGTTGCTTTGTAGCTGAACTCTCTAAAAGGTGACTTCTTCTAGCTGAACTCTCTACAGGGTGATCTTTTCATAGCTGAAGTCTCTACAGGATGATTTGTTTGCAGCTGAACTCTCTACAGGGTGATTTGTTTGTAGCTGAACTCCCTACAAGGTAACTTCTTCTAGCTGATCTATCTACAGGGCGATTTGATGGTAGCTGAGTTCTCTACATGGTAGTTTCTTAGTAGCTGAACTCTCTACAATGTGACTTCTTCTAGCTGAACTCTCTACGGGGTGACTTGTTTCTAGCTGATCTCTCTACAGGGTGACTTGTTTCTAGCTGAACTCTCTACAGGTGATTTGTTTGCAGCTGAACCCTCTACATGGTTGTTTCTTTGTAGCTGAACTCTCTACAAGGTAACTTCTTCTAGCTGATCTTTCTACAGGGTGATTTGTTTGTAGCTGAATGCTCTACTGGGTGATTTATTTGCAGCTGAACTCTCTACAAGGTGACTTCTTCTAGCTGAACTCTCTACAGAGTGATTGATTTTTTTGCAGCTGAGCTCTCTACATGGTGGTTTCTTTGTAACTGAACTCTCTACAGGGTGATTTGTTTGTAACTGAATTCTCTACAGGGTGATCTGTTCGTAGCTGAACTCCCTACAAGGTAACTTCTTCTAGCTAAACTCTCTACAGGATGACTTGTTTCTAGCTGATCTCTCTACAGGGTGATTTGTTTGTAGCTGAACTCTCTACAGGTGATTTGTTTGTAGCTGAACTCTCTACAGGGTGATTTGTTTGCAGCTGAACTCTCTACATGGTAGTTTCTTTGTAGCTGAACTCTCTACAATGTGACTTCTTCAAGCTGAACTCTCTACAGGTGATTTGTTTGTAGCTGAACTTTCTACAAGATGATATTTCTAGCTGATCTCTCTACAGGATTACTTGTTCCTAACTGAACTCTCAACAGGGTGATCTGTTCATCGCTGAACTTTCTACTGGGTGATTTGTTTGCAGCTTAACTCTCTACATGGTGATTTCTTTGTAGCTGAACTCTCTACAAGGTAACTTCTTCTAGCTGATCTTTTTACAGGGCATGTTTGTTTGTAGCTGAGTTGTGATTGGTTTGCAGCTGAACTCTCTACATGATGGTTTCTTTGTAGCTGAACTCTCTACAAGGTGACTTCTTCTAGCTGATACAGGGTGACTTGTTTCTAGATGAACTCTCTACAGGATGACTTGCATGTAGCTGAATTGTCTATCAGATTAACTGTTTGTAGCTGAATTCCGTACAGAATATCCTGCAATGTCATATAATTCTGTAATGGAGTAATTTATAAACGTAGCTGAATGCTCTATTAGGGTGACTGTTCTATTAGAGTCCTGAATTGTCATTATTAAAATTTTTACCATTAACCTACAATCACAGCCATTTCTTGGCCGCCACCTTGGATTTCACATCTTTCTTCACCAAAGCCTGTCTGAGGGCCGCACTATTTTTACAGCTTGGCTGTTTTGGATTAGATTTCACTTCTTTTTGTATTTGTATACCCCAAAGCCGGTCTATGGCCGGGTTTAGGGCTTTCTTTAACCTATCATTTTTTCTTTACCACAGGAAGAAGAAAAGATGAAGCAGGGTGATTTCTTTGTAGCTGACCTCTCTACAAGGTTATCCTTCTAGCTGATCTCTCTACCAGATCATATGACTTGTTTCTAGCTGATATCTCTACAGGGTGGTTCGTTTGTAGCTGAATTTTCTACAGGGTGATTTGTTTGCAGATGAACTCTCTACATGGTAGTTTCTTTGTAGCTAAACTATAATAATATTAATAATAATAATAATACTATCTACAATGTAACTTCTTCTAGCTGAACTCTCTACAGGGTGACTTGTTTCTAGCTGATCTCTCTACAGGGTGACTTGTTTTTAGCTGAACTCTCTACAGGGTGATTTGTTTGTAGCTGAACTCTCTACAAGGTAACTTCTTCTAGCTGATCTTTCTACAGGGTGATTTGTTTGTAGCTGATCTCTGTACAGGGTGACTTGTTCCTAGCTGATCTCTATACAGGGTGACTTGTTCTTAGCTGAACTCTCTGCAGGTTATTTGTTTGCAGCTGAACTCTCTTACATGGTGGTTTCTTTGTAGCTGAACTCTCTACAAGGTGACTTCTTCTAGCTGATCTCTCTACAAGATGGCTTGTTTCTAACTGAACTCTCTACAGTGTGATCTGTTCATAGCGGAACTTTCTACTGGGTGATTTGTTTGCAGCTGAACTCTTTGCATGATTGTTTCTTTGTAACTGAACTCTCTACGATGTAACTTCTTCTAGCTGATCTCTCTACAGGGCAATTTGTTTGAGCTGAACTCTCTACATGATGGTTTATTTGTAGTTGAACTCTCTATTAGGTACCTTCTTCTGGCTGATCTGACTACAGGGTGACTTGTTTGTAGCTGAATTCCCTACAGAATAACTTGCAATGTAACATAATTGAGTAAATTATAAATGCAGCTGAATGCTTTATTAGGGTGACTGTTCTATTAGAGTATCTCGATCTCGCATTTGCTACACGTAGTTGCTTTTCGAATCATAACGCAGTGGTTTGTAATCCGATTCTTCTGTACTACTACAAGGACTTTCTATGATGATTATTCCAGCTACATACTGATTTTCAGCTCATTGCTCTAAGCGGTTAGCCTGATAGACACGAAATCTAATAGTATTTTTATTCATAAAAATAGATCGCGTAATTTTGACACAAGTCGGGTTTTGTGTCATATCTCCGTGGTCTTTATCCCGATTCCTTTCAAACCACAAAAAGGCACTCCTACGATGGTTGCTCCATCTACATAGCAATTTTCAACTGATTCCTCAAATGAGTTTACCCTGTAGGCGTGACAGACCTTCGACCTTATTTTACTCAAATAATCGGTCATAACTCCGTGAATGTTCATCGGATTCCTACCAAAGTTGGTACAGAGATCCGCCTTAATAAGCCCTTTAAGTGTGCCAAATTTCAGCCCGATCCGAGCACACATTCGTGTTTTATGGCGAATTTTGCGAAGTGTGCGAAATGAAGAAGAAAAAAACGAAAAAATTTAAACGAAATTTGGTTCGCTCGTATCTCGGAAATGGCTCGAGCGATTTTCTTCAAAGTTGGTGTGTAGACTCCCCTTGCTGGCCGGCACGTGTGTAGCAACTTTAGTTCCAATCGGAGAAGGGATCACAGAGCTACATAGGTGTGAAAATTGCGTTTTCTTTCTTCCTGTTAATATACTCACGGGTGGCACACCGGCTTCTTGGGGCGCACGACACACTACCGTGTGTCTTGATACACATATCAAGACACACGATAGTGTGTCGTGCGGCTTCTTGGGGCGCACGACACACTACCACATATCAAGACACACGATAGTGTGTCGTGCGGCCCAAGAAGCCGGCGCGCCACACCGTGAGTATATTAACAGGAAGAAAGAAAACGCAATTTTCACACCTATGTAGCTAGGGTCCGCAATCCGAAAAATCAACTTCTACAAATCAATCCCCTACCATTGTGGGATGTTCATTGTAGTATCCCATTGCTTGATCCACCATGAAACCGGAGGTACGATTGTTGTCTTCACAGAAATATCATTTTCAGTATCTCACAAGATGCAAGATTTATTTTTAAAATTTCGTGCTCCACACAAAGGACCGGATGAAACTTGCTACTTAGCCATATCGTATCCAGAGTTGTTGTAGTTGAAAACTACGCACAGACATAAGTAAATGATTTGCTGGTGCCCGGCACAGGGTTGCTTTCTTTGAAAAAACAGACAAAGAAATACGAAGTTTCGAATTCAAACTGCTCTACCACCCAGGGCAAGAGAAGCCAACTATTCCTCATAGTGTTTCGATACGGTTGGGTGCATAGTCTGTCTACGCTGTTAGTTTGGAAAAGATCTGAGACTTCTCACCATCTGGGTGACAAGCGTCAAAATTTTTTGCGCCATCAAAGAATTGTGTCACACTTTCTAGCCATTTCCATCGCTTCTGCAGCCACAACAATCATCAATTATAGACTAAAACTAAGGCAAAAGATGTCCCTGAACGTTTGGTAATAGCGGTTGTCAATTATTGTTTCATCCACAGCTTCCACGCCTCTGCATCAAGGGAGGCAGCAAAATCGTCCAAATTTGACTTCACCTCTCACGCTCCACAGCAGCTTCAAATCTTGACTAGATCACCCTACATCACCATTATGCTTCAAAACATCCCAAAACAAACCGAAAAATGCACAAAATCTTTCATTTTTGATTCGAGCAGGGTGGAGCTCCTGGTGAGCTGCTGGTATACTGCATCATATGAAATCACAGAAACACCAACTACTACTACTACCAAACGTTTTGATCCATCATTTATCATCATTCTAAACAAAATTAAGTGACCAGTGTGGCATCAGAAGTACTGGAAAGCACTTCGGTACCATTGAGAGAATCCCTTGAAATGACGCACGAAAAGTTTGACGTTCTTCACCCAGATGGTGAGAAGTCTCAGATCCTTTCCAGACTAACAGCATAGACAGACTATGCATCCAACCTTATCACATCACTATGAGGAAGAGTTGGCTTTTCTTATCTTGGCTGGTAGGGCAGTTTGAATTTGAAAATTCGTGTTTTGTTTTCTGCTTTTTGAGAGAAAGCAACCCTGTGCTGGTAACCCAGTGAATCATTTGCTTATTACTGTGCGTACTTTTTAACTACATTAACTCTAGATAATACCTAGCTAAGCAGCAAGTTCTATCCTGTTCTTTGTGTGGAGCACGAAATTTAAAAAATTATTTTTGCATCTCACGAAATACTAAAATCGATAGTTCTGTGAAGACAACAATCGTGCCTCCGGTTTCATGGTGGATCTAGCAATGGGATACTACAATGAACATCCCACAATGGTAGGGGGATTGATTTGTGAAAGTGGATTTTTCGGATTGCGGACCCTAATGTAGCTCTGTGATCCCTTATCCTATTGGAACCAAATTTGCTAGAGAAGTGCCGCCCAGTTATGGGAGTCTACATACCAAATTTGAAGAAAATCGCTCCAGCCATTTCCGAGATACGAGCGAACAACATTTCGTTTTAATTTCTTCGTTTTTTTCTTCTTCTACTTCTTCATTTCGCACACTTCGCAAAATCCGCCATAAAACACGAATGCGTACTCGGATTGGGCTGAAATTTGGCACACTTAAAGGGCTCATTAAGGCGGATCTCTGTACCAACTTTGGTAGGAATCCGATGAACATTCACGGAGTTATGACCGATTATTTGCGTAAAATAAGGTCGAAGGTCTGTCACGCCTACAGGGTAAACCCCTTGGAGGAATCAGTGGAAAATTGATATGTAGATGGAGCAACCATCGTAGGAGTGCCTTTTTGTGGTTTGAAAGGAATCGGAATAAAGACCATGAAGATATGACACAAAACCCAACCTGTGTCAAAATTACGCGATCGATTTTTATGAATAAAAACTATTAGTTTTCGTGTCTACCAGGAAAACCGCTTATAGCAACGAGCTGAAAATCAGTATGTAGCTGTAATAATCATCATGGAAAGTTCTTGCAGTAGTACAGAAGAATCGGATTACAAATCACTGAGTTATGATTCGAAAGGCAGCTATGTGCAGCAAATGCGAGATCGAGATACTCTAATAGAACAGTCACCCTAATAAAGTATTCAGCTGCATGTATAATTTACTCAGTTATATTACTTTGCAAGTTGGTGATTTGTTTGTAGCTGAACTCTCTACAATGTAACTTCTTCTAGCTGAACTCTCTACAGGATGACTTGTTTCTAGCTGATCTCTGTACAGGGTGACTTGTTACTAGGTGAACTCTCTACAGGTGATTTGTTTGCTGCTGAATTCTCTTACATGATGGTTTCTTTGTAGCTGAACTCTCTACAAAGTGACTTCTTCTAGCTGATCTATCTACAGGATGACTTGTTTCTAACTGAACTCTCTACAGTGTGATCTGTTCATAGCGGAACTTTTTACTGGGTGATTTGTTTGCAGCTGAACTCTTTGCATGATTGTTTCTTTGTAACTGAACTCTCTACAATGTGACTTCTTCTAGCTGATCTCTCTACAGGATGACTAGCTAGAAACAAGTCACCCTGTAGAGAGATCAGCTAGAAACAAGTCACCCATAGAGAGTTCAGCTAGAAGAAGTTACATTGTAGAGAGTTCAGCTACAAAGAAACTGCCATGTAGAGAGTTCAGCAGCAAACAAATCGCCCTGTAGAGAATTCAGCTACAAACAAATCACCCTGTAGAAAGATCAGCTAGAAGAAGTTACCTTGTAGAGAATTCAGCTAGAAAGAAATCACCCTGTAGAGGGTTCAGCTACAAACAAGTCATCCTGTAGAGAGTTTAGCTAGAAGAAGTTACATTGTAGAGAGTTCAGCTACAAGAAACTACCATGTAGAGAGTTCAACAGCAAACCAATTGCCCTGTAGAGAATTCAGCTACAGACAAATCACCTTGTAGAAAGATCAGCTAGAAGAAGTTACCTTGTAGAGAGTTCAGCTACAAACAAATCACCCTGTAGAGAGTTCAGCTAGAAACAAGTCACCCTGTAGAGAGATCAGCTAGAAGAAGTTACATTGTAGAGAGTTCAGCTACAAAGAAACTACCATGTAGAGAGTTCAGCTGCAAACAAATTGCCCTGTAGAGACAAAAAATCATCCTGTATAAAGATCAGCTAGAACAAGTTACCTTGTAGAGAGTTCAGCTACAAACAAATCACCCTGTAGAGGGTTCAACTACAAACAAGTCACCCTGTAGAGAGTTCAGCTAGAAGAAGTTACATTGTAGAGAGTTCAGCTACAAACAAATCACCTGTAGATAGTTCAGCTAGAAACAAGTCACCCTGTAGAGAGATCAGCTAGAAACAAGTCACCCTGTAGAGAGTTCAGCTAGAAGAAGTTACATTGTAGAGAGTTCAGCTACAAAGAAACTACCATGTAGAGAGTTCAGCAGCAAATGTATCGCCCTGTAGAGAATTCAGCTACAAACAGATCACCCTGTAGAAAGATCAGCTAGAAGAAGTTACCTTGTAGAGAGTTCAGCTAGAAAGAAATCACCCTGTAGAGGGTTCAGCTACAAACAAGTCACCCTGTAGAGAGTTCAGCTAGAAGAAGTTACATTGTAGAGAGTTCAGCTACAAGAAACTACCATGTAGAGAGTTCAGCAGCAAACAAATTGCCATGTAGAGAATTCAGCTACAGACAAATCACCTTGTAGAAAGATCAGCTAGAAGAAGTTACCTTGTAGAGAGTTCAGCTACAAACAAATCACCCTGTAGAGAGTTCAGCTAGAAACAAGTCACCCTGTAGAGAGATCAGCTAGAAACAAGTCACCCTGTAGAGAGTTCAGCTAGAAGAAGTTACATTGTAGACAGTTCAGCTACAAAGAAACTACCATGTAGAGAGTTCAGCAGCAAATGAATCGCCCTGAAGAGAATTCAGCTACAAACAGATCACCCTGTAGAAAGATCAGCTAGAAGAAGTTACCTTGTAGAGAGTTCAGCTAGAAAGAAATCACCCTGTAGAGGGTTCAGCTACAAACAAGTCACCCTGTAGAGAGTTCAGCTAGAAGAAGTTACATTGTAGAGAGTTCAGCTACAAGAAACTACCATGTAGAGTTCAGCAGCAAACAAATTGCCATGTAGAGAATTCAGCTACAGACAAATCACCTTGTAGAAAGATCAGCTAGAAGAAGTTACCTTGTAGAGAGTTCAGCTGCAAACAAATTGCCCTGTAGAGAATTCAGCTACAAACAAATCACCCTGTAGAAAGATCAGCTAGAAGAAGTTACCTTGTAGAGAGTTCAGCTACAAACAAATCACCCTGTAGAGAGTTCAGTTAGAAGAAATTACATTGTAGAGAGTTCAGCTACAAAGAAACTACCATGTAGAGAGTTCAGTTGCAAACAAATTGCCCTGTAGAGACAAACAAATCATCCTGTAGAAAGATCAGCTACCTTGTAGAGAGTTCAGCTACAAACAAATCATCCTGTAGAAAGATCAGCTAGAAGAAGTTATCTTGTAGAGAGTTCAGCAACAAACAAATCACCCTGTAGAGGGTTCAATTACAAACAAGTCACCCTGTAGAGAGTTCAGCTAGAAGAAGTTACATTGTAGAGAGTTCAGCTACAAAGAAACTACCATGTAGAGAGTTCAGCTGCAAACAAATTGCCCTGTAGAGAATTCAACTACAAACAAATCACCCTGTAGAAAGATCAGCTAGAAGAAGTTACCTTGTAGAGAATTCAGTTACAAACAAATCACCCTGTAGAGAGTTCAGCTAGAAACAAGTCACCCTGTAGAGAGTTCAGCTAGAAGAAGTCACATTGTAGAGAGTTCAGCTACAAAGAAACTACCATGTAGAGAGTTCAGCTGCAAACAAATTGCCTTGTAGAGAATTCAGCTACAAACAAATCATCCTGTAGAAAGATCAGCTAGAAGAAGTTATCTTGTAGAGAGTTCAGCTACAAAGAAATCACCCTGTAGAGAGTTCAGCTAGAAACAAGTCACCCTGTAGAGAGATCAGCTAGAAACAAGCCACCCGTAGAGAGTTCAGCTAGAAGAAGTTACATTGTAGAGAGTTCAGCAGTTTAGCTGCAAACAAATTGCCCTATAGAGAATTCAGCTACAAACAAATCACCCTGTAGAAAGATCAGCTAGAAGAAGTTACCTTGTAGAGAGTTCAGCTACAAACAAACCACCAGTGTTGGGAGTAACGCGTTACTTATGTAACGCGTTACGTAATATTATTACTTTTGTGGTAACAAAGTAATATAACGAAATACGCTATAAAAACAGGTAATATAATGCAAGCTACTTTACTTACAAATGTAACGCGTTACCTAAGTAATATAGTTACTGTAACGAGTCTAATATTACGTAATATTATTACTACAAGTAACGAAGTTACTGATTTCGTTAGTTATCCTCTGAGTAACGCCTAGCCACAACGAAGTAACGAGGCCTACTGAATGAAGCTTATTCACCAGCTTCTTACTTATAGCCAAAATTTGTATATTGTCCAACAACGCAATCATGTCACGTGATAAAGTGGTAGTTTCATACGTGACAGCTTAAGGCTGTGGACACAAAGTAATATAATATGTAATATTATTACAGTTACTTTATTTTATGGGTAATATGTAACTGTAACTAAATAGTTCTGTTGCAAGTAATATGTAATATGTAACTAGTTACTTTTACAAAGTAACTTGCCCAACACTGCAAACCACCCTGTAGAGAGTTCAGCTACAAACAAGTCATCCGGTAGAGAGATCAGCTAGAAGGGTCACCACCTTGCAGAGAAGTCAGCTACAAAGAAATCACCCTGCTTCATCTTTTCTTCTTCCTCTAGTAAAGAAAAAATGACAGGTTAAAAAGCCCTAAAGCTGGCCATAGGCCAGCTTTGGGGTATACAAATACAAAAAGAAGTGAAATCTAATCCAAAACAGCCAAGCTGTAAAAAAGAGTGCGGCCCTGAGAAAGGCTATGGTGAAAAAAGATGTGAAATCCAAGGTGGCGGCCAAGAAATGGCTGTGATGGTAGGTTAATGGTAAAAATTTTAATAACAACAATTCAGGTGAATTTGGTGCCGCTTGGTCTTGGCACAAAATTCACCTGAATTGTCGTTATTACAATTTTTACCATTAACCTACCATCACAGCCATTTCTTGGCCGCCACCTTGGATTTCACATCTTTTTTCACCATAGCCTTTCTCAGGGCCGCACTCTTTTTTACAGCTTGGCTGTTTTGGATTAGATATATAATACATAATATTTATTACAGAACTCTACATGGTGCATGGTTTCTTTGCAACTGAACACTCTACAAGGCGAGTCCTTCTAGCTGATCTCTCTACAGGGTGAACTGTTTGTAACTGAACTCTCTGCAAGGTAACTTCTTCTAGCTGATGTCTCTACAGGGTCACTAGTTAATAGTTGAACTCTCTACAAGGTGACTTCTTCTAGCTAATCTTTCTACAGGGTAATTTGTTTGTAGCTGAACTCTCTACAGGTGATTTGTTTGTAACTGAACTCTCTACATGATGGTTTCTTTGTATCTGAACTCTGTACAGGGTAATTTCTTCTAACTGATCCCTCTATAGAGCGATTTGTTTGTAGCTGAACTCTCTACATGGTGACTTCTTCTAGCTGAACTACGTAGTTGAACTCCCTACAAGGTAACTTCTTTTAGCTGATATCTCTACAGGGTGAATTGTTTGTAACTTATCTCTATACAGGTAACTAGTTTCTAGCTGATCTTGTGCATTCTTTTCAGGGTGACTGCTCTATTAGCGTGACTGCTCTATTAGAGTATCCCGATCTCGCACTTGCTACACCAAATTTAATTTTGTGTTATAACTCTGTGGCTTTAAGTCTGATTCTTCTACACCATTGAAGATCCTTTCTAAGATGATGACTCCATCTGTACAGCGAATTTCAAAGTATCACCCAAAGCAGTTTTTCTGGTGGGCGTGGAAAGTAGTGTTTTTTTATTAGTAATTCTCGATTGCATAATTGTTACACACTGCTAGTTTTTTCGTTGTATCTTCCTGGTTTTTAGCTCGATATCAGCTAAAAACAAGTCACCCTGTAGAGATATCAGATAGAAACAAGTTAGTAACCCTATAGAGAATCAGCTACAAAACAAATAACCACATAGAAGTATGCTCTAGAAACACATTACCATGTAGAGAGTGCAGCTTGAAACAAGTCACCCTGAAAAGAGTTCAGCTACAAACAATGAGAATTTCAGCTACAGTTCAGTTATGTAAAAGGTCACTTTATTCAGTGTTAAATATGCAAATATTTAATCAGACAAAAAGCTATACAAAGAATTACTTCTTTTGTTCTACAAAACCTGCAGTAAAGAAAAAAGAACAAGTTATAAGGAAGCACCAAAGCCAGTTTATGGCCTGGCTTTGTGGCTTGCAATACAAAAAGAAGTGATATCTAAACCAAAACAGCCAAGCTGTAAAAAAAAGAGTGCGGCCCCCAAAAAGGGTGGAAAAGATGTGAAATCCAAGGCGGCAGCCAAGAAATGACTGTGATGGTAGGTTAAGAGCAAAAATGTTAATTACGGCAATTCAGGTGAATTTGGTACCGAATCCTAGTGGAGGAAGCAACACAAATTCACCTGAATTGTCGTAATTAAATTTTTTGCTTTTAATCTACCATCACAACCATTTCTTGGCCGCCACCTCGGATTTCACATCTTTTTTCACTCTGGCCTTTTTGGGGGCCGCACTCTTTTTTTACAGCTTGGCTGTTTTGGTTTAGATAATACTTTGCTAAATATAATATGGACGTCTTTAAAAACTACAGTGTCTCTCTACCACAAAAACTTCTTGTGACAGGAATTTTCTGATCTTTACAGGATTTTTTGTTCAATTAGATATAAGTACTCAACTAGTTTTATATGGGTAGCAAAAATCACTGGCAAACTGGCAAAATATTAATATTCTGTTGTAAGTGTCTTGTGAAATAAGTGAGAATGTAAGAAGTATTTCAAATTTTACATACCCTATTGATATTATTTTGTTACATTTCCTGGACATTTTGGTATTTCCGTTTTAAACCAGGTGCACGCCTGGTTTACTGAAATTGTTTTCGTAAAAGTGTGTGTGTGTGTGTGTGTGTGTGTGTGTGTGTGTGTGTGTGTGTGTGTGTGTGTGTGTGTGTGTGTGTGTGTGTGTGTGTGTGTGTGTGTGTGTGTGTGTGTGTGTGTGTGTGTGTGTGTGTGTGTGTGTGTGTGTACCTATCTACCTATGTTTGTCCGTACGCACCCATGTGAGCATAATTGTTTAATAATGGTTAAAGCAGCTTTTACGTAAGAAGTAAAGTGAAATGATCAAGAAGTCTGTATTAAACTTCTGCACAGGTGAACTTTGCTCTGAGGTGGTTTCTTTTCCGCGGACTGAAATACGGGTGTGGCGACTTTCCTCAGACTACCTTCCCTTGAGGTTTTCAGGCGTTTAGCAACTGAAAAACAATGGTGCAGCAGGGGCGGATCCAGATTTTTGAAAAGGGGGTTCCACTCTGGAATTGCAATTTCAGCCTAGCTGTAAGTCGAAGACCAAGAAAAAAAAAGGTCATCACCTACTGATATATATATATACTATTGCATGTATGGTTTCAGTTTAATTACCACAATACTTGAAATAGCTTATATCTGATATAATGTCCACACTATACTATCACATATATGGTTTCATTATGTTTAATACATTAACTGAAGCCTTATGTGGATTGTTAGTATAATACAGGTTATACCAAGCTTTTTTGTATTCAATAAGCCACTGGAAACACCATCTTATATCCCTCTTTTTTCACAGTGGTTGTTACCTTCATGTATATACTGAAACTTAAAATTATCTGGTACATACCACTAGGCAATGCTTCTATCATTGTTGGTGTTTTTACAACTATCATACTAGATTGTCCAGCTCCAGCCTGGTTAACAGCAGCCACAGTAATGATATAGTAAGTCATTAGTCTTAATCCAGTTAAGTTGTAGGATGTATTAGTCAAGGCCAAGAAGCACAAAGCGCGCGCCCACAATTATAATAAACACGCGACCACTACTGTGAGTCATTTACATGAGGGATCGATTATGCAATCTTTTAAAATCCGCATGGTGAAATCTCAGCCTCACTAAAAGATTCCTCCTCAAAACCAAGGCATGTAACCTTTGTAATTGTAATTGTAATTTTTAAGCAGGGAGTCCACTCAGTAAAACTGATTTTCAGTGGAGCCCTAAACAAACATACAATAGACACATACAATAACTAATAATATACAAAAAAACAAACAAACATAAATAACTACCACACAAAAAGTCAGGCGAATTGTCGGAGTAGTTTGTTCCATTGCCCACCCATTTACAATGCATTAATTAAATTATTTGTGACCGGGCCTGCGAAAAATAGGGCATGTGGGCACATAAAAATTGCCTACATTTTCAAACTTAGATGTGTCATAACTTTGTATTCCATGACTCTGTAGCCATGAACTTTTTCAGCACTTATTCAACATTTAGATGGCATTATAATACAAGTTACAAAATGAAAATATTCTATTCCAGCACTGAGATATGACATGTTATGTAACAGGGTGTAGTTTGTGCCCACATGCCCTATTTTCGCAGGCCCGGTCACATTTATTCAAATGTGCATCATTCATTTTTTCATTTTCTTCGTCATCGCATCCCATTGGAGCGATTTTCTTTCAACTATGAAGTCGTATTGTAAAAAGGCTGCGGCTATCAGAAGCTTTTTACACAATGTATCTGTACATTTAATTCGCTAAAAGTTGTTTGTTAGTTTATGAAATCGCTTTTGTGCTCTTTGAAGATTCAAACTTGCCGCCATGACGTCGAGGTGTGAGGCGCCTGCCTCAATTCCCAAACCCAAACAGTGTGGAAGTGGGCAAGGTCATTAGCCATAGCGAGCTGGCTGATTTGATAGACATTGTGCTGTCAACTCTTGGTTTAATTGTGAGTCCAGTCACTGATTTGTTTTAAATTCGCCGTGGTATACCTCCATTGACTCGTTATATAGTGTGACTCTGGCCCATGCAGGGCTGTACATAGCTATATCCAGCTGTTTCATACCCGCTGTAGCGTTATAGTTGAAATATAGTCGTGCACGTCTTTAATCCCGCCCCAGCCCTTCAGTGCCTGTGGAACTTCAGTTTCACTTAAAAAGCCAGGATCAGCACGTCACTTTTCAGCACTTAGCCCACAATTATATAAACTCTTTAATGATAGCATGAATATACTGTAATGGTAAACATTTACATTATGATGATCCCATAAAATTTTAAAAAATGACTACAATAGCACAAGAAGCCAGATACACAAGTGTTTGGCTACGAAGTACCACCAAGAGTTCATAATTTAGTAATTGGGTCTTGGTACCACATCTTAATTTTTCTTCACCGTTTGCGTGATTTGTCCATTGACCATAAACTCACCCGCCAACAGTCACAACATCAGTATCCACCAAGGGATACAGTATGGTAAGGCACAGCTAACTAAAAACATGTAATCATATAGTCAGATTAACATGTCAACAAACGCTTAATTCCACTATTATGATTATTGTTAAGGTGAGCATCCCACATAGCCATTCCCAAGATGTATTCAGCATACTGCAGCAGTTGATTACCAATTGTGACCAGATTTTACAAAACCGATCCAAATCGCACATTTGACAAAATCAAACTAACACCACCAGTGGATAGCTACACTATCGTACTACTAGTTTTGACCCTCAGTACTACTCAAACTACTCGAGGCTGGTTTAACAGACGTCTTTTCTGGGTGGTGTGGAGTGCTCAAATGGCGGTTTCAGCCCTTGTGAAAGACCTGGCTTGGCAAGAAAATCAGTGGTTTACTGGTGGACAGCCTTATAATGTTGGCCAGACATTTTCTCTGTTGATTTGCTACATATCAACCACTAGGGAGCCAGCACAGCCTTGTATTCTCGTGTCTGGACTCAAATCGTGCTCTGAAGTCTATCTTTTGCCCTCCCCGCCACTTCTCACCCTCCCCACCGCCCCCCCACCCTCCCCGCCACCCCCCACCCTCCCCGCCACCCCCCACCCTCTCCGCCACCCCTCACCCTCCACCCCTTTGTGAGCACTCGTGATACTACTTCGCTCGTCCAACTGCTCAGATTTTCTCTTATTTGGCGGGAAACTCTACAAGCAGCTACAAGTACTGGACGTGGCCTGAAAAGTAACAGATTGATGCATCTTTTGTGTAAATTTCATACGCGTGCTCGCTATCCTTGGAGAGTTATGCTGGCTTCACTTCTTTAAAACCGTTTATCTCGAAACTTCTAATGTGCGATTTGGATCGTTTTTCCAAAATCCAGTCACAATTTTGGAATATATTACTTGACTTCTTTTGTGGTTCTCACCTACATTGTTGACATAACAATTTTTGTTGCTAGGAGACATATAAACTAGGAGGGACTAATGGTTATAGCGTAATGGTAAACAAGTTACACAACAGCAAAGGAAATTTTAATAAACTAGCAGTGATTGGATAGTTGATAGATAAAAGTAGAAGACAATTTGTAGCTTTTCCAGTCCTGATTGTTTGAGAATAAGCACATTAGCTGCTATAAGCATGAAAAAAGCAAGACAGACTAAATTTTAACACAAGGTTTATGATGCAAACTCATTATGCACCTACCAATGTGTTACCCCACCACCCCCCTTGGATGTAAAGCCTGTAAGTAGGGCTTTACAAGGTGAATTGACATGAAACTGCTGCTTCACTATGGGGCATTTGACTATCATTCATTAAGCACACCTAAGTATTTTTCTATGCTATGTCAAATCCTCCACGTTGCAACTGGAGCCAATGGTGGGGATTTGGCACAATAGGTTTGTCCTACCATGGGGCATTTAACATTCGGTTGTGCCCACTATAGCCCTATATTATGCCTTAGGGGAGGGGGGTGGTGTTAGTAGGGCAATACATTGATATGTGCATTATAATGTGGTGCATCTACTGGGGTAAGTAGATTAAGCCTGTGCCTTGTGGGCCTCAGCATGTTCCTCTCCTGTTTTAAAAAATAATCTTTTATTGCCTACCCCTAACTGGAGTTTGCCTGACACCTTCAACATCACAAAAAGCTATCTAAAATGGTTAATTTAGCTTTGACCATTGGCAAACTACAACACTCAACAATTATATCAGAGCATACATAACTCTATATATCTGCCCAGTTACTATATAGTAGGGTCTATGGTTGTCTCAGATCTGCTTATATTATTATCACATCAATCAATCGATGCATAGTAATTACGGCCTACTGTATGTATGCATTGAGCTGAGCCCTCAAAAATATTAACTCATTTGTAGTATTGGCTTACCTGCTAATCATTCAAATGCCTGACACATTATTTATAGCCAAAGTTTTCACCATACGTTATAGGAAGCCATATAAGTATATAGCCTATTAACCTTTCCTGAACTGTTGGTGGAAGCACTTGTTTGCTCTTGACATCTTTGTTGTCATCACCAACCATCTTGGTTGGTTGAAACTTTGAGAAAATATCCTCTTTCATTTTTAGCTGTTTTCTCAGGGTTCAGCTCAACTTGTTCAAGGTCTGACCCACACAGCTAGAACAAGCCAGCTACGAGGCTCTGGCCTACACAAGCATAGTATATAATCCCAGGAAGCTACTATGGCATGGGAGATTTCTGTCTAAAATTATGACGGTAGTTGTGTAGCCGTTTACAATGACTTAGCTATACGTGAACTTACCCGGCAATTTGCTGGGAGAATAGTGTGATGAATTCAGTGCCATCAGGCTTCATGTCCATTCCGAGGCATACATTCAGCAACAACTCGCAGCTGATTCGGCTCCACTTGTCACGCACAGATTTTGACTAGACTAGTTATATTACCAACCCACTGCTTCAGCAAGAACGGTTAAGACCGTAGCCTCAACTTTGCCGGTTCTTATTTACGTGAAATATCACGCGAGATATCATGTCAGTCCTTGCGGGAATTTGAATATTATTTTCCGTTTGAATGAATTTTCTCGGTGGGGACTATTCTACGGAACGGAACGGAACGGAACGGAACGGAATGATGGACTAAACCACGGAACGGAACGCTTTCTCAAATTGAAGCTTGCAACTTACCATTGCTGAAACTTCCCTTATAAGTTAGCAGTGGCATCTCCAGTGGGTAATTAAACATAAGATAAAAAGAATTAACGGATCGATTGTGGGTTTTTGTTGGTTGTCATTAGTAACGAAGTATTATTGTGGGATGAGCTGTATCAGTGATGTTCATCCATACGGAAGGGAACTATTTAGACTTTAGAAAACAGTCTGGGCCGGTCTTTCAAGTCATAAGTCAGTGTATAAATAAAGCAAGCAGGAAGATACTGGTAACAGGAAAGAGCCAGCTGAATTAAAACTTGAAGAATTTTGTGCAGTGTGTGAGGAGCAAATATTTTGGCAGACCGCAAGGAGGGTATATTCTCAAACATCACTGAAGTGTATGCATGGAGTTATTTATATATTAACAGCTGATGCAGTGGACTAATGCCGTATTCAATAGTGAGCTGATTTTATCTGTTGTGCAATTCAAGGATGTGTCTGACTGCTAGCCTTGAATCAGGCTAAATGCCAAACTCCAAGATCAGCCAAATCTCTATTATAAGCCGCATGTGAAACCATGCCCGTAGCCACCAGGCAAACGTGATTTGGACCAGGATGTGTGTGTAATTTCAATGTATCTAGTCAGACCTGAAATGGAACACTCACATTAATTACATACCACCTAAGAATCCTAGGATTTCTTAAGTGTAACATTTCACATGCTTTACTTCAAACAAAACAGGTTAAATTTGTTCGTCTATTTTCAAGTGATTCCCAGTCCAGCTGGTCCATGAAATTACAATGGGATCACATGTATTTGTTATAGTGCGGGCTGTCCTGTGTTGGATCTACTCTAGAGTTGAAATTTCAAGGTAGACTCACTGCCAATGTACTGACACTAGTACTGTTGTAGCATGTTTAAGTGGAGGACAAATGAAATAGTAATGCTAGATTATTTATGTATACAAATTTTTCATAATGAAATTGATATCCCATTTTGATTTGTACTTCCACTTTGCAACATATTCAAGAACAAGAAGCTACCACACTTAATCTCCAACCACTGTCATTAATTAACCAAGATCTCACTAGTCTGTAATTCACCTTACTGTAGTGATTTTATTGATTCATCTGTATGTTTCTTCATTTTCCTTTGAAGTTGTACCAAGAGTTCATAATAAGGTGGAGAGTGTCTAACTTGAATGCATTCACCAAACACCCTGCTTAAAGTAACACCTTGGCCTTATTTCAGAACAAAGGCTTTACCTTCTTCAGCAACACTAATCAACAGTTTTCTATCCCCCAGTAAAAGTGTTGATTTGATGAAAGGTGAACTTTACGCAGGGTGTTTGTACAGGCCATACTGAGAGTTAGACACTCTCCCCCATACAAATCAGTATTACGAACTCTTGGTTGTACAGTATAGGTAAACAAAGATAAGTTTCTCTCCCATCTTATTCTAGGATTTCTATTGACAAGGAAAATTCAATTATTTGTATACAGGCTCAAAATTGAGAAAATATAAAGAAAGTGAATTAATATTATACAGTCAGTTTGCTTTTGGATATTTAATGTCTCCAACCACAACAAAAATTCGATGAATCCATGTATCTCATCACTGGTCTTCTGAACATTCTGAAAGTGATACCTCACTCAATCAACCATATATTCTGTTTATTAGACTGAATAAAGTCATGATTACCTAAACAATCACTTAATTAATGTTTTATATATAATTATCCTATTCCATTTTCCTGGAGGTTCCACTGATAAAATGCAATTTCAGCAATGATAGCAGCTAGCCAAGCTGCAAGTTGATTCAGAAAGCATTCCATTCTGTAAAATAGACCCCATCCAGAATTCAACTCAGTACTCAGGCTGAGATATCTGACAATAGTCCACTACTCTGTTACTGAATCATTGATGTTCACACAATATAGCCTCCTTGAGGTATCTGAATGTTTGCTTCTCACACACTGCACAAAATTCCTTTAGATTCTGCTTAGACTGAGTTGATTCAGCTTGTCACTATACTTGTTTCCTTTGTAGTGCAGCTATACACATACTGATTTATGCCGATTAGAAAGGCTGGGCCTCAGACTGTACATTCTAAAGTCAAGTAAGTAAAAATAACTCACATACTAGTAAAAACAAGTCATGCATTAAGTTCCCTACTTGATATATCCGAAGATGAACACACTGAGTCAGCTATTCCCACAATTAGTACTTCGCTACTAATGACAACCAACAAGAACCCACAATCGATCCTTAAATTCGTTTTATCTTTCTTGGGGTACGTTTGATTACCTGCTGGAAGTGCCACTGATAACTTGTACAGCAATGGTAAGCTGCAAGCTTCAATCTGAGAAAGCATTCCGTTCCGCAGTTTAGTCCATCATTCCGTTCCGTTCCGTTCCGTAGAATAGTCCCCACCAATTTTCTCTTAGCAAGTCACTTAGTGCTTTTAAACACTGAACTTGCAAGCTTTTGCTACTAATTTATAGCTAGATAATCTGTTGCTGAAGCTGTTATTATGCATGCATGCATGCAGTGTCTCCTATGTAAGGCCACTGCAATTGGTAATTATGTTTCTGGTCCTTTGAAAATCAGTTTTAAATGCGGGCGGGCGGAATTCAGCAACAAAGCAACAATGAATTGACCACTCAATTAGAGTATTTTTGTGATTTACTGACTGTTCTATTAGAGTATATCGATCGTACAATGCACTCTGCCCATTTCTTGCAGGCTTTCACTGATAAAATACAAATCATAACACTTAGATAGTTAGATTTAGTATACTTGTTGCAGCCCAATATTTGTTTCTGGAATCCAGGTTTTTCAAAAAGCTGATGCGGGCATTTTACTCATGTATTTCTGAAATTTCACATTCTCCAAAAAGGATGCGGGCGGGGGACCAGAAACATAATTACCATTTGGAGTGGCCTAATATAATACCTAACTGTATGTTCTCTATTCAACAAAAAGTAGTGATATCCTGTGCCAAAAACAGCCCAGCTGTAAAAAAAAGCCAAGATCAAGAATGCACAAGTACATGTTAATGGAGTAACCAAAAGACATGATATCAAAATCTGGCCAAGAAAGCATTTACAGTATAGGCACTTTTGTGCATTCATTCTCTATATATATGCTTCCCATTATCACATCCAGCTAGCTGTACATGTGTGCTTGCAATATAAACAATACTACTGAGATGATAAAAGATATTACACTGCATTGTTACCAAAATTAATTTAACTAAAAATTTACAATTGGCTTCTACTTGGCCATCTTTTTGCACTGTACATTAAAATAAAAGATGGCCAAGTAGAAACTAATTGTAAATTTTTAGTTAAATTAATTTTGGTAACAATGTAGTGTAATATCTTTTATCATCTCAGTAGTATTGTTTATATAGCAAGCACACATGTACAGCTAGCTGGATGTGATAATGTGAAGCATATAGAAAACGAATGCATAAAAGTGCCTATATACTGTAAATGCTTTCTTGGCCAGATTTTGATATCATGTCTTTTGGTTACTCCGTGAACATGTACTTGTGCATTCTGGGCCTCGCCTTTTTTACAGCTGGGCTGTTTTTGACACAGGTTATTTTTACAAAATTGGCTGATGATATTGTCACATCATATGGCACTGAAGCTGGTCCACATACTGAGTCACTAGTGATTTGCCACAGGGAGGTGAAATGTGTTAAGCATATGTAAATTGCTGTTAAATTGGTTGTTGGAAGAGGAGGACCTGTAACAAAAAAAAATTATATGCAGTGTACTATTTGTATTAACATAAACAATTTGTACCACATAATGATTCTTGATGTATACACCTACTAATATAATAATGTGTATATACCACCGGGAAATATTCTCAAAATATAATCATAAATTATTAATGCTGCTGTTAGTATCCAACAAATTGTAAGGAATAAATAAAATTTTATTTTACAGAGATGTTACTAAGTATTACATGGTCTATTGATATACTTGTGACTCTAAATGCTGGTGAATTAGGTAAATTCAAAAAAAATTCATGTAGTATTTCAAAGGTTCTGGATACATTTTGGTCAGGTGTATGTATTATGGTATTGCTGGAACCACCCACATGCACGCTCAAGCCCACCTTTTTATTAAATTCGAATGTAAATGTTTCTGAAACTTCGCAAGTAGTGCATTGGCTTAAACAAAGATGTGGTACAAGTGCATTAAAATAATAGAAGACAATTTCACTCATTAAAGATTGAGATACTCTAATAGAGCAGTCATAAAACAGTCAAGAGTAGTATTATTATTATAGACAGTCTTTTTACTGTTTATCAGTTAACATCTCTATTCTAAACAGAGTTTCTGATACTATCCTTCAGTACCATTTTTAGTGTGACTAGAATTTTAAAGATGAAAATCAAGTTGACATCATTAAAGTGCTGATTGATACATCAATATTATAATTGTATTATTATATGCATAAGTGCTGATTATATTATACTAGCAACAAGTGCGTACTGTAATATCATAAAAGAAAAATGGAAGTGTTATAAATTCATAAAGTTTACTCCACATTACAGGTACAGCAGTAAAAAGACATGGGCAAGAGACTACTCTTGCCGAAGACAAACATAATCTGACTCTGCTTCATTGATCTCCTCTACAGTCACAACATAACCTCTTTCTTTACTAACTTTCCTTTTATTACTATTCATCTCCTCAGCAGTCACAACATAACCACTTTCTTCACTAACTTTCCTTTTATTACTATTCATCTTCTCTGCAGTCACAGCATAACCACTTTCTTCACTAACTTTCCCTTTATTACTATTCATCTTCTCTGCAGTCACAGCATAACCACTTTCTTCACTAACTTTCCCTTTATTACTATTCATCTTCTCTGCAGTCACAGCATAACCACTTTCTTCACTAACTTTCCCTTTATTACTGTTTATCTCCTCTGTAGTAACAGCACTATCACTTTCTTCAAAAAATTTCTTTTGAGTACTTTTTGGGATGGTTTCCTGATAAGCTGGATTGGTACTAAGAATTATATCTTCGTAATTGACTAGCTCATCATACAGATGTAATGATTCTCCATCTGCCTGATCCGTTTCACCAAAAATTGGGTTATGTTTGATTGTGGGTGCTTTAGTCATCTTGCTTACTCTTGGTGTACTACCAGATGTTGGTTTCCTTCTGCAATATACAGTAACCACTATTATCACCACTGTCAGCAGTGTGGTAACTAGGACAACCGTTATTCCTATTATCAGTACAGTATTGGAAGCTGAAAAAGCATATGTATACAAGTAGTAGCACTTTGTTTAAACAAGTATACAGCATAAGTAATGATAAGTTATATACAAAGAATTATAACACATTGTCAAGCATCAAATTACAGTTGGTATGCTAGAGTGATTGCATTTATAAACCTTTTGTTGTGATTGTTTATTGCAAGCTAGCAACACATGAGAGAAAGTCAAAGCCTGTAAATACAGGGAATTAAACCAGAATCTTGACACACTAAAACTCTATTAAACATAGAAAAATCCCAGATTGTTTGCATTACAGCATTATTAATATCTATCTACACCAAAACACATGAGTGAGGTATAATAAATAACACAATAAAGTCTATATAAAGTACTGTGCATTGGTGAGATCAAAGCAAAAAGAGTGCTCTATTTTCCATAATGTGTTATATTTTCCAATTGCATCACAATAAAGTACAGTTATGGAAAATAAAGAACAGTTATGCACTGATTGGGAAATGAATACGAAAAACAAGATCATGTGTGTAACATTTCTAATCACCTAAAGTAGCCAAAAAGATACTATTTGCTTGTATTACTACCACAACTATACTACATAGACACTTACTGATTTTCTGATGGCTGAAAACTGATGCGGTTTGAATTCAAGAAACGAATGCTCCAAACAAGATTAGACAGCACTCTAAACCAGTTAAAGCACCGCTACACTTGTACAATATGAAAATAAAAGCACTCGGGTATGGTCCTGAGCCTGTCTCTCACCCACACCCTCCTGCTTTTATTTCCATATTGTACGTGTGGTGGTGCTTTAACTAGTATGTATAGGTTAGGAACCCAGCCCAAGGTTCTTCATGCAAGGTTTTAGAAATTGAGATGACGCCAAGGTTTCCAAAATTATAAAGAACCGATCACTTGGTTTCTAACCATGGCTTGGTGTTTTATTTTAACTGCATCATATTTTTAAAACCTACAATCAAAAACAAGTTTTCATAGTTAGGGGTTTTACTAAATTCTACACAGTGAATGTGCTTGAAGTCTGAATATATTACTTAGCAGGTTTCTAGCCAACTCAAGGAGGTTTCTAATATGCCAGGAGATTTCTTAGCGATATTAGAGACCTCATTAAATATCAAAGAATACTATGTGTGCCATGTTTTAATGAAAGATAGTACCATCACAGGAATACATGACAAGCTATTAAAATTTAATGATTAAGTGAATTCCATGGTAACAACATAATGATGCCTTACATTGAGAGCTACTAGCTGCACCGCCATCTGGTATTAATTCTGTAAGACACACAACTTTAACACTATGAACATGTATCATACCATAATCATGGTAGTACTGTATAGTAACTTATTCTTTTGTCAAAATTTCCTGTTGTATGTTACATGTAACTGCACTTATAAAATAATTCCAGTGGTTGCACTTGTATTGGCTTGGATAAGTGACCACACAAAGGGGGCTATTAGCCTAGTATGGATTGGGAATTGTTACATACATACAGTATTAGCTGTAATATGGGGTATTCAGGCTTTTGCTGCACTCAGGCCTCAGTCTTTGGAATGTCAGGCATAAATATCAAGCAAAGCCCTCATGCCCCTGTTATAATAAAAAAAAATATTACATATTATATACAGTATGCCCCATACATCAAGACACACGATAGTGTGTCGTGCGGCCCAAGAAGCCGCCGCGCCACACCGTGAGTAGGGACCAGTCTATTTTGCTTTTTTTCCACCTATTTTTCTTTCCAGCAATTCTTTTATTTTTCACCTATTATGCTCCATATTTTGCTCAAGAATTATAAATTTTGCTCAGCATTGATCTTTGTTAATTCCAAGTGCAAAGCTACAGTTTTGCCTTAAAGTGACTGTTCTATTAGAGTATCTCGATCAGCAATTACTTCTAACATGTAAAGCAAGAAGCTAGCTAATATTGCTTAACATGTGTGACTGTTTTATTAGGGTAGCTATCTCGATTGTACTTGTTATCCTGTAACAATTAGCTATGTATTGTCGATATTATAGCACGTCTGACTGTTCTATTAGAGTATCTCGATCTTTTGTTCAATTTTTATGTCCACTTCACAAAAATTGCACCTATTATGCTAGCATTTTGCTCATTGCTTTTACTCACCCATTATGCCAAAAATTTTGCCGGCTAAATCGACGGGTCCCTAACCGTGAGTATATTAACAGGAAGAAAGAAAACGGAATTTTCACACCTATGTAGCTCTGTGATCCCTTATCCGATTGGAACCAAATTTGCTATAGACGTGCCGGCCAGTAATGGGAGTCTACATACCAAATTTGAAGAAAATCGGTCCAGCCATTTACGAGATACGAGCGAACAAAATTTCGCTTTGATTTCTTCGTTTTTTCTTCATCTTCTTCATTTCGCACACTTCGCAAAATTTGCCATAAAACACGAATGCGTACTCGGATAGGGTTGACATTTGGCACACGTGAAGGGTTCATTAAGGTGGATCTCAGTACCAATTGTGGTAGGAATCCAATGAACATTCACGGAGTTATGACCGATTATGTGCGTAAAATAAGGTCGAAGGTCTGTCACGTCTACAGGGTAAACCCCTTGGAGGAATCAGTTGAACATTGATATTTAGATGGAGTAACCATCGTAGGAGTGCCTTTTTGTGGTTTAAAAGGAATTGAGATAAAGACCATGGAGATATGACACAAAACCCAACCTGTGTCAAAATCATGCGATCGATTTTTATGAATAAAAAACTATTAGTTTTCACATCTACCAGGCAAACCGCTTAGAGCAATGAGCTGAAAATCAGTATGTAGCTGGAATAATCATCATAGAAAGTCCTTGCAGTAGTACAGAAGAATCGGATTACAAACCACTGAATCATGATTCGAAAGCCAACTACGTGTTGCAAATGCGAGATCGAGATACTCTAATAGAACAGTCACCCTAATAGAGCATTCAGCTACGTTTATAACTTACTCCATTATAGAATTATATTACATTGCAAAATATTCTGTACGGAATTCAGCTACAAACAGTTAATCTGATAGACAATTCAGCTACATGCAAGTCACCCTGTAGAGAGTTCATCTAGAAACAAGTCACCCTGTATCAGCTAGAAGAAGTTACATTGTAGAGAGTTCAGCTACAAAGAAACCAACATGTAGAGAGTTCAGCTGCAAAAAAATCAATCACTCTGTAGAGAGTTGAGCTAGAAGAAGTCACCTTCTAGAGAGTTCAACTGCAAATAAATCATTCTGTAGAGAATTCAGCTACAAACAAATCACCCTGTAGAAAGATCAGCTAGAAGAAGTTACCTTGTAGAGAGTTCAGCTACAAAGAAACCACCATGTAGAGAGTTCAGCTGCAAACAAATCACTTGTAGAGAGTTCAGCTACAAAGAAACTACCATGTAGAGAATTCAGGTGCAAACAAATCACCCTGTAGAAAACTCAGCTACAAACAAATATGCCCTGTAAAAAGATCAGCTAGAAGAAGTTACCTTGTAGAGAGTTCAGCTACAAATAAACCACCATGTAGAGAGTTCAGCTGCAAACAAATCACCTGTAGAGAGTTCAGCTAGAAACAAGTCACCCTGTAGAGAGATCAGCTAGAAACAAGTCACCCTGTAGAAAGTTCAGCTGCAAACAAATCACCCAGTAGAAAGTTCAGCTATGAACAGATCACCCTGTAGAGAGTTCAGTTAGAAACAAGTCATCCTGTAGAGAGATCAGCTAGAAGTATCACCATGTAGAGAGTTCAGCTGCAAACAAATCACCCAGTAGAAAGTTCAGCTATGAACAGATCACCCTGTAGAGAGTTCAGTTAAAAACAAGTCATCCTGTAGAGAGATCAGCTAGAAGTATCACTTTGTAGAGAGTTCAGCTACAAACAAATCACCTGTAGAGAGTTCAGCTACAAACAAATCAACCTGTAGAGAGATCAGCTAGAAGAAGTCACCTTGTAGAGAGTTCAGCTATAAAGAAACCACCATGTAGAGAGTTCAGCTGCAAACAAATCCCCTGTAAAGAGTTCAGCTAGAAACAAGTCACTCTGTAGAGCGATCAGCTAGATACAAGTCACCCTGTAGAGAGTTCAGCTAGAAGAAGTCACATTGTAGAGAGTTCAGCTATAAAGAAACTACCATGTAGGGAGTTCAGCTGCAAACAAATCACCCTGTAGAGAACTCAGCTACAAACAAATCGCCCTGTAGAAAGATCAGCTAGAAGAAGTTACCTTGTAGGGAGTTCAGCTACAATCAAATCACCCTGTAGAGAGTTCAGCTACAAAGAAATCATCATGTAGAGAGTTCAGCTGCAAACAAATCATCCTGTAGAGAGTTCAGCTATGAAAAGATCACCCTGTAGAGAGATCTGCTAGAAGAAGTCACCCTTCAGAGAGTTCAGCTACAAAGCAACCACCATGTAGAGAGTTTAGCTGCAAAAAAATCAATCACTCTGTAGAGAGTTCAGCTAGAAGAACTCACCTTGTAGAGAGTTCAGCTGCAAATAAATCATCCTGTACAGACTTCAGCTGCAAACAAATCACCTGTAGAGAGTTCAGCTAGAAACAAGTCACCCTGTAGAGAGATCAGGTAGAAACAAGTCACCCTGTAGAGAGTTCAGCTAGAAGAAGTCACATTGTAGAGAGTTCAGCTATGGACAGATCACCCTGTAGAGAGTTCAGTTAGAAACAAGTCATCCTGTAGGGAGATAAGCTAGAAGTATCACCATGTAGAGAGTTCAGCTGCAAACAAACCACCCTGTAGAGAACTCAGCTACAAACTCAGCTACAAACTAATATACCCTGTAAAAAGATCAGCTAGAAGAAGTTACCTTGTAGAGAGTTCAGCTACAAAGAAACCACCATGTAGAGAGTTCAGCTGCAAACAAATCACCCAGTAGAAAGTTCAGCTATGAACAGATCACCCTGTAGAGAGTTCAGTTAGAAACAAGTCATCCTGTAGAGAGATCAGCTACAAACAAATCACCCTGTAGAGAGATTAGCTAGAAGTCACGTTGCAGAGAGTTCAGCTATAAAGAAACCACCATGTAGAGAGTTCAGCTAGAAACAAGTCACCCTGTAGAGAGATCAGCTAGAAACAAGTCACCCTGTAGAGAGTTCAGTTAGAAGAAGTCACATTGTAGAGAGTTCAGCTACAAAGAAACTACCATGTAGAGAGTTCAGTTGCAAACAAATTACCGTGTAGAGAACTCAGCTACAAACAAATCACCCTGTAGAAAGATCTGCTACCTTGTAGGGAGTTCAGCTATGAACAGATCACCCTGTAGAGAGTTCAGCTACAAACAAATCACCCTGTAGAGAGTTCAGTTACAAAGAAACCACCATGTAGAGAGTTCAGCTGCAAAAATATCAATCACTCTGTAGAGAGTTCAGCTAGAAGCCTCCTTCGCTTTTACTAGTCCTGTCCTAGTACGGTTTTCCCATGCTAATTCAAAGCATCTGAGCATCGCACAGGTGTCCCAGAGCTAGTTTGCTGGGTAGACATATCCATGCAAGTACAGCAGTTAAGGGATTTGCTATTCTGTGTGTACGTGTATGCATGCGTGTGTGCACATTGGATAAACACATTTGCTTATGTGGAAACAAGTGATCAATTATATGTATATGTACCAGTAGAAATTGGTGGGTTACACTTATTACAATGGGTGGAAAATTTTTAATGAAGCTAAATTTGGTAGTCTCTACTTCAATTCAGCATGTACTGTAACTAATTATAATGATACACTGACATGTATCATCCAAAATTGAACAGGTTTTAAGCAATAACCATAACCATGTAAAACGGGTGGCTTTAGGATTTTTGGTGACTGCTTTCTGATCAAGAGTATCTCAATCTGAATGTGAATGGTTTCCAGAAACCTCAGAAACACCCTAGAACTACCCCTACATGTACACAATAAATGCATTCTAGTCATACAGCATACAATTGAACCACCATTATAATAGCACGGATGATGGGAAACATTTTGGCAGTTTATATTTAACAACATTCATTCCTACATGACATGACATTGGTAACTTGAATACTCTGTTTCTAAAAATATTTTTCTGAGTAAATTTGAACTATACAGTACAACACATGAAGATATTAAGATAACAAGCCATACTATGCATGTGTATATATGTTGCAACATACCCTGAATGATAATCAAACTCCTGGTATCAATACCAGCACTGTTATTGGCTCTACACTGGTATGATCCTGTGTCTTCTCTATAAAAATTTGTGAATGTTACGTTTCTTCTCACATAAGGCAACCTACTACTCCCAACAAAAGTAGTGGTACTTATACTCATTGAAACTCTGTTGCTTAAAGTTCCATTAGTCTTACTCCATATTATTGTAGGTGGAGGATAACCTAATACTCCACATGTGATTGTCATAGTGTCTCCTTCAGCAATAGCTGTTGTAGTATTCTCCAATGGATTAGTGATGTTTGGTAAATATACTAAATAACAATAACATTGTGATCAATTTATTGGTATACATGTACAGTACTAAAATAGTAACAGGGCAGGATTTATGTATTTACGTATGTATGACTGTACAATTGGTCTGTAAAGTGATGTGTTGCAATAATTATGTTGTTGTCACGTGCTGTAATGTTATAAAGCTCAGTGTGGTGGAAGGATGGTTTGTGTAGGACAGCATGCTGTAAAGTGTCGTGGTATGTTTGTATTTGCTCAAGTTAGTTAACATCATGCATGCCACCTTTGATTTCACACATCTTCACTCTGGTTTAGATATCAATAATTGCATGCAACAAAGTTGGCCAGAGGACCACCTTTTTCCTTGTCTTTTTCTTTATTACAGGAGAAGATAAAGAATTATTAATTTTGTTATGTGCTTTTACTATGTGCATATATCTAAATAGTTTATTTTTATATTTATATAATTATGTACATACAAGACAAGTACGTAAAAAAAATTGAAATTTTCAACCAGAGTACAGACCATAGTACAGTATGGCTATACCACTTCTTATTGTTATACTGTGATGTAATATTGTGCACTACTCCAGCTTGTTTCAGTACTTTTTATCGATGTTCTATGGTCCCTACTCTAGCTGAAATTTCAAACCTTTCTGTGTACTTGTTTGTTAACTTTTCCCTAAATAATTATTATGACTGGTGAACCCATGGATACCACATCTGAAATAGCACTATACACCAATTATCGTCTGAAAACTGAAGTATCCATTACGCTTCATTGTCAGCTATGTTCAAACCGTTACACAGCACTTCAGATCAAGAACTGATAATAGTATTTATTTCCAGAGAAGTTATATTCATGGTTATTTCATACGTTGTACACTTACAAATCCGATCAATAAAATTATGATGTAAGTTATATTTAAACCAAAACAGCCAAACTGTAAAAAAAGTGCAGCCCCCAAAAAGGCCAGGATGAAAAAGATGTGAAATCCAAGGTGGCGGCCAGTGATGGTAGGTTAATGGTAAAAATTTTAATTACGACAATTCAGGTGAATTTGCGTTGCCTCCTCCAATAGGATTCGGCACCAAATTCATCCGAATTGTCGTAATTAAATTTTTTGCCATTAACCTACCATCACAGCCATTTCTTGGCCTCCACCTTGGATTTCACATCTTTTTTCATCCTGGCCTTTTTGAGAGCTGCACTCTCTTTTACAGCTTGGCTGTTTTGGTTTAGATATCACTTCTTTTGTATTGTAAGCCACAAAGCCGGCCATTATCTGGCTTTGGTGATTCCTTCTAACTTGTTTTTTCTTTTCTGCATGAATTGCGGAGCAAAGGAAGAAATGTTGTGTACAGCTATTTGTCTGTTTAAAAATATTTGTATATTTAATGATGAAAGATAATCATACTGTAGGTAATAAGGTGACTTCTTATACATAACTGAACTCTAGCTGAAACTCCCATTGTTTGTAGCTGAACTGTTTTCAAAGTGACCTGTGTCTAGCTGAACTCTCTACATGGTGATTTGTTATATTTCTACAGGGTGATTTGTTTGTAGCTGATCCCTTTAAGGTAACTTGTACCTAGCTGATATCTCTACAGGGTGACTTGTTTGTAGCTGAGCTCTCTACAGGGTGATTTGTGTGTAGCTGAACTCTTTACATGATGGTTTCTTTGTAGCTGTAGTAAGGCAGCTAAGACCTTTTTTTGTGCACTTTTGGATAAAAGCATGAAACTTGGCACATAGTTTGTATTCATCATAAAGGTCAATTTTCAGTAGGGAGCCACCTCAGATTTGACCTTTTGTGACCTCTACAGGTCAATTAAGCCCACGAAAATACATTATCTTGCATTAACACCAGTTCCACAAATAATAAACTTTAAGTGTTGGGTATCAAATGAAAGCTGAGACTTCAGGGAGTGTAATGAAACCAAAATTACACCTGTATCACGTACCAAATCATAGATATGTTTTTTACTGCCTATTTTTTAGTTTTAAACATGACCTGTGTGAAGGTATTTCAATAGCACAACCTTCTCTTGACTTGATTTTTCATGCCTGCCTGATTTTTTCATGCCTGTCATTCTAAACATTCCAACACCATAGTCTTCAAAAATTTTAAGAGTGGATTCTGTAAAGTTGTGCACTACTAAGTCAGGTAAGGCATGTATTGTATGTAAGTTAACAATATTGCAACATACACCCTTAATACAGGATATGGCCTCTAAAAAGTATTAATAGCACTCTGTAATGGCAAAGCGCCATGTGTTAGTGGTTATTGAGACTCCCACACCAAAAAGAATTGATACAGGGGGCATTAATTGGGAGTTTTGTATACTGTGCCAAGAGAATGGGACAGGACTGCAGTGTCCATATGCAGTTAAAAATAAGAAGATGATTACTGGTAGTGGCTATAGGTCTTTAGTGGAACAGCTAGTTAGCTTTAATGAGCTTGGTCACATGCCAATCAATGTTGATATCAAACAGCTGGATGATGGTGGTGGTATTGAAGCCACATTGGCAAGGAACCGCGCCGGATGGCATAAGTCCTGTTGTATGAAATTTAACCAGACAAAGTTAGAACGACTAAAGAAACAACAAAATAATGAGAAAGTTAGTACGCCTCCATTTGTACACACATGTTCAAGTTACAGATCTATTGACCTTAAAGATGACAAGTGTTTTCTTTGCGATAATCCAGGTGGATCTGAAGGTCTACACAATGCTTCAACATACAACATTGATGCAAAAGTACGCAAATGTGCCATAGCTTTGAAAGACACTACCCTTCTAGCCAAGCTTGAACCTGGGGACATGATTGCTCTAGAAGCCAAGTATCATCGGAAATGTCTTGTGGATCTATACAACAGAGCTAGGGAACTGGACAGAGCAGGTCAAGAAAAAGATTGTGAGGCTCATTTACATGGAATTGCTTTAGCGGAATTAGTTGCATTTATGGAAGACCTTCGAAAGGAAGATATTGCACCAGTTTTCAAATTTACAGATGTTACACAGATGTACAAGAATCGACTTGAACAGTTTGGTACTGTTGTTGAAGGTTGCATACATTCTTCAAGGCTCAAAGACAGGTTGCTGTCAGTACTTCCAGATCTTCAGGCATATCTACAAGGCAATAGTGTCATTCTCAGTTTTAATGAAGATTTTATTGTAGCTCTTACAAAAGCTTGTGATTTGATGATGATGCAATGCACTTAGTACGTGCAGCGCAAATAGTGCGCAAAGAAATGTTTGAAAAGAAAAATTTGTTCGATGGATCTTTCAAGCACTCAACTGAACAAGAAGCTGTAGCACCATCACTAATGGTCCTTGTTAGAATGATTCTAGATGGCCCTAGCATCAAGCATCAGTCTGACACTGGCATGTCCGCCTCGAGGGCTGCTCTTTCCATATCTCAAATCCTTATGTTCAACAGTGTGAAATATTGTCGAGGCGCAGATTCTGTTAATCACAGTCGTGAATGACATAATCGTAATCGTGAAACACCACTAGCTTTGTATGTGGCATTTAAGCTCTATGTTGCTACTAGAAAAAGATCTCTTATTGATGCATTTTTCAATCTGGGTATCTGTATTTCATATGACCGCCTTCTGCAGTTGACATCTGATTTAGGCAATGGAGTGTGTGAGCGATTTGAGTTAGATGGTGTTGTGTGTCCTCCAAAAATGCGTAGTAGACTTTTCACAGTAGCAGCAGTTGACAACCTTGATTACTACCCTAGTGCTACAACAGCAAAAGACTCATTTCATGGCACAGGCATTTCACTCATGCAACATCCTTCCCACACATTCGGAGGTCATGATCGAGGTGTGCTAATCATTGATCAAACCGTTTCTCATGGAAAAAGAATTACTCCGCTTCCTCAGAAATATACTAGTGTACTTCCAGCTGCTTTTAAAACCAACGGATTTAACGTTCCTCCTGTCAATGGCTCTGTACAACCTACCAATTTCAATGCTACTGATGAGGGAACAAAGGCAGAATGGAAATGGCTTGAAATAGTGAAGGAAAATCTCAAGAAGAGCCCATTACAGAAATCTGATTGGATAACCTGGTCTGCCTATCATTCCAACCTGGTCTGCCTATCATTCCAACATGCAAACTGCAGTGATTCCTCCAGCTGCAATCAATGCACTGTTACCCTTGTTCTTAGACAGTGCTCATTCTGTAGCAATGATTAAACATTCAATGGAAATGGTCAAAACTACTGTGCAGTATCTCAACCCTGGTCAAACTCCTATTCTTTCTGCTGCACAGCCGTTGTATGCACTTGCCAAGCAGATTCAGTGGGCTTGGCCAAATGATTTTGGAGAAGATCACTTTGTGCTGATGCTAGGTGGTTTGCACATAGAGATGGCAATTTTAAAGGTAAACATATTATGGGTACATACATGTACATCATACATATACATACGTCATGCATACATACAAAACCATACATATGTATGATGTACATAATTCAAATGTATTATGCACACATCATGCTATATCTTCCACACTGGAAAATAACTACACCTATTGTAAACTTAGGTACTAGGAAACTGGCTGGATGGAAGTGGATGGACTAGTGCACTAGTACAAGCAGGTATTGCAGGCACTGGTACAGCTGACTCCTTCATTAAAGTATGCCATGTTGCAAGAACTAGACATGCTCACCAAGTAACAGCTGCAAGTCTCTATGCACTGCTGAAAGAGGCATATGATGAGTATACTTCTGAGTCAGGTTCTCAAGTGACATTAGAGCAATGGTGTTTGGCACAAGCACAGCAAAGCTTGATGTTTAACTACTGGTTGAAATCATTGTCGTTGGAGATTCTGCTACTGTTGTACATTAGGTCCATTCATGAAGGAAACTTTCAGCTTTATATTGAATCCCTGTCAAAGATTACCCCCTGGATGTTTGCACTTCACCATGTTCACTATTCAAGGTGGCTACCTATACACATCCGAGACATGATGTCACTAACTAATAAACACCCTGAAGTTCTAGAAGAATTCCATACAGGAAAGTTTGTCATCCACAAAACCATTTCCAAGTTTTCAGCAATGGCTATTGACCAATGTCATGAGCAGAATAATGCAACAATTAAAGAGTCTGGAGGAGCAATTGGATTGACAACTGATCCCTGTGCATTAAGGCGCTGGATGGTGGCTGGACCTGAAGTTGCTCGAATCGTGACAGAGTATGAGGAGTATGCAATTGTGACACATGCAGATGCAAAGCATCTGCACCATCAACAGCATCCAAGTGCTCAGCTTGCTTTTCAGAAAGAAGTGCAGTCACTAGTTGTGGTTTTTGAAGAACGTGGAAACCCATTTCTTGAAAAGGGCCAAGATTTACTGGTTCTTGATACACGAGATATTGTTGACAGCTCTGTAAGAGAAACAGTGTTAGGAATTGAAGCACTAGGTG
The DNA here is from genome assembly GCF_963678975.1 of Dysidea avara. Taxonomy (NCBI): domain Eukaryota; kingdom Metazoa; phylum Porifera; class Demospongiae; order Dictyoceratida; family Dysideidae; genus Dysidea; species Dysidea avara. The sequence continues at coordinate 60,307,029 of NC_089272.1, forward strand.
CTAATCTGTATGCAAAGTTTGTAGATGAGCGACTTGTGAAATGTGAAAAAGCCATTACTGAACCAATCAGCAAAAACAAGCTAGCACTTTACAGTAATCATTCAGTCAAATGTCATCCTACGAGGCAGAAGATTCAACTAATGTCATTAAAGAATGGTTGTAATCTGTTTTCTAGACTGTACATATCTTGTCAAACTAGAGATGGTGATCTGGACACATTTTTCGCTCATGAAAACCAGGCCACTCCACCATCATTATCAGTCTGTGGTAAACTAAGACAAGGTACTAAGTCAGACATCCTCTGTTGCCTTGAATTGAAAGAGAAACAGTTATTACAGGCACCTAATGTTGATGCCATACTCCTAGATGGTGCTGCTGTTGTTCAAATGCTTAACCCTGGAGGAGCAAAATCTTTTCAAGAATATTCAGACATGGTTTTTACTTCTTATGTGTTGTCCCAGTTGCAGAAGGCTGATAGAGTTGATGTAGTTTGGGATGTGTACATCTCAGACAGTTTGAAAGCAACAACTAGGGAAAAAAGAGGAAAAGGTGTTCGAAGAAGAGTTGCTGCTTCAACGACCCTACCTTCAAAGTGGAAGGATTTTTTACATCTAGATGATAACAAAACCGAGCTTTTTAAGTTTCTGTCTCAACAGGCTGTAAAAGTTCCTACTGCTGATGGCAAAAGTGTATATGCAACTGATGGCAGCAATGTATTGTGTTCCTCAGCTGATGCTGATCTAAGTAACCTAGTCCCTTTTTCCCATGAGGAAGCAGATACTTGTCTATTTCTCTATGCCGTTGATGCTGTAAGGAAAGGATGCAGAAAGTTGTGTATAAGGTCAGTAGACACTGATGTAGTAGTGTTAGCTATTTCCACTTTCAATGCGATTAATCCTGATGAACTGTGGCTGGCTTTTGGCACAGGAACAAAATTCCGATACATACCTATTCGTGAAGTTGTGACTAACATGGAACCAAGAATTTGTTCTACTCTTCCTATGTTCCATGCATTTACAGGATGTGATACCGTCTCTCCATTCTGCGGCAGAGGTAAAAAGACTGCATGGAATACGTGGAATGTTTACCCTGATGTTACAAGAGCATTTGAGGAGCTGCAAATGATGCAAACAGAAATTAGTGAATTAACTATGAAAACTCTGGAACGGTTTGTGGTACTGCTCTATGATCGTACAAGGGACATCATGAGTGTTAATGATAGTAGAAAGCATTTGTTTACACTGAAGTCAAGGAGCCTTGATAATCTCCCTCCTACTCAAGAAGCACTGAGGCAGCACATCAAACGAGCCACTTACCAGTCTATTTGCTGGAAGAGAGCACTAATTCCTGTGCAAGACCTTCCTGATCCTGCAAATTGGGGATGGAAAAGAAGTGATACTGTTTGGGAGCCACTATGGACTATTTTACCCAAAGCATCTCGAGTGTGCCATGAACTGATTCATTGTGGATGTAAGAAAGGGTGCACTAGGCAATGTAAGTGCATGAGAGCTGCTCTAAAGTGCACTGCTCTATGCTTCTGTCAGGGAGAATGCCAATAAAACAAATGATAATGTGATTGTAATGCATGCTATTATTTGATTGTATAAAAAACTTTAATATACATATGTTAATATGAAATACATGCTACAGGTGTGATTTTGGTCTCATTACACTCCCTGAAGTGTCAGCTATCATTTGATACCCAACACTTAAGGTTTATTATTTGTGGAACTGGTGTTATTGTAAGATAATGTATTTTCGCGTACTCAATTGACCTGTAGAGGTCGCAAAAGGTCAAATCTGAGGTGGCTCCCTACTGAAAATTGACCTTTATGATGAAAACTAACTATGTGCCAAGGTGCATGCTTTTATCCAAAAGTGCACAAAAAGGCCTTTTTTAAAGGCTTAGCTCTCTTACTACTGAACCCTCTACAAGATAACTTCTTCTTGCTGATCTTTCTACAGAGCGACATGTTTGTAGCTGAACTCTCTACATGATGGTAACATTGTAGCTGAATTCTCTACTAGGTAACTTCTTCTAGCTGATCTCTCTACTGGGTGACTTGTTTGTAGTCGAACTTTCTGCGTGATGGTTTCTTTGTAGCTGAACACTCTACAAAGCAACTTCTTCTAGCTGATCTTTCTACAGGGTGATTTTTTTGTAGCTGAATCTCTACAGGGTGGTTTGTTTGCAGCTGAACTCTCTACACGGAGACTTCTTATAGCTGAACTATCTACACAGTGATATTTTTGCAGCTGAATTCTCTACAGGGTGATTTGTTTGTAGCTGAACTCTCTAAAGGATGGTTTCTTTGTAGCTGAATTCTCTGCAAGGTGATTTCTTCTAGCTGATCTCTCTACAATATAATTTCTTGTAGCTGATCTCTCTACTGGGTGAATTGTGTCTAGTTGTACACTCAAGGGGATTTGTTTGTAGCTGAATATTCTACAGGGTGATTTTTTGTAGCCAAACACTCTGTAGGGTGATTTGTTTGTAGCTGAACTCTCTACAAGATGGTTTCTTTTTAGCTGATGTCTCTACAGGTGACTTGTTTCCAGCTGATCTCTCTACAGGATGGTTTCTTTGTGGCTGAAATCTCTTCAGGGAGATTTTTTCTAGCTGAACTCTCTCTAGGGTGATTACTTCACAGCTGAACCCTCTACAGGGTGGCTTCTTCTATCTGATCTCTCTACAATGTGATTTGTTTGTAGCTGAACTCTCTACAAGGTGACGTTTTCTAGCTGAGCTCTCTCTTGTTTCTAGCTGATCTATCTACAGAGTAACTTGTTAGTAAAGCTGATGGTGGATTTTGGTTGTTAAACTCCCTGCATGAAGATTTGTTTGTAGCAGAACTTCTACAGAGACAGAGAGTGAATTGTTTGTAGCTGAACTCCCTACAGGGTGCATGACTTGTTTGTAGCTGAACTCCTTTCAGTGTGACTTGTAATGTTCTGAATCACTACAGTAATATATTTGTAGCTGAACTCTCTGTAGGGTGACTTGCTTCTTGCTGAACTGTCTATAAGATTAACTGTTTGCAGCTGAACTCCCTACAGAATAACTTGTAATGTAACAAGTATAAGAAAAAAATTGGAATTTTAAATTTGATTAGGGACAGTGTATAATGCTGCAATAAAAAGTACTGAAACAAGCTGGATCGGAGTAGTACGTAATGTCCAAGCTGGATCGGAATAGTACGTAATGTCCAAATACTGTAAAACAATAAGAAGTGAATCTACACACAGTAGGGATATTCACCTCTTATTGTTTTACAGTATTTGGACATTACGTACTACTCCGATCCAGCTTGTTTCAGTACTGTAGCACAGTAGCGATATTCAGTTCTTATTGTTTTACAGTATTTGGACATTACGTACTACTCTGATCCAGCTTGTTTCAGTACTGTAACACAGTAGCGATATTCACTTCTTATTGTTTCACTTTCTTCTGGTAGACAACGATACAAATGTCTCAAAATCACGTGATTCGTTGCAGCAGTTCGTAGGGTTCTTCGTATGCCATGATATTCACTCTCCACATTGTTGAAGTAGTCTATCATCAACTCAAAGTATCGGTTGTTTGATTTTATTGGTCAATTTCTGGAGGCAGCACGATCTGTGCAGCTTTTTGGCGACAGACAAAATGTTTCTTCCTCAGGAGCACAGGACAAGCAGAGCAATAACCGCGCCATGGGTTAGCAATGATCAGTACTTGGTAAAGTTCCTGCATGCGGAGTATGGTTATAATTGAAGCTTGTTAGCCATCTGGCTGAGCCATCTATATGCTAAAATTTGGCCAAAATGATGCAATTTTTGCAAACAAATATCAGAATGGTTGATGAATCAGTGAGACAGCCTCCAACAGCAAAGATACGAAGCTTATGAACACCTAACAATATGGCTATCTCGCCCACTAAACGCATAGAGCAACCCAGTGCATGAAATAGGCAATCACGTGATTGATATTCAAATCTCAGAAAATGCAACCATAATCTATTCCAATGACCTTAAAATCATTTGGAATCAAGTAACAATCAGTTTGTGTACATTAGGTTCAGCATCTCGATTGGCCCAGCTATCTTGGACTCTCCCTATGAGCCATCACACTCCTGCACTGGCCTAGACCATGCCTGAGTGAACAATTAACACAAATATTTTCAAAAGGAGCACACTGCATGGTTCCTATTCAGAAATGAAAGTGACTTCATGGGTATGTCCGCGATTTGAATTTCAATCACATGAGTGCCTATTTTATGCACTGGGTTGCTCTATGCATTTACTGGGCGAGATAGCCATATTTTTAGGTGTTTATAAGCTTTGTATCCTTGCTGTTGGAGACTGTTTCACTGATGTATCAACCATTCTGGTATTTGTTTACAAAACTCGCATAATTTTGGTCGAATTTCAGCATATAGATGACTCAGCCAGATGGCTAACAAGCTTCAATTATAACCATACTCCACATGCAGGTACTTTACCTAGTACTGGTCATTATTGACCCACGGCGCAGTTGCTGCTCAGCTTGCCCTGTGCTCCAGAGGAAGAAACATTTTGTCTGTTGCCAAAAAGCTGCACAGATCGTGCTGCCACCAGAAATTGACCAATAAAATCAAACCACCAATACTTTGAATTGATGATAGACTACTTCAACAATGTTGAGAGTGAATATCGTGGCATACAAAGAACCCTACGAACTGCTGCAACGAAAAGGAAAAATCACGTGATTTTGAGACATTTGTATCATTTTCTACCAGAAGAAAGTGACAAACTTGGTTGCCACGCTGGTGTTATTCAAGTTACACTTAGCCTAACACATGACAGTAGTTACGTAGTTGATTGGAGGATATCGATTTTTTTGCGTTACAGACCCTACCATATGTCTACAGACTGTAATTGTTGTAAGTGAGCATGGCTCATGAAAGGGGCAGAGCTATGCTATGACTTATAGTAACACGTCCACATTTAATTTAGCATGTGGGATCAAACCCGAATAATCTGTAAAGCAGGATCTCAATGACCCAACTTGGGTTAACATTGTTATTAAATAAACTATATTTATTGACTGACATATTGCTATATAGTGTGAGTTTCTCTTTCCGATCAATATCAACAGCGTGTCACATACACGTGTGTTTTTGGTGCAACCAGCAAACACGTGTAGCTATTCGAATAGTTTGATGCAATATACACTGGTATGGAAGCCGTACTGTAGTCTATTAACACTCAGCGGTAGAGCCTTGACTGATGGCCATGGTAAAGAAGGATAAAAGGTAAGACAATAGCACAAGCATTGAATGCTTATCAATATACCAAAGGTTTTGTCTTAAATGAACTAGAAACGTTTCTGGGAAAAAAATAGGGCTGTAGCTGTAGCCACTTTTTCGCCATGCTTGACTGAAGATGTCAGGCAGGCAGGCAGGCGGGTGGGCGGGAGGGGCGGGCGGGGCGGGCGAGAAGTGACACTTTATAACAATACCTTAGCTCTCATATATACACTGCATGGCTGTTGTGACTCAGTGGAACACGGGCAGATCCTGCATGGGAGGGGGGAATTTTGAGGTTTCAAATCAAATCTCAAAGTGTGTTAGAGCGGGTGGGCGGGCGGGCGGGCAGGCAGGCAGGCAGGCAGGCAGGCAGGTAGGCAGGAAGGTAGTAGAAAATTCTGTTGAATAATTTTTTTTCTAAATTCTGTAGCAACTTGACGCAAACGTTTCGGGTTGATCTGAAGACACTTTTGGACTTGGTTTTACCCAACCAATACTGTCATGTCATTGTGAGGAAAATCGTGGCAGGTTTTTGGGTTATATTATATCATGGATCGCCCCCACACCTTCGATGTCCCTAATATACAGTACTATCGTACTGTATGATACTATCGTACTGTATGATAGAATTCTATACTGGAGTAAATAAATTAGCTGAATGCTCAATTAGGGTGACTGTTCTATTACAGTATCTCGATCTCGCATTTGTTACACGGAGTTGGCTTTCGAATCATAACTCAGTGGTATGTAATCCGATTCTTCTGTACTACTGCAATGAGTTTCTATGAAGATTATTCCAGCTATACACCGGTTTTCAGCTCATTGCTCTAAGCGGTTTGCCTAGTAGGCGTAAAAACTAATACTTTTTTATTCATGAAAATCGATCGTGTACTTGTTATTGTTATTAGCGCTTTTTTTTCTTGTGAAACAGGTTGGGTTTTGTGTCATATCACCATGGCCTTTATCTCGATTCCTTTCAAACCACCAAAAGGCACTTCTACGATGGTTACTCCATGAAGCGGTTTACCTTGTATGCGTGACAACAAATCAATCTTGTTTTACGCAAATAATCAGTAATAACTCCCAAACCATTCATCGGATGTGCATGCACCAAATTTGATGCTAGAATTCGCCTTTGTACTCCCTTTCTGTGTGCCAAATTTCAAGGCGATCAGAGTATGTGTTTTCATTTTATAGCAATTTTTGCAAGTGTGTGAAAACACGAAGAAAGAAAAAAAATCGAAACGTTGGCAGCTCGTATCTCAGAAATGGCTGGAGCGATTTTCTTCACATTTAGTATGTAGACTCCCCTGGCTGGCGGGAAAGTCTGCAGCAAATTTAGATGCAATCAGATTAGGGATCACCGAGATACAAAGGTATGAAAACAGCGTTTTCTTTCTTCCTGTCAATGTACCCACGGTGTGGCGCGCCGGCTTCTTGGGCCACACGACACACTATCCTGTGTCTTGATCACTTGTAAGATTCATGTCAGGGGCTAAAAAAGGGGCTAGTTGTGGCCAAAAAGCTAGTTGTAAGTGACTTTTGGCTAGTTGTAAATGGTGATTTGGCTAGTTGTAAAAGTCAGGAAGCTGCACCACAGAAAAGTATAACCTCAAAGTTATGTATTATTATGTGCACATGCGTGCAGCTTAAATCTCTTTTACAGGGATTTGGCTAAAGTACCTTAAGATCCTATCTTGAGATTGCTATTTTTCAAAAAATTTCTACTCTCCACTAGAGATTGCCTTACAATTTAGCCTATAATCATAGTTACTTTTATTACAGTCCACAATTAAAATTGCCCTATAATCTAGCTAATAAACAATAGTTTATTCCTAAAAAAAGACTTTCAACCCTGTAACTATGCTACCTCTATACATAGTTCTTTTTATCCTTTCAATTTACCATTTCCTTAAAACATCCAGATTTCAGCACATTTCTCTGAAATTGCTTCCAGATCCAATTTCATTCCAGCTACATTTTCAAAATTTCCCAGGACAGTAATACAGTATATATGCCCCAGCCCCACTACAGCCTTCCCCATCCACTGACACGCCACTACACAAGTTCTCTCTTCACTACTTTAGCTATTTAGACAATCACAACAACAATGATAGAGTACAATATGTATCATAAATGCAACTTTTGTTTACATGCGTAACAAATACCCCCGCTCTCAGGTTTGGCTAGTTGTAAAAAATGGTTTTTTTAGCCAACGATTCATGTGCAATTCACATAGTGCCACGAAATTATAAATCTGTAGTATTAACCATTAATAAGGTTTTTATGACCATGTAAAACAGAAAAAAATTTCATAGATGGCAAAGAAATTCATGCACTTTTCACGAGGAATGTAGGGTCACCAATGTCACCCATGTGTGTAAATTCATAGGTATTTAATGAAGTATTGTGATAAAATCATGGGAATTTCCCAACACTTGAATGCTTTTCAGGGTAGATTCATGTGTAATTCATAAAATTCATTGATTATTCATGGTAATTTCATGGCTAAAAAGTTAGTAGTTAAGGTTTATTACAAACATATTTTATCGCATTAGTAGCGTATCATGTATGCTTCATCAACTTTAGGTGGCAAACAACTAGAAACTCATAAACATAACTTTCATTTGTGCTTCCTTTCTAAGATCATTCGTAACTTGACATGTGTCTCACTCAGTGACATCATTTCAATGAATACCACAACAGCAGCAGAACTGAATCACAACAACAACAGAAGTGTACTGTAAATTTAACCATGTAACTGGTCATCCAAACTTTACTATAGTTGACTTGACAATATACACCAAAAATTATCATAATATGTGACCGGGAATGCGAAAACAGGGCATGTGGGCACAAATTACACACCGTCACTTTACAGGTCATATGTCAGTACTGGAACAAAATATTTACATTCTGAAACTTGCATCCTAAAGCCAAGTAAATGCGTACTAAGACTTGAAAATTGCATTGCCATAGCATTATAGTGCAAAACGTTATTAGTGGTGAAAGTTTGAAACAGTAGGCAAAAATCATGTGCCCACATGCCCTATTTTTGCAGGCCCAGTCGCATATGTGACCCAGTCTGGGAAAACCGGTCTTATCACCCATGTCAGCAGATGCAAATTTTCACCCAGGACACAAAGCTACATGAATAAACTATCTAACTCCACAATCAAATTCAGCTAGACTTGAGTGGCCTGGTTTTACTGGCTGCTTTTTCCAAGCCCGGTGGCGATCTGTACATGCGGTGTGGGGTCTTAATGGAGCTCTGGTCAACCTGGGGATGGCTGTATGTGGCTGTACAGCTCTGTGGTGTTGAATATGTACCTCTGCTGTGAATTTCCTTTCCAATTTGAGACCTCAATGGCCCAAAACTTGGCCTAATTCATCCCTACACCTTCCTTTTCAATTTTTGAACACCATCTTGCCCGCCTTCCAGGTCCCCTGCTTCCCACTACTTTTGGAGGTTGTCTGATACATTCAACCTCAGTTTTATTTTTCTCACAAACACAAAGCTTAATGAATACACTATCAAGTTTCACTGCCACAGTCAACCACAGTAAAGTGGTCTGCTTTTGCTGGCTACTTTTTAAAGCACAGTGGCGAGCTGTACGAGTAGTCTGGGGTCTTGATGGAACCCTGGTCAACCAGGAGATGGCTGTGTGTGGTTGTACAGCTCCGTGGTGCTGGACAATGACCTGTGCTGTAAATTTCCTTTAATTTTAGCTAGTTCTGAGGTCTGAATGGCCCATAACTTGGCCTAATTCATCCGAACACGTTTCTTTTCAATTTTTGAACACCATCTTGCCCGCCTTCCAGGGCCCCCACCTCCTACCTTTCTGGAGCTCACCTGATACAGACAACCTCGGTTTAAAAACTATCTAAAATGGCGGAAACTTAGCTGTTGGCTACTTCTTCAGTGTATGATCAGGAAGGTAAGAAATTGTTGTGAAACATGTGAAAATTTGGTATGCATAGCTACCACCATTGGCTAGCTACAACACTCTGAATAATTAAAACCAATGTTTCTCGATACTTTTAAATGGGCGATAAGACCGGTTTTCCCAGAGACAGTCACATATGTAATTCAATTCTCTTGAACTTAGACACACTTGTAAGGAATTTAAATCTGCCAATTTTGTTTTGGAATCCAAACCTACATAGAGCTATTGGTGGTTATTAAGTATGTTGAATGCATGTCCATACAGAGTGTAATAATAGAACTTGTTATACAACAGTACCAGACTAGCAAGCCAATGTGTGTGTGTGTGTGTGTGTGTGTGTGTGTGTGTGTGTGTGTAGTGTGTGTGTGTGTGTGTGTGTGTGTGTGTGTGTGTGTGTATGTGTGTAGTGCATGTGTGTGTAGTGTGTGTGCGTGTAGTGTGTGTGTATGTGTGTAGTGCGTGTGTGTGTAGTGTGTGTAGTGTGTGTGTATGTGTGTGTGTGTAGTGTGTGTGTGCCGTGCGTGCGTGTGTGTATGTGTGTGTGTGTATTCCAGGTGAAACTATGGATGCCCACACCTTCATCTGTTGTGAGACATGGCACAGCCTATTAATTTTTTCTAGCCCTTCCCAGTAGAATTTTTCTGTGCTAACTCAAAGCATCTGAGAAGTGCACAGGTGTCCAGAAGCTAGTTTGGTGTGTAGGCATATAGGCATGACCATGCTAGAAAAGCAGTTGAAGGCTTTGCTATTGTGTGTGTACATACGTCTGTGCATGCATGTGTGTGCATTGGACAAACACATTTGCTTATGTGAAAGCAATGATGGTATTCTCTTACACCTGTGCTTCTGCATACTATTAGATATATAATGTAACTATTTCACAATCATGTTATTACCCACTACTAGAACTAAAGGAAAAATGTAGCTATGCATATTGAGTGATAAAGTCCAAATTTTGACTACGGTTGCTGTGCATCAGTATGGTCAAGTTTGTAATGCACAATATCAGCAAGTCATCAATTACACATACCTGTAGAAATTGGCAAAACCTATGGGTTACACTTATTACAATGCGCGTAAAATTTTGGAATCATGGTAGTTTTTACTTCAACTCAGCATGTACTGTAACTAAGTATAATGATACATTGACATGTATGACCTGAAATTGAACAGGTTTTAAGTAATGGCCATAACCATGTACAAGGGTGGCTGTAGGATTTTTGGTGACTGGTTTCTGATCAACAATATCTCGATCTGAATGTGAACGGTTTCCAGAAACCTCAGAAACACCCTAGAGCTGTGCCTACATGTATGCAATAAAAATGCACTCTAGTCATACAACATACAGTAGAACCACCAGTAAATTAACATGGATGATGGGAAACACTTTTATGCTCTATATTTAACAACATTCACTCCTATATGATATGACATTGATAACTTGAATACTCTGTTTCTAAAGGTATCTTTCTGTGTTAAGTTTAACTATACAGTACAATACATGAAGATGTTAAGATAACAAGCCAGTTACATTGACCGTCCCTAGTTACCCCTGCACAACTACCTTTAGATTGTCATTTTAACCAAAAATTTTTATAGTTTAAATTTACCCATGGAAGTCGAATTGATCCATTTAAATATATTGTGTAACATTATCATAATTGAGATAATGTTGATCATACTATCGCATCCTTAATTCGGGCACTTAGAAAGGTTTATACAGTAGCACAGCATGTATAGAATTGCAGTACAATATGTTCATAATGCCACAAATCACAAGTCGAATACATACACACATGTTTTGTACCTGAACAAAGACTTGCATTTGAGCACACTCCGTTTATCAACACAGTATGTCCACTGCAAAAGCAGCCATTTGAAAACGCAGGAATTTGATCACACACCCTATGAACTGTTAAATTGCTACAAGTCAATTGCCAACTAAATGTGCGATATTCTTTTCCTGAAGGACAATCTAAAAGTGTAATAAAAAAGGTTAGTGAATGTCAGATTACAATACTTGTTAATCATGTACATATCCTATACTGTACATAAGGTATGTATGCACAAGCATTTAATGCACACACACACACACACACACACACACACACACACACACACACACACACACACACACACACACACACACACACACACACACACACACACACACACACGTGCAATCTAAGTTTCCCGCCATTTTAGATAGTTTTTAAACCGAGGTTGTCTGTATCAGGTGAGGGGATCAGGTGAGGGGATCAGGTCTGTATCAGGTAATTTTTGGTGTATATTGTCAAGTCAACTATAGTAAAGTTTGGATGACCAGTTACATGGTTAAATTTACAGTACACTTCTGTTGTTGTTGTGATTCAGTTCTGCTGCTGTTGTGGTATTCATTGAAATGATGTCACTGAGTGAGACACATGTCAAGTTACGAATGATCTTAGAAAGGAAGCACAAATGAAAGTTATGTTTATGAGTTTCTAGTTGTTTGCCACCTAAAGTTGATATTGCACTGCAATTCTGTATCAGGTGTCTGATACAGATATACTATTAGATATATATAGGCATATAGGCATGACCATGCTAGGAAAGCAGTTGAAGGCTTTGCTATTGTGTGTGTACATACGTCTGTGCATGCATGTGTGTGCATTGGACAAACACATTTGCTTATGTGAAAGCAATGATGGTATTCTCTTACACCTGTGCTTCTGCATACTATTAGATATATAATGTAACTATTTCACAATCATGTTATTACCCACTACTAGAACTAAAGGAAAAATGTAGCTATGCATATTGAGTGATAAAGTCCAAATTTTGACTACGGTTGCTGTGCATCAGTATGGTCAAGTTTGTAATGCACAATATCAGTAAGTCATCAATTACATATACCTGTAGAAATTGGCAAAACCTATGGGTTACACTTATTACAATGCGTGGAAAATTTTGGAATCATGGTAGTTTCTTCTTCAACTCAGCATGTACTGTAACTAAGTATAATGATACATTGACATGTATGACCTGAAATTGAACAGGTTTTAAGTAATGGCCATAACCATGTACAAGGGTGGCTGTAGGATTTTTGGTGACTGGTTTCTGATCAACAGTATCTCGATCTGAATGTGAACGGTTTCCAGAAACCTCAGAAACACCCTAGAGCTGTGCCTACATGTATGCAATAAATGCACTCTAGTCATACAACATACAGTAGAACCACCAGTAAAATAGCATGGATGATGGGCAACACTTTTATGCTCTATATTTAACAACATTCACTCCTATATGATATGACATTGATAACTTGAATACTCTGTTTCTAAAGGTATCTTTCTGTGTTAAGTTTAACTATACAGTACAATACATGAAGATGTTAAGATAACAAGCTAGTTACATTGACCGTCCCTAGTTACCCCTGACTACTACCTTTAGATTGTCATTTTAACCAAAATTTTTATAGTTTAAATTTACCCATGGAAGTCGAATTGATCCATTTAAATATATTGTGTAACATTATCATAATAGAGAAAATGTTGATCATACTATCGCATCCTTAATTCGGGCACTTAGAAAGGTTTATACAGTAGCACAGCATGTATAGAATTGTAGTGCAATATGTTCATAATGCCACAAATCACAAGTCGAATACATACACACATGTTTTGTACCTGAACAAAGACTTGCATTTGAGCACACTCCGTTTATCAACACAGTATGTCCACTGCAAAAGCAGCCATTTGAACACGCAGGAATTTGATCACACACCCTATGAACTGTTAAATTGCTACAAGTCAATTGCCAACTACATGTACGATATTCTTTTCCTGAAGGACAATCTAAAAGTGTAATAAATAAGATTAGTGAATGTCAGACTACAATACTTGTTAATCATGTACATATCCTATACTGTACATAAGGTATGTATGCACAAGCATTTAATGCAGACACACACATACACACACACACACATACACATACACACACACACACATACACACACACACATGCAAACACATACTTTCATTACTGAATATATGCTAATTGTATGAAGGAAGTATTTTGAATGCATGTGCATACAGAGTGTAATAATAGAACTTGTTAAACAGCAGTACCAGACTAGCAAGCCAATGTATGTGTGTGTGTGTATTGTGTGTATGTGTGTGTGTTTGTGTGTATTCCAGGTGAAACTATGGATGCCCACACCTTCATCTGTTGTGAGACATGCCATAGCCTGTTAATTGTTTCTAGTCCTGCCCCAACAGAATTTTTTCTGTGCTAACTCAAGACATCTGAGAAGTGAACAGGTGTCCAGAAGCTAGTTTATTGTGTAGGCATATAGGCATAACCATGCTAGAACAGCAGTTGAAGGTTTTGTTATTGTGTGTGTGTACATTTGTGTATGCATGTTTGTGCATTGGACAAACACATTTACTTATGTGAAAGCAATTGGTATTCTCCTACATCTGTACTTCTGCATACTATTAGATATATAATGTAACTATTTCACAATCATGTTGTTACCCACTACTAGAAGTAAAGGAAAAATGTAGCTATGCATAATTATTGAGTTATAAAATCCAAATTTTAAATACGGTTGCTGTAAATCAGTAAGGTCAAGTTTGTAATGTACAATATCAACAAGTCGTCAATTATGTATACATATAGAAGTTAGCAAAAACGTATGGGTTATGCTTATTACAATGGGTAGAAATTTTTGGAATGAAGCTAACTTTGGTAGTCTCTACTTCAATTCAGCATGTACTGTAACTAAGTATAATGATACATTTACATGTATGGCCTGAAATTGAACAGGTTTTAAGCAATGGCCATAACCATGTACAAGGGTGGCTGTAGGATTTTGGGTGACTGGTTTCTGATCAACAGTATCTCGATCTGAATGTGAATGGTTTCCAGAAACCTCAGAAACACCCTAGAGTTACCCCTACATGTATGGAATAAATGCACTCTAGTCATACAACATACAATATAACCACCAGTATAATAGCATGGATGATGAGCAACACTTTTGCACTCTATATTTAACACTGTTCACTCCTATATAATATGACAATGGTAAATCGAATAGTTTGTTTCTAAAGATATCTTTCTGTGTTAATGTTAGCTATGCAGTACAACACATGAAGATATTAAGATAACAATACCTACTATGCATGTATATATATATATATATATATATATATATATATATAAATATATATATCATGTCGCAACATACCCTGAATGATAATCAAACTCCTGGTAGCAATACTAGCACTGTTATTAGCTCTACACTGGTATGATCCTGTGTCTTCTCTATAAAAATTTGTGAATGTTACGTTTCTTCTCACATAAGGCAACCTACTACTACCAATAAAAGTAGTGGTACTAATACTCATTGAAGCTCTGTTGCTTAAAGTTCCATTAGTCTTACTCCATATTATTGTAGGTGGAGGATAACCTAACACTCCACATGTGATTGTCATAGTGTCTCCTTCAGCAATAGCTGTTGTAGTATTCTCCAATGGATTAGTGATGTTTGGTAAATACACTAAATAACAATAAATTGTGCTCAAATAATTTTATTGGTATACATGTACAGTACTAAAATAGTAACAGGGCAGGCTTTATGTATGTATGTACGTATGTCTATACAGTTTGTCTGTACAGTGATGTGTTGTTGTAATAATTATGTTTTTATCACACGCCGTAATGTTATAAACTCATTGCGGAGGAAGGATGGCTGGTGTAGGACAGCATGCCGTAATGTGTCATGGTATGTTTGTATTTGCTCAAGTTAGCAAGTTAACACCATGTCACTTTTGATTTCACATCTTCTTCACTCTGGTTTAGATATAACTAATTGCATACAACAAAGTTGGCCAGAGGACCACCTTTTTACTTGTCTTTTACAGAAGAAGGTAAAGAATATTATTAACATTGTCATGTGCATTTGACTATGTATGTGTATATTTTTAAGTAGTTTATTTTTGTATGTACCACTCTGCGTGGGCAGTTCAAAGGCACCGTCAGTGCCATAATTTGTATATTGCATTGCTGCAGACCGCAGCGAGTGCATTATAACTTATAACGCACTCGTTGCGGTTTTGTAGACCACAACGAGTGCATTATAAGTTATAATGCACCGACCGCAGTGCAATATAACTGGCTGCGGTTTTGTGCAGCATAGCACAAGTGCCGGTGGCGAAGACCACTACGACACCTCACCTAATAGGTGGAAAGACACTTCACAGATCACTCGAATTCTTTTATAGCCTGACATGTAAAGGTCGATTGTGGGCCATAACGTCACCAATACGTATAATGTTTACAAGCAGCCAATGGCGATCGAAAAAGCCAACACGTGTGGCCACAACTCTAGTCTACATATATATAAATGTACTTATACACCTTACTAGTCTGGTGCCATCTTAGCCCAGATTAAACTGTAGTCCACTTCGACAATGACTCAATAAAACAAATATATTCTAAATAATACTAACCTTTATGTTCGATTGTGGTAACCAGTTTTGTCATGCCACCAGATTCGAGTTTAGCCAGTGTGAATAGTAAGAATTAGACTAGTATCGTTTTGTAGTTAGGGTTTGTTTACTTAAACCGTCTATTTAGCTGCTTTTTTTCGCTCGAGAGAATCACTATGGCGATTAGTCTAGCGCTTAGTCTATATGGCGATTGAGTGATCACGCTGGCATGCTGAACACTAAATGATGAGAGTAGAACAGCGAATGCAGGTTAGTGATATAACCCATAGCATACTAGCTTTCAATATCTCAGGTGGCTGCAGGGGGAACGTCATCGCAACGTCCAGCTTGGTTACCCACAATCGATGTTAGAAACCTGGCCTTTATAAGTGTTTCAGCTGTCTTGTGAGACTCTCCCCACCTATTAGGTGAGTACGTGGTACATAACAGTTATACAACGTGCACTCGTGCTCTGCCTGTATAAACGCACTTGCCTTCGGGCCTGACGGCCCTCAGGCTCGTGCGTTTATATCAGGCAGAGCACTCGTGACCGTTGTATAACTATATAATGTATAATTATGTACATATGTGACCAGATATTACAAAACTGATCCAAATCGCACATCAGGCAAAATCTAACTAACACTACCAGTGGATAGTTACACTATTGTACAACTAGTTTTGACCCTCAGTACTACTCAAACTACTCAAGACTGGTTTTAACAGACATCTTTTCTGGGTGGTGTGGAGAGCTTGAATGGCAGTTTCTGGTCTTGTGAAGGACCTGGTTTGGCTAGAATCAGTGTATTACTGGTGGACAGCCTGATAATGTTAGTCAGATGTTGTTTTTTTTCTGTTGATTTTGCAACATACCAGCCACTAAAGAGCCAGCATGGTTCCACAATCTTGTGTCTGGACTACATTCGTGTCTGTCTCCATTTTGAAGTCTATCTCTTGCCCACCCCAACCCTACCACACCCCCACCTCACCCATCACTGCTTTTGAGCACTTGTTATACTACTTTGCTCGAGGGGTCACCAACTGCTTCGAAATCCCGTACACCTTCAATGAAATCTTGTCTGAAATATGAAATCTTAGCTATGTTCTTATCGTGATTCTGATTCTATAGCTACTCGTTCTGGTACCATAGCTTACTTTCAACTGCTCCTTCACAAAAGTAAGAATGAAATCCGATGTTCCGCTCCGCTTCGGATTTGTATTAAGCGAGTTGTGGAAGCCAAACAAAACCAGGAGTTGTGGGAAAGAAGCCGTACAAAACCAGGAGAGAATCCATGCAAACTGCTGAAATGTAAGAATAAAATCCGATGTTCCGCTCCACTTCGGATTTGAGTTGTGGAAGCCAAACAAAACCAGGAGCTGTAGGAAAGAAGCCCTACAAAACCAGGAGACATACAGAGAATCCATACAAAACCAGGAGCTGTAGGAAAGAAGCCGCACAAAACCAGGAGAGAATCCATGCAAACTGCTGAAAAATAAGAATGAAATCCGATGTTCCGCTTCGCTTTGGATTTGAGTTGTGGAAGCCAAATAAAACCAGGAGCTGTAGGAAAGAAGCCACACAAAAGCAGGAGACATACAGGGAATCCATACAAAATCAGGAGCTGTAGGAAAGAAGCCGCACAAAATCAGGAGAATCCATGTAAACTGCTCCTGCACAACAGTAAGGATGAAATCCTATATGTTCCGCTCCGCTTCGGATTTGTATAGTAAGCGAGTTGTGGAAGCCAAACAAAACCAGGAGCTGTAGGAAAGAAGCCGCACAAAACCAGGAGACATATAAAATCTGTCATGAAAGCATACAAAAAACAAAGGAGGTTTGTACTGAAGTTCGTTGCTGTTATATAGCTAGATTGTTTGCCTTGACTTTGAGGAATGGCTGGCAAAGGATTAGAATCTGAAGCTGACATGGACGAACTGCATGACAGTGATTTTGTACAGATGATGAAGAGAAAGCTGCCCCCTACTGTTATCAATTGTCTACTAGCCACGGGTAAGCTAAGGTCGTGAGAGCATGCAGGGCACGAATGACCGCGGTACTCACGGTACCGATAGACTCTATATGCATGCCTTACGTGATACCGGTAATAGCTATTTACAATGTCATGTACTAATTAGCTCTGACCCTTTATTATAACTCATAAACTTTCTAGTTAGTCAACGTATAGTGAGATAGCATACAGCATTTACAGATTAATTAATTAATCCCTTTGCTGGCGTGTTTGCGGCGCAAGATATTTAGATAGGGGGCTCTAGTTTGGTGAAAAGAGCGAGAGAGAGAGAGAAAGAAAGAAAGGTCAACACTTGCTAAGAATGGCTGCCCTCCACAGATTGTGTCACTGATAGAGCGCATAAAATCCTTACTCACAGCTTCACAGTTTGCTACCACAGCTTCTCTGAATACTGTGACTGCTTTATTAGAGTTACTGACTGCTCTATTAGAGTATCTCGATCTATTCAAAGTTTAAATCGTAAGGGGGACTCCATGCAGCCCCCTTGCTCCCGGTTTGCTACTCCTATGGTTTAAGTGCAGATTAAAGGGAAAGAAGATTCCATGCAGATCCCACAGGCATTGAGCTGTTGTGGCTCCTTCAGTGCATGCCTGGATTGCATGTTGATGGAGATCAAGTCATGGGTCTGGGATTTTCTTCTGCATTCTACACAGGCTTAGGTGCATGATCCTAACTCCCTGTATTCACAGGCTTTAGCTATAAACTTCTCACACTGCAGATCTCCAGTGTAGTATAGCATTCACTGACAGACAGATCTGCCACTGCAATATGCACGGTGTTGGTGTCCTTATTTTGGTTATTTACAAGTAATTTTGTATAATATAATGCATATAGGCATATAGTAATGTGCATAATACACCCTAACTATCTATTAATGGCTGCATGTATAATATTCTTGAAGGTTATGTTGACAGAGAGGCGATTGAGCTGATGATAGTGCCAGATAGCCTAAAGGAGATTGAAGATTTTATATCCGATAACTTTCCTGGAGATAAAGCATATTTTGGTCAGATAACAAAACCAGTTTTTAA
This sequence comes from Dysidea avara, assembly GCF_963678975.1. NCBI lineage: Eukaryota > Metazoa > Porifera > Demospongiae > Dictyoceratida > Dysideidae > Dysidea > Dysidea avara. Next base: position 60,325,780 of record NC_089272.1, read on the forward strand.
ATTTCTTCCAGCTCATGCCGCAAAGCTGAAAAACTTTGTATCTGAAATAAAGGATGACATCTCTACTAAACCACTAAAGAGAGCTTCAGATCTGCCTAAAGCTCTAGCAGATAAGAGAAAGTGTCAACCAAGTTCTAAACCTGTAATCTTATTTGATCCCGATGACATTTATGCAGCTGTTAGACAGCAAATGGTAAAATGGACTCGTGGTCAACCCAATTTGAATTTGAAAGAAAATTATGATTATGAAATTATTATTTCTCCAGCATTATCTACATCTCAAGATAATCACATTGTGGTGGTGCGGTGTCTGCGCTGTTCCAAGAAAACAAAAACTAGATTATTTCAAAGGGGTTCTGGCTTTATGCTATCTAATTGGACCAAACATGTGCTGAAGTCTTGTGCAAAGGATAGCAAAAGGAAAGATAACTTTACGCAGAAGCCACTATTGTTTACTGCTGTCACATCCCAAAATGAAAGGTGTTTATTTTTTGTTTCAAATGTATATAATTATCTTTAATTGTAATGTTAGCTGGTTACCTCAGTAGCTAATTATGCATGCCTAACAGTTATGTTCGTTGCTTAGCTATAGGCATTGTGTCTTATTGTTGATTGTTTTGTTTTTGCAGTTCCACCTTGTGCAGTTCTGAGAGTGACAATGATTTGACATCCCCTAATTCAGAACGGGAACTACCATTAACTGATCAAGATGCTAGCTCAAATACACCTAGTCAAAAAAATTTTCACCTATCCCCTCCAACTCTCAATCTGGATCTAAGTGTCAGGTTGGAGGGGATGAAGAAATGACTATTGACACTGATTGGTCCAGGAAAGCACGTTCATATTTAAAAACTTTGTCAGCCAGTAATCATTCACACAAAATAACCGAATACTTCCCTATTATTAAGCAAATAGACAAGTTAATCTTAGAAAATAAGCAACTTTCTACATTTATTAATTCAAACTTACAACCAAATAAACCCAGTCAAGTTGTTTTTAACTCTGCATTTCTCCAGAAACTGTATGAAAATTGTGTGAGAAATGAAAGTAAAAGGCCGAATGGTCGTCGCCATGATGAAATCGTGATAAAATTTTCTATTTCTCTGTTTATATGGTCAGGGCCCATAGCATATGAATTTTTACACAGAAATATACCTGCAGCCATTCCTTCCATTTCTCTCATTAGAAACAAGATTCATTCTCAATATTCAGATGTTCCGGAAGGAATCTTCATGTTTGATGAACTGGTGTTACATTTACAAAAATTTAAATGCCCATTTGTTGTATCAATATCAGAGGATGCAACTAGAATCATTAATCGAGTGGAGTATGATTCCAACAGTGATCAGTGCGTAGGGTTTGTATTACCTATCAGGGATGGGATGATACAATGTGGAGTATATGAAGCAACTTCATTTGATGCAATTACTGAAATGTTTAAGACAAGACCATTATCTAAGTTTGCATATGTATATGTTGCACAGGCTCTGTGTGATGGAATTCCTTCCTTCTGTTTAGCTTGCATAGGTACTGACAATAGGTTTGACTATCAGTCTATATTGTTTCGTTGGAAGTATATTTTTAGTGAATTGAAAAAAAGAAGTATACAAGTGATCAACTTTTCCTCTGATGGTGATTCACGTCTTCTTAAAGCCATGCTCATCATGTTGTCACTTCAGAAAGAGCCTTCATTTGATCCCAGCACAGTGACCTCAGATATTAAGCTTTCATCACAGTGGGTTGATTGGTTTATCCTCCCAAGGCTTTCACTTTTTAGTGTTTCACAAGATACAGTACATTTGGGGGTAAAATTGAAAGCAAGGCTGATGAAACCTGGCATACTTCTACCACTGGGAGTGTATGTAGCAGCTGCTGCAGATCTAAAAATGATATTTGAACACTATGGAAAAGAAGTGCACAACATCAGAATGAAGGACTTGGACCACAGAGATAGACAGAATTTTGATGCTGTTGATCATTTAACAAGTGAAGCTGTTATCACTTTATTAGATCGATGTGGGTGTTTGGGTACAAAAGTGTATCTTAAAATGATTCGGTACATTATAGATTCTTTTTTGTGCAAAGACTTAGAACCAAAGAAACGAATTAGTCAATGCTGGACAGCTGTGTTTTTCTTCCGGTATTGGCGACAGTGGATACTAGATAACAGTGAATATAACCTTAAAAATAATTTCATCACAAGAAATGCTTATTTGTGTGCAGAAATTAACGGTCACTGCTTAATAAGTTTTTTGTTAGTCTGCAAATCTGTCAACCTCCCTTTAATGCCTTGGCTTTTAGGATCCCAGCCATGTGAACAACTGTTTCGAGCAGCCAGGAGTATGAGCTCTGTTTACTCCACCATGATCAATTTTAGTCTGTTAGGTTTGTTACGACGTCTTCATCGAATCCATATTCAAAATATACTTGAAGCCGAAGGTGAAGAAAACGGTATTTTGTTTCCTAGAAGAGAGCAGCATCGTAGAAAGCATGGAACAACTTTTAGTTCTGCACAAAGGCTGCTTCACAATGATGTATTAGCTGTCACAATGAAAGATATAGAAGACTGGATAGAAATTGGAAAAGCTGAAGCTAAGAATCTTTTGCAAGTATTAGGTATGGACATTCTGTTAAAAGCTAACCAACATTGGAATGAAGTGAGTGCTGGCATTAATGCTATTGAAGCAATATCAACTGAAGATCTTATTGATGGGGATGAGGCTGAAGATGACCATGAAGATGGAACTGGTAACACTGATGTTGAATTATGTGAAGAACAGGCTGATGGCATTGAAGATGACATTAAGTGCCTGCAGGAAAGTGGTGGTATCTCAGACAAAAATGCTACTTGTATGCTCAAAGACATAAAATTTTGTCGACTGCCAGATAATGATTTAGGTATAAATTTACCTGCTTATACTACTAATAAGCAAAATGATTCAAAGAGTACTTCAAAAATGAAAAGAGAGAAAAAGAAGCATATTTTATTTGTTGAGGTTAATCTGTCCAATGGATGCGCTGTATATATTCGAAAATCCACATTGGTGTGGATATTACAAGAGAATGAAAGACTGTCTAGTGATAGATTGTTCCGCGTAAGAGAAAAGCAACCTTTTTCCTCTTCTGTACACGATTATTCCAATTCCATGGCTAAGTGCTTCCCCATTAAAGCCTCGAGTGTGAGTCCTGGAGATGTTTGCGTGTTTGTGTTTGAAGTAAATACTGGGTATTCTTGGGATCTGGGCAAGATTATGCAGTTTTCAGGGGGAAAAAGAAGAATCCCTTATTGTAAGGTTGTTTCTGAAGAATTTGATCAGATTTCTGTACTATGCCAGTGGTACAAGCGATATGGTAGTGAAAATGATGATTCAAAATTCGAAATACACACTGATGCTATTGTCCATGAATATCTACCATTGATAAGCTATTTGTGCACTGTATATAGCTGTGAGCACAGAATAAACTGTTTAGTAACTGATTGCGACACAGCTGTGGTATCAATTTTTCAATCAACACTGCTTCCAGGGGTCACTCTCCATCTGACAGAGCCATGTGTAGTCAGAATTAAAGAAATGTTTAAAGAAATTTATCCAGAGAATATATCAACTCTCAAAATAGATAAAGACACATATGAATTAAGTTCAGTTGCTAATTCAGTAGTTAACTCAGTGGATGTGTCTTCATACAATTACTTGGAAGCACTTGAGACACGCAAAACTAGATCAGGAAGAGTATGCCGACCACCTAAGGCATTTGTATTATAATATAGCAACAACTATACCTTGCAAGTTGCCAGCTTTTTCAGAAGTTAATGTCATTGTAATATAGCTAATTATGAAACGGAAACTAGATATGTAGCTAGCTACTATATAGTCTACATACAAGTTGTAATTGCAAATTACTAATGTATCATGCATGTAGCTATAAGTTCTTATACTGCAGGGTCGGATCCAGGGTTTGGCAAGGGGAATGTCAAAAACATTTATTCTCTATTAGTTATTCTCTGCCTCTCTGCTAGGCTGCAATTCAATATGGTCGACATCATTCCATCTAGCACGAGATGTTGATTTAGCTAATTAGTTCAGTTAGTTTACGTCATTAATTAGCTACACTGAGCAAATCGACCTTCAGTCATTTCACGTGGCGTGTTGTTATCATGTAAGCTGCAGGGGGACGATAATCGGAAAGGGATGGATGCCATGCCTGCTGCCATTCCAATTAAATACAATTGTTTAGAGAATTTGACTGCAGAGGAAATCATTGAAATTTTTAGTAATGCTGTTGTATTCCAAGATAAGTTTAGTTCCGTGGCACCTGTTCGCCCAACAGCAGGTCAGATTTTCTTGTTTGATCTGGGTGCAGATAAATCTCAGTGGGAGACAAGAAAGAAACAGTTAAGGTAGCTACATGGTTGGATTTTAAGGTTTTAAAGCAACACCTCACTACTTTTTCATAGCTAGATTATTTAGCTACCCTAGTCACCAATCAATTTTACAAGAGTTATCAGCCAAATCCAAGCTCCTTGTAGATATATAAGATCAAAGTTTTCACTGACCATATAATCAAATGAAATTCTTTACCCTGTGATGTGATTAATGCCCAATCAGTTAATGGGTTTAAGAACTGATAAATCATTGAATATATTTCAGGGAAGAAATTGGATATGGACATATTTAAGGCCAATAGGCCAATCAATTTAGTTGTATTAATATAGTAATTTTTCTTGTCCATTAAACAAATAAAAGAAAACCATATAATATGTGACTATAGCTAAGAGTGTATGTATGTGCATGATACGTGCCCGGAACTATATCACCAAGCTAGTAGTGCATACTATTGTATGGCCTTCATGTGAAGGACTGTTTATTTGCATGGCTTGCCTTTATTGTGACTAAACATAAAATTAATGTGACCTAACTTTGGAAAACCATGCATGAATCCTTTTGGGCACATGCAAAATTTGCATTAAAAACTCAATTGAAATTTTTTCAATTAATTTTTATTTGCACATTTGGATAAGGCAACTATTAAACCTTTCTTGCTGTGAAGTTTCACACCTAAAGCTTCTTTCCGTTGGGAAATATGGATGATTTTATCAGACCATGTAGTGATTTTGCAATGTGTGGGATAGCAATTAACTTACAAATAGGGTGATTTGTTCAGGTGATACTAGAATGGTTAAAACTAAGTATTAGACAGAGATATACACAATACGTTTTATTTAATTCAAGAAAAGGACCAGGAACACTTCATTGAAGTCTCTATACATATTTTATATAGTAGGAATGGAATTATTTGTAAACAAAATGACTTGTCATCCATTTGTCACACTTAATCACTCACAGTACATTACTTTGTAATGTATATTATATAGACAGTAAATTGACCATATCTCTGGAACCCTTCAAGATATCAAGCTGAAATTTTGACACAAGATAGGTAAACACCCAGTGCCTCATTTTAGCTACAAAAGAGAAAATTGACCAATTGCAATGTGCCAAAAGGATGGTTTTCAAAAATTGGGTCACAATTGAATTATAGCAATAGTCATTGATATCCTGTGAGCCAGTGCCAAAATAACTGAGGAGTTTACTGGGACTCTATTACATCAGTATAGCCATGCAGCTGTTGCCTTCTAATACTACATGGGCCTCACGACTTGATATAAACTTAATGTGTTTATTGCAGATCAGATAGTAGACAGAAGCAGTTAGCTATAATACAAAACTCAGTAACCTCAGTATATAACTGTTCACATAAATGATACATATAAAGGTTATGTACAGTATAAATATTATTAGCTGTCATTCACTTTAATCAGATGTGATGAATACAGATGGGTAACTAAAGGTGTTTACACCTTAAAAAGCAACAACTTTGATTTTAACATTAAAAAGAGATCTAACTGGATTGATATTGAAAGTTCTGAGCAAGGTGTGCAATTATTTGTATGCGTTTACTTGCATATGTTGTACAATGTCCATGTATGTATGTATGTACGTATAATATACAAATGAAGATATATTATAGGATGACACCTAGCATCTATTATACAGATAAAGGTGACCCTAGATTTCGGCGATGGGAGTATTGGGGGTTTGGAAGCAACTTTTGTATTCATTACACTGGAGACCAATCAATATTCAAGCCCTTTCGTCACAGGAGTTCAAAACATTGCTGGACACCATATATTAGGTCTGCACCAAAGGTAGTGAGTTATCAAACATATTTTTATGACATTATAGTTCTACCATATATTACATACATATAACTGTATATGAGCTTATAAAATACAGCAAAAAATCATGCAGAAATGTGCATATATGCATTGTATAGGTAGGAAACCATGGTGTTCATAGTCCTTTGAAAGTTGATGGCTGTACAGCAGTGCAGAATGGTACAAAATCAGAAGGTACATAAAGAGTAATAGATGCCCAACTTACATAAGCAAACAATCAAGACATTCCTGGGCATGTTGGGAGTCCTATGAAAGTTGACAGTTGCTCAACAGTGCAGATTGGTACAAAACCAGAAGGTTAATATGTAATTTATTATACACAGTAATTCATGCCTGACTTACGTTAGTAAATACTCAAGATGTACCTGGACATGTTCAGAGTCCTTTGGAAGTTGACAGTTGCTTACCAGTGCAGATTGGTACAAAACCAGAAGGTTAATATATGGTTTATTATACACAGTAATTCATGCCTGACTTACGTTTGCAAATATTCAAGGTGTATCTGGACATGTTCAGAGTCCTTTGGAAGTTGACAGTTGCTCAACAGTGCAGATTGGTACAAAACCAGAAGGTTAATATATAATTTATTATACACAGTAATTCATGCCTGACTTACGTTAGTAAATACTCAAGATGTACCTGGACATGTTGGGAGTTCTATGGAAGTTGACAGTTGTTCACCAGTGCAGCTTGGTACAAAACCAGAAGGTTAATATATAGTTTATTATACACAGTGATTCATGCCTACTTACATTAGTAAATACTCAAGATGTACCTGGACATGTTGGGAGTCCTATGGAAGTTAACAGTTGCTCACCAGTGCAGATTGGTACAAAACCAGAAGGTTAATATATAGCTTATTATACAGTGATTCATGCGTTAGCAAATACTCAAGATGTATCTGGACATGTTGGGAGTCCTTTGGAAGTTGACAGTTGCTCACCAGTGCAGATTGGTACAAAACCAGAAGGTTAATATATAGTTTATTATACACAGTGATTCATGCCTGACTTACGTTAGTAAATACTCAAGATGTACCTGGACATGTTGGGAGTTCTATGGAAGTTGACAGTTGTTCACCAGTGCAGATTGGTACAAAACCAGAAGGTTAATATATAATTTATTATACACAGTGATTCATGCCTACTTACATTAGTAAATACTCAAGATGTACCTGGACATGTTGGGAGTCCTATGGAAGTTAACAGTTGCTCACCAGTGCAGATTGGTACAAAACCAGAAGGTTAATATATAGTTTATTATACACAGTGATTCATGCCTACTTACATTAGTAAATACTCAAGATGTATCTGGACATGTTGGGAGTCCTATGGAAGTTAACAGTTGCTCACCAGTGCAGATTGGTACAAAACCAGAAGGTTAATATATAATTTATTATACAGTGATTCATGCGTTAGCAAATACTCAAGATGTACCTGGACATGTTGGGAGTCCTATGGAAGTTAACAGTTGCTCACCAGTGCAGATTGGTACAAAACCAGAAGGTTAATATATAGTTTATTATACACAGTGATTCATGCCTACTTACATTAGTAAATACTCAAGATGTATCTGGACATGTTGGGAGTCCTTTGGAAGTTGACAGTTGCTCACCAGTGCAGATTGGTACAAAACCAGAAGGTTAATATATAATTTATTATACAGTGATTCATGCGTTAGCAAATACTCAAGATGTACCTGGACATGTTGGGAGTCCTTTGGAAGTTGACAGTTGCTCAACAGTGCAGATTGGTACAAAACCAGAAGGTTAATATATAGTTTATTATACACAGTAATTCATGCCTGACTTATGTTAGCAAATACTCAAGATGTATCTGGACATGTTCAGAGTCCTTTGGAAGTTGACAGACTTTGCTCACCAGTGCAGATTAGTACAAAACCAGAAGGTTAATATATAGTTTATTATACACAGTAATTCATGCCAGACTTATGTTAGCAAATATTCAAGATGTACCTGGACATGATCATAGTCAGATGGAAGTCACCAGTTGTCCACCAGTGCAGATTAAATCAACAGGTGCTCATATACATAATTATATATGTGACCGAATTTTGGAAAATCACCCTTATGGTAGCACCTGGCAGTTTTGAAACTGGCATCGTGTCGTCAATAGCAGAGAACACTTTCAAACATTTCTAAATTAATTCAAGGTATCTATGGGAATAAATAATTGATGGGTCGAATGCACCGATAAGAGTGATTTTCTAAAATTCGGTCACATATATATAATCAACTGCTAACTATATGTTCACTTACTTATTCTAACTCAAGACCTAACTGAGGATGGTCACGATCAGTTTACTTTAGAACACAAAACTGTTTGTAATGAATCTTATCTGCCTATCACAATTCCATGGAAGCACCCATTATATGCGAATACCTGCACATCAGACAATTTTCTAACAATTGTCCTACTGCATTGTCAACAAATCCCAAGTTTCCTTGACAAGCTGGACAAAAGTCCAGCTGAAGATTCACTCAAAGCAGGAATCAATGCCATGCTGAATGGTAACATTATAGGAGGGAAGACAACTGTACTGAATTACATTAGTTCAGTGATTAAGGGTTGTCGTAAGCAGAGTAAAAGTAAAGTAGACTGTTATGGGTCAGAATACAGCAGATGTTTGTATGCATTTCGTCATGTGTGGAAACTGCAGCTGAAACTAAAATGTGATTCGCTGCATTGCCCAACTGTATTCGCCCAGAGGCAGCAAACCACTTACAGCTTAAATTCACTGACAGCATTTGAGAAACAACTAAGGGAACATTTTCCATATTCTGGAGAAAGGATGCGAGGATACTGTGGTGCAGATTTTCAGCATTGTCCTCCTGCTAATGCACCATCAGCAGTTACTGATAGACAAGACGTAGAAAATCCTAAGAAGAGAATTACACTTCATGAATGCAGAGGAAAGTATATTGTACAGAGTAGCCATTTTACAGTCAAATCAGTCTGGGTATTACCATTTGATATCAGCAACATTAAAGCCAGTGAATTGAATATGCCAACAAATATATCAGTGTATGGTACAGCCTACCAACTGGCAGGATACTCGATTCACCATAGAAATCATTTTACATCAGTGGTATACTTGAAGAGCAAAATGTATTATTATGATGGAATGAATTCCCAAGACAAACGATTACTTCCCTTTAATGAAAGAAGCTATCCTAAAAGATCCATGGGATCTTATGCATACTATTTAGTAAACTAATTGAGCTATTAGCTGAACAAGGTATTGTATTATTACAAATGAAGTAGCAATATAATATAATTATATATATATATATATATATATACACACACACATATATATAGGGAGTGGTCAAGATGCTATGTATAATATGCAGTGTATAATGTCACCATACAACTAAAAAAATTCTTATTATGAATTTGATTATTGACTAGACCGGTTCATACAAGACTATTGCGCAGTTTTGTAAATGCTAAAAGTAGCTAGTATCAGGAAGCTAATTTTATAACTGCAAGAAATCCTATGATACCAGGAGAGGCCATGTAAGTGAAATTGTAGAAATCATTTGGTGGGGATTTTGCTCCTGTTTTGTAGGACTATACTTTGACTGTATACAAATAGACAAACAGGATAGATTGTATTGACTCACCAAAAATTTCAGGGAAAGAGTAGAAAACTAAATGCCTATTATAAGTACAACCCAACATAAGCTTAGCAACACACAAACTATAAAATTTAAGCATACAGATGCTCCTGGTTTTGTGGGGTTTTACACCAGATAGGGCTTTGACAGTTGCTCCTAGCTTTGAGGAGTTTCGCTCAGCATTTTCCCTGAATGATTGGCCTTGTTTCAAGTCGCTCCTGGTTTTGTAGGGTTTCCTTTTCCTTAGCTCCTGGTTTTATATGGCTTCGCGATTCCTCTCAATTTCGTGAAGCTTTGCTCCTGCGTAAATTTCTATTTCTTTCTCCCACTATTAGCTAAAAGCGATTTCAAGAACTTGTCACTCTTGTAATTTAAAAGCAGATTTTGCAGTCCTCGTTCAATTTTGTGAAATCCTTTGAAATCCGTGAAATCTTTGGAAATTTGTTCAAGATTTTGAAATCCGTACTCCTTTTTTATGAGTTAGTGACCCCTCGACTTTGCTTGTCCAACTGCTCAGATTTTCTATCTTATTTGGCAGGAAACTCTACAAGCACCTACAAGTACTGGAATTGGTCTGAAAGTAATACGGTAAAGATTTAATGCAACGTCGCGCTCGCATGCGGGTGACAGTATACTGCCCGTATCACGCTCGAATTCCAATACAAAATCAATGTTAAGAACCCCTCTAGAGTAACTCATGAGCAGATACTCGAGCGAGCTCGAGTAATGCCCCCAGAGACCACTCGGGAGTTACCATGTATGCTTAACTCACAATGGTAAAAGATCTACATCCGTACGTAGTTTGCAGTTGTACACTCTATAGCACGTGCACAGCTACACAAGTTCTTTCAATTAATGCGCTTTATAGTATTGTGCATCATGCTCACTCTCAGCTAGGTACGAACGTGGTGTGGTGGAAGAGGTTATATCCTACAATGCCTTACGACAGATTCAAGTCGAAGAGCTCTGCTGGTCAAACAAGTAATTGTATATTATTGTATTGTGTTATCGTTATAGTGTGGCTGTCGGTTACGTTATTTCGCTGACTGCACCAGCTACTAGGCTTTGACGTTTACCTAGCTCTTCCTTTTAATGTCGCCCATGAGAATGGACATGTTAGCTGGTAATGGACTCAATTTTGTAACAGTGAAAAACGTAATTTACCCAGCAATGGATTCGTCTGGTCATGGATAACGTGGTAGTATAAATTGCATATCCATAGAGTAGCTACTGCATTTGTAAGTTATTTCCATTAATTTTTGCTTTTAAAGTGCTGTATTTTAATACTTATTATTATTGATCTTTCTCACCTTTTATAGTGCCATATCTTCTTTGCTTCTAGGGCTGAAACTTTAGTTGATAATTTTTTAGGCTGTCTAGTGGAATTCATGAATACAGTGGATCACATGTTTCCAGCAATCTTTATAGGGCATTCATTGTGGCTAGGCATACTTTAATTAGTTACTGTTTATATTGACCTGAAATTGTTCAAGTCCTAAAATAGCAAATAAGACAGTAACACTTAATATTATGTGACCAATCCCTCTGTATTCATTCATTTTTTGAATTCCATTTTGCTGGAATTGAATTCAGGTTTAGTTCATAGCTAGGTCACCTTGGCATTGTTACACACTTTAAGTAATGATTGTGGTGGATCACTGATTTTGTTGATCTGGAGCACCATGCGCAGCTTTGTATCAACAGACACTTGAATGCATAAAAACCAATTTAGCTGTCTACACTGACAAAAGTGCTGTCAAGGTCATTGAAGTGGTCTCACAATCAAAATGCTTGCTGTGTATGGATGATTAGTTCCTTGTCTGAACAATATGAATGAACATTATTCTATGGGGTGTTTATTCACAGAAATATTCTGGTAATGTGAATGCCACACTGTTTACTGTATGACTGGAATCTTGTAGTGATCATATACCAATCTTACTGTCTTAGTAATTAAGTTGAAATGGATATAGCACAGGCTGCATTGAGCTATAATGTGTTGTTTCTAGGGTAGGTGTGGCACCTAAGGGTACAGAATTATGCATCTGAGTCCAATATATAACAAGGATGTTTGATTATCATTAGATTGTATTTTATTTCTGTCCATGCTGTGACTTTGTTTTTGTTAGGTGATGAAGCATCACATGCTTTAGTCAATTTTCCTGATGAAAAGCAAACATGTGTTGTACCTGCATCTCGGCTGCTGTGTGATGTTACACTACTGAAAGTGGGGGATAAGGTTGATGTACAATGGTCAAAGCAAAAGATATACTCAGCTCAGTTATTGTTACTTGGTAATATTTACTTGGTCAAATTTTTTATAGCAGTTGGTATTTTCAGGAAGTGAAACCTCTTGTAAGACTATGGAAGATTTTGTTACTAGCACGGACAATGATGAACCAGAAGAGCCAAAGGAAAGTGAACTTTATCAAGAACAAGTTACTGCCAAGGAAAATGTACCACCAGTCAAAGCACCAAAGAGAAAAAGAAAGATGGTGAAGGTATGTATATAACAATTACAAATTTCTGTTAATATAATTGGTACACTACACCAAATGTTCATATTTCTTGCATTTACAATGCAGAGCAAAATTCTGTATAACATGTATTATGACTGCTTTGATGTCATTTAATAAAGAAAATATCAACCTTTAGGCTATCTTGTTTACTTTGAACTTGCTAACATTATTATGGTCAGACACTTGTTGGTTAGCCAGACAACTCCTATGTTCTGAGCCATATTCCCAGTATATTAATTTATTTATAAATTGTACTTTTTAATAATTTTACTCATGTTGTTAAGGTTGATAGTACACCTAAGAATTGTAAGCTAATTAAAATTAACGAAGATAGAGAACCAGAGGACCAAAGAAGTAACGATAGTATGCATCCACGGAAAGAAGCAAAGAACAGAAAGAAGGTAGCAAAAGTTCTGGATATAGTTTTTTAATAACTGCTGTTTTTTTTCATCAAGGAGAGTAATGGTGATTCAAAGGCAAAAAGGCCTGGAAGACCTAAGAAACTGAATGAGATAAGTTTGTGTACTAAAAAGTAGTCTCTATTGAAATTTTCAACATGCGTACATATTTTCAACATAAATTTGCTTTTAGCAATTGTGAAGGTTTGGCTCACATTATAATACTTTTGCAATGCACACAAAAGGGTCTTAGATTAATTCAAATTACTTCTAAATTTATAATTCTAGCTGTGCCTTCAGTACTTTGTACAGGCTTGACTTTTTCCAACATTTTCTATCACAACAAAGCTGTCTGTAATTTTTACACCTGACTTAAACTTGACCTTATTACTGATCAATATTTCTCTGTCATCAGTTGAAGTATTGGTTTGATCAAAGGTAAACTTTAGACTCAGTTACTTTGTTTGGAAGCTAGACAATCCCTCTATTAATAATGCAAACCATACACTTATAATGAGGCGGTATATTGTTATACTGTTGTATTAAAGTTTTCTAATTTGAAATTGCTACTGCAAGCATATACATGTACTTATATTTTCTACACTGGTACATTTTATTTCTTTAGGATGAAAATTTTATATTAGCTGTTGGGGCCACTCCTCCAAGAGATAACTTTAAGGTATATGGTATAGTCGAACCCCATGCACCATCAGATATATAGTAGCTATTAGGGTTGGGCGATATACCGGTATGACGGTAACAAGACGATATTACAGCTGGCAATAATCGATACCGCCTTGTTTTTTGAAAAACCGCCATACCGGTATAAACGGTTATTGCGATATCATGGCAGGAATACAGCTGCAACTACACACTTACACGTGTTAACAATGCCATATTGTACTTGTCAACCAGTATTTCAGCCTCCTTGTACTAGCAAACAAGCCTAACCCATGCACTACTACACGAAGCGACGCACTAATTATTAGAATACACGCTAGGCAAAGCACGTGTACCGGATAGAGCACTACTGTGATAGTGGGATAAAAGTTCTGGCTTCACATTAGTAAGCCTTAGTAAATTATCTGCTAGCTATATACATAGAAACTAGCTATGTCTCCTTCAAAATTTATATGCACTCCATGCTATATGCACTCCATGTTAGGCTGGTTTTTCCAAACTCCTTGCAGTTGTGGTAGCTGGTAAACAAAGTTCACCCATGCAAATATACTGTGTAAACAGTTTTGAGTGTACTTGCTATAGTTCATTTCAATACCGTGATATTTGCAATAATTGTGATAATAAGCTCCACAACAACCGTGGGAGGAAATTTTCAATATCGCCCAACCCTAGTAGCTATCAACCTGAGGCCAAGGCGTTGATAAATAGATATCCTGCAAGTGCAGGTGGGGTTTAACTAGCTTCTATCCCACACTTTGAAGCAGTCAAGTTCACAAACAACGTGTCAATAAGGCTAGACTAGTATGTCAGTTGTGTGTGGCTTCATTTCTGCTGAACTTGGTAGTTTTACTGTATAGCCTTATCCCCAGACACCCACACACTTGATCACGAGAGCATGGGCAGGTAGGGACAAGACTATAGTTTTACAATGTGTATGGCTTTAATTTTTGCTGAGCTTGTAGTTTATATGCTTAAGGCTTCAATTTGCTTTGATTGCACTTCTTTCAATTGAATGTGTAAATATATGTTGTCTTCCATATATGCACTAGAGTTTAACCACCATTCCCAAGGTTTAACTCCCAGTTTTTTTTACTTTGATGTAGGGCTTCAGTGGGATAGAAGGTATATTAACACGTTTTTTACATAATTATGACTTTGTTATCATGAACCTAGAACATAAAAGGGGATGGTGAGGTAATGAAGGAAGATCTACCCAGTAGTGAGGTGGTGAAGCAGGGTCTGCCTACTTATGGAATGGTAAAGGAAGGTCTGTCCACTGATAAAGTACTGAAGGAAGGTTTGCCCACTGATAAAGTGGTGAAGAAAGGTCTGCTTACTGATAAAGTGGTGAAGGAAGGTCTGCCCACTGATCAGGCAGTAAAGGAAAGTCTACCTTATGATGAGGCAGGGAAGAAAAGCATGCTTACTGATGATGAGGTGGTAGAGAAGCAAGATACTGATTCAGCTCAAGTAGTACGTATGGTACATGTTGATAGTAACAAGTAGCAATGTGCTGTCTTGCGTTTATCAGTACCAAATGTTGTGCAGCTTATTATTGATTTTGGTATGTATTGTGCATTAAGTCAATGTAAAGTTTCATCACTATACAAGTTTCACTTTGTAACCAATCTACAATTACAAAAAAAAGTATGTCAGTTCACCAATTCATAATTGTGACTGGCTGAGCAAACACCTGTCTTTTCACACACTCCTTGAGTTCCATTTATTGCTTCTTCGTTGACTATAATAACAAAGAACTGAAGAGCCAAAGTTTGTATCTACCTTTCTGTTCAATAGTTTTAGCGTTATAGATGATTGGAAGGCAATAAATTTATTTGTACAGCAGCAATTAAATACTTTCCTCATGAATAGGCAATCGGGTGGTGCACAGATAGGTTTTATATAGTTGACCTGTATTTTACTGAGCATCAAAGTAATTAGGACATGCATAAATTTATTATGCAGCACGTGTATTTTTGCCCTGTTTAGTTAATACAAAATGAATTTGTGAAAATGACAGGTTTTTGCTCACCTGATCACAATTTCCTAACCTTAATATGCAAATGCCAACTACCTACTATATCAATAAAACCACAAATTGTAATCCCAAAAGTACTGACATTTAAATATTTATAGCTAATATAAAATACAAGCCATAAGATGTCATTGATAGTAGAACAATGCTTTATTCTACAGGCTTTCACACTGGACTATCAAGTTCAGCTTTGTATCAGACAGGACCATCAAACTTGAATCAATACAACACAGGAAACCCATGGCCAGCTCAAGGATTATCATCAAGCCCGGCTCAATACCAGAGAGGACCATCAAGTTCAGGCCAATACCAAACAGGACCATCAAGCTCAGCTCAATTTAACACAGGACCATCACGCCCTGCTCAATTTAACACAGGACCATCAAGCTCAGCTCAATTTAACATAGGACCATCAAACTCAGCTCAATTTAACACAGGACCATCAAGCCCAGTTCAATTTAACACAGGACCATCTCAATTTAACACAGGACTATCAAGCTCAGCTCAATTTAACACAGGACCATCAAGCCCAGTTCAATTTAACACAGGACCATCAAGCCCAGCTCAATTTAACACAGGACCATCAAGCCCAGCTCAAGGGTTATCATCAAGCATGGTTCAATACCAGAGAGGACCATCCAGCTTGGATCAACACCAAACAGGACTGGCAAGTTTGGCTCAATGTAACATGGGACCATCAAGCTCAGCCCAATACCAAACAGGACCATCAAATTCAGCCCAATGCCAGGTAGGATCTTCAGGTTCCATTACCACAGATAGCACAAATACCAGGAGGAAATCTTTCTCGATCGGAGCTGACACAAATCTTTATGAGAAGCTGCTCTAGAAAGAACATGGTTGTACTGATGACAAGAAGGTTATTTAGTGAAGAAGTCCGAGTGTCGTCTAATGTTGCTGGTCATAATAAGAACAAACTGAATCCTCAGATTATTACATACATTCGAAAGATAGTGCTTGCTTTTTTTCCAAGTGCTCAATTGGATACTTCAAAAGAGTGGGGTGAGTGTGTGATTGTGATTGACGAGAGTTCACGGAGGTGGAAGAATAAGCCATTGAAATCAAAGAATTGCCAGTAGCTTTTCAGTTGCAGACCCAATCACTGCTATATTTGTTTAACGGACTTGACAAGGATTTTGGACACGATTTGTAAGTAACTTGTTAAGTGATTTATATCTTGATTATGTTTTATCAGTGCAAATTATAGGTTTAGTGTTTTCTTTTATTTTGTGTTTAATACAGCTTCACAATTGTGGTGTGCTCTATTTGTAAGTGCTACACATGTAGTTTTTGTAAGTGCAACTAACCTCATAGATTTGTAATAATTATTAACAACAGTCACAATACTATAGTATCAGAATCCACTAGGATTTCCATTCATTTCAATTATTTTGGGAATAACTTTGTGTAAATGGGCTATGTACCGTCTACAAACTTGTGGTGTTAGAGATTGCCAGAATGTTTGCACACCTTGTTTTAATTCATCCAAGTTCCTTGGCTTATGCTTGTTACGTAGATATTGCTTAAGTGATCCCCACATATTTTCAATCAGGTTGGTATCAGGGCTTTCAGGGGGTGTTGGCCACCAGTTTATCTCATTTCTTTCAAAGTAATCATCGATGTATTTGCTGCGGTGTTTAGGGTCATTGTCCATTTGGAATCGGTGACCATCAGGGAAACACTCCCTTATGAAAGGTGCAAGAGAAGTGTCCAAGATTTGGCCAAAGCGAATAGCATCCATGATCCCAGTGAATATTACTATGCATGCAGCTCCACGTGTTGAAATTGCACCCGAAACATGCAACTTAGATGGGTGTTTAGGGCGAGGCTTCAGCTTTCGTAGTTCTTTACTTTTCCGGAAACATAGACGTCCATGATGTTCTAGTTGAATAGAGCACTCATCAGAAAAAATTACATCACTGAAGTCTTCTTTGACCCTTTGTTGCTCTTTGCACCAAACAAGTCGCTTCACCTTGTTCAGTTCTCTAATCAGTTGGCAATAATGCGGTCTTGTACAGACCCACCCAAGGTTTTGTCAATGTCATTTAATTGTTGATAAGGACACTTGCAATTCTGGATATTGTTGAGTAAGCACGGTCCTCAAATGTGTAGCAGTAGCCTCATCATTGCACTTTAACTCGTTGTTGCCATGTCTTCAGTGATCTTTTTCTCTCGCTTTCTACAATGCAAATCGGTGTACTGCTTTGTTTCTCGAAACTTCTTTATCAATCGATACAAACTTCGCTTAGTAACAACTATTTTTTCATCATTAAATCGCTTTTCAATATCTGACACAGCAAACTCAGACTGAAACAACTCAATAACTCTTCTTCTCTCATTTAAACTTAGTCTGGGCATCTTTTACGTACGTACATAAAGAAACAATGGTTACGAGTTCACTAGAAGGATAAAGGGTAAAGGTTGGTTAAACCTTCGAGTGCACTCGATCACCCATGGGACCACACAGGGATTAATGTCAACATCAAAATCACACTTACCTGATTTGATTCTGAGCTTTAGTTAATGCTAAAATTCAAGACTTTTTCGCGTCTTTCCACCATGATCGTACCTTAAATAATGCTCACTGTCACTTATCTTAATTGATGCCCACTTGCCTTGAATTAAATTTGGCTGGCCTTGGCATGGGTTTATAACACAAAAGGAAGGTAGGCTATATGTACCGTTATTTACCTGTGTCAATTAGCGGGTTAGCTAATTTGGTATGTAGGTAGCAATATTTAGTAGCAAGCTATAGCTATACTACGTATATACGTATGGGCTCTATTAATGATGGTTATCTCAGAGCTGATCGAGGGGCTGAATACATACATGCATACTTACGTGCGTAACTCGTTAGAGCAAAAATGCAAGGGGTTCCTATTCAGCAGCCGCGAGTGATACGGTCTTTACACGTAATTAGTCCCTCTCGATTCTGTACCTGTGAGTGCGGGACTCCAGAGTGCGATGTTGCATTAAATCTGTACCGTACATTGATGCACCTTTTGTGTAAAATTTGAATGCGTGATTGCTATCCTTGGCAAGTCATGCTAATTTAATTTATTTAAAACCGTTTATCTCAATACTTCTAATCTTCAATTGGGATTGTTTTTCCAAAATCCAGTCACATATTGTTTTACAACTCTCCACAAGGCAACTTGTAATGTAGTTGAAATCCTTACAGGGTGACTTATTTGTGGCTGAACTCTCCACATGGTGACTTTTGTAGCTAAACTCAGGTGACTTGATCATAGGTAATCTCAATATGAACATAAAACATATGCAGCAAATTTTTGTTGATAACTCTCTACAGGAAGACTTTTCGTTTCTATTGGTAGAAGAGCTCTCTAGGTTGACCTGTTTGAAGCAGAGCTCACTACAAAGTGCCTTATTTTGTATTTGAACACTTTTTACAGGGTTATTTATTTGTAGCTAAACTCTCTACATGGTGACTTGCTTGAAGCTGAACTCTCTGTGTTACTGTACTTACTGAATGTCCTAATAGAGTGACTGCACTATTAAATTATCTTGATTAAGCATCTGCTACGCATACACTAGTTGGTTTTTATAGTAAGTGTACTTTATTGTGAGTTTTCACTGAAAGTCTATGATGATTAGTCCACTTATATACCAATTTTCAGCTCATTTCTATAATTAAGTGGTTTGCCTAGTAGGTATGGCAAATACAGTAAACATTTTAAACAAAAGTTGATTGTGTAATGTTTTTTATACACTGTTGGTTTTTCATTGTATTTGGATGGTCTTAATCTTGATTTCTTAATCACCAAAAGGCACTCCAACAATGGTTTATCCTAACTACAGACCAATTTTTTTAAGTTGATTTCTCAAAGTGGTTTATCCTGTAGATGTGACAGACATTTAATTTAATTTTATGCGAATAATTGGTCATAACTCTGTGAATCTTGATTGGAAATTAGTACTGAGATTTTCTTTAATAACATGTTTAGATTTCAGTTTGAATAAAATTTACTTTTGTGTTTTTATGGAGGATTTTGTAAAGTGTGCAAAAAGTAGCAGAAAAACAAAGACAAAACTCCAAATTTTTGGCCACTCGTAACTTGGAAATGGCTAGGGCAATTTCCCTCGAATTTTGTATGTAGATTCTCTTACCCGGTGCATATCTATATAGCTAATTTGTTATGGGACCACAGAGCTACATATGTATAAAAATCCTGTTTTCTTTCTTCCTGTCAATATACCAACTTGGGCGGCATGGTAAACTACATGTACATACCTTGTGTTTTGATACAGCAGAACTCTCATAACTGACACTTTGAGACCCAAATGTCTGGGAATACAGGGTGGGTGTATACAGTGTATTTCCTGTAATATAAAAGCTTTCCTTCCTCAGAAGTAAATATGTATGGAGCCAGACCAGCACCTTTGTCCTTACTATGGAGATATTTTCTTACGTTTTATAAAATAAACAATTTATACAAAGTTGTGCATATACGATGCTACAGATGCATGTACTGTAGTTACATTAACATAATCCAGATATGTGACCAAGCCTGCAAAAAACAGGGCATTTGGGTACATAAATTTGCCTACTTTTTCAGATTTTCATTACCTGTAACTCTTTACGCCACAATGCTGCAGTCATGCAATTTTTAGCCTATATTATTGACTTTATGCATATGTTAAAACATAGCCATGAGTGCTATATGAAAAATAAAGCATGACGTGCGCGGCCGAGTGTTTTATTTTTTCATATAGCACGAGCAAGGCTACGCTTTAAATGATTTATGGAACTTTCTAGTCATGTAGCTTTGCCATACACTAGGACTCGTAATTAACATGCGTTGCACGAAATATTAGCAACCTGAATGTACACAAACTAGTTTAACAAAGTAACTTATGTGTAGTTCACCATAGTTTGGCATGGAAGACATTCATTGCGTATTTTGGCAGGTTTTGCTCGCAACCCACAATCGATTCTATAGTGAGTCACATGGTGACATATTTCCGTGATATCTCCAGGACTTGTCCGTTCACATTAACAAATGTAACAGCAACGTTACCTTCTCCCACCCACCATCGAAGCATTTAGGTATGTCTATAAAAGCAATCCAGTGGTAGAACTCTTATTGGCTGGGATGATTGATCACTCAGCACGGCGAGGCTATCAGCCTTCACCGGCGTAGGTGATTAGTGATACTGGCATAAGCCCCGCAGGCCATTAGCCTGCACTAGAGCACATGGGAAACTGTGCTTTATTGCCCACAAAGAGTGCTTTATTGCACCACCAAGAGTACTTTATTCGTTCAATAAAGCACTCTCTGTGGTCATGAAGCACTGTTGGCTGGCTGCGAGTGTACTTTATGAAATTTAAAGTACACTTTTTCCTTTGATCTCACTCACGTAAAGTTCTATAAAATAAAGTTATAGAATTAAAATATTCTTTTCCAGCCCTGAGATGTGACCTGTTACGTATGTGACAGGGTGTAGTTTATGCCCACATGCCCTGTTTTCGCAGGCCCAATCACATACACTGCAATAAAATGTGTATTTGTGCATATGTGACCGGATTAGACAAAACCAGGCTTCCACACACATCCAATTCTTTGCCTTTAACCTGCTGTAACTTGATCACCCAACATGCTATTGCCCTGGAAT
Organism: Dysidea avara; assembly: GCF_963678975.1. NCBI lineage: Eukaryota > Metazoa > Porifera > Demospongiae > Dictyoceratida > Dysideidae > Dysidea > Dysidea avara. The sequence goes on from NC_089272.1 coordinate 60,346,943, forward strand.
TTTCACACGTTCTTTTCATACAATTAGGAAATAGCAGGTCCAAATATGAAACTGATTGTATACATCTACATTGAGTTATGTTCCTTCAAAGTCATTAAATTGGATGTGTGTGGAAGCCTGGTTTTGTCAAATCCGGTCACATATGTGGTATGCTCTAAATGTGTTGTACATAGCATGCACTCCTGTGGTGTATGTAATGTGTAGGAGATGATAGTTCACATTTGCTAACTAATGGGAAAATGTGAACTATCATCTCCTACACATCACATACACCACAGGAGTGCATGCTACTGTATGTACAACACATTTAGAGCATACCACATATGCACAAATACATATTGTATTGTAGTGATATGTTGATCACACCACCACATCTTTAATTCAGGGACATACAGAGGTTCATAACACAGCATGTATAGAATTGTAGAGTAATGTGTTCATAATGCCACAAATTACAAGCTGAATACACACACATGTTTTGTACCTGAACAAAGACTTGCATTTGAGCACACTCCATTTATCAACACAGTACGTCTACTGCAAAAACAGCCACTTGAACATGCAGGAATTTGATCACACACCCTACGAACTGTTACATTGCTACAAGTCAATTGCCAACTACATGTGTGATACTGTTCTCCTGAAGGACAACCTAAAAATGTAAGAAATAAGATTAGTGCTTCACCTTAAATACAATGTCAGACTACAGTATTTGTTAACTATCAGTATGTACATATCCTATGTTGTAGATACAGTATGTATGCGCAAGCATTATAAGCACACATATACTTCTATTACTGTATATGTGACCAAATTTTAGAAAACTGTCGATATCCGCACAATTTTCAAAATGCATTTTATTTGTTCTTTGTCTTTTACAGGGACAGAGGAATGGACTAGCTAAGTTTCAGCTTCCTAAGTTAAACAGCATTGGAATACAGCACTATACAGCCGGACGAGCAAATAATTTGATATGTACAGAAGTTATCGAGAAAAGAATCTACAGGCGCGTACATAAACCATCATAACTATATTGATACAGCGACGTACGGAATTGAATCTTGGCTCATTGTGTTCACCATGAATTTGTGCACCCACCAAGGTATAGTTTTTCCCAGGCATACCTCTTTGTTCGAGAAGGAAGGCAAATTCACCTCAGGATCTGCAGGACCTTCTGGTCTGGAAGCTTATGGCTGGAGACGTTTGTGTTCATCCTTCAAATCTGCCTCTGCTGAACTTTGCTGTTTCATTGCTATTTTAGCTCGTCGTCTGTGTATGTCATTTGTTGATCCTGAAATTGTTTTGCCACTTGTGTCGTGTAGACTTATTGCTTTGCATAAAAATCCTGGTGTCTGCCCTATTGGTGTAGGAGAGGTAGTTAGGCGCATTATTGCCAAGGCTGTTCTGTCAATTATTGGACCTGATATTCAACGTGCTGCTGGTCCTCTACAGCTTTGTGCTGGCCAAACTTGTGGTGTTGAAGCTGCAATCCATTCCATGAGGTCCATTTTTGATGATGAGAAATCTGAAGGTTTTTTACTTGTTGATGCCAGTAATGCTTTTAATTCACTTAACAGGGCAGTAGCATTGCAAAACATCCAGTACACATGCCCTGCTTTTTCGACCATTCTAATCAACACATATCGTTTTCCAGCACCATTATATGTTGATGGTGATGTTATTTATTCCAACGAAGGGACTACTCAAGGGGACCCCCTTGCTAAGCCTTTTACGCCTTATCTACAGTACCTCTTATTTGTAGATTACCTAACAATGTCACTCAGGCATAATATGCAGATGACGCAAGTGCTTGTGGTGAAGTTTCACATCTGCATCTGTGGTGGGACCAGCTTTCATTACTTGGACCACATTTTGGGTATTTTCCAAACGCATCTAAGACTTGGCTTGTTGTCAAAGAACAATACCTGAATCATGCTCAATTGCTTTTCGCCAATACTTGTGTCAATGTAACCACAGACGGACGGCCTCATCTCGGGGCTGCTATTGGATCTACTGCTTTTGTTGCACAGTATGTTTCTAATAAAATCACCACTTGGATTAGTGAATTAAAGTTGTTATCATCTTTTGCCATCACCCAGCCCCATGCGGCTTACTCTGCTTTTACACATGGACTAGTCAGTAATTGGTTATTTGTTGCTCGTACTATACCTAATGTTGATGATCTTTTTCACCCACTTGAGGATTGTGTTAGACACAGCTTCATTCCTGCAGTAACTAGCCATCTACCACCCAGTGATTTAGATAGAGACTTTTTGGCTCTTCCCACTAGGATTGGCGGTATGGGTACTTATCAACCCTATATATCAGAATGTGTGCTTTTGAGTTTACCGCCTCTAACAAAGTTACCAAGCCTCTGGGAATTAGTAAAACGCGGAATAACGGAATTGCGGAATAACGAAATAAGCAAAACTTATCTTTGCATATTGTACAAATAGTTATATGCTCTATAGTGATTATACTTTATTTACCTTTTTTTTTTCATTGCTTTACAGATACACAGCAAAATTACAAAGATGGTAGGTACAATAATAAGACAGTATGATTGGAAAGGTGATCTGAAGGACAAATGACAATCAATGCCAGATGCCTATAAAACTAACTACTTATACTTAACTTAATTACCAAAAGCCTATAAAGCTAGTTATTACAATAAATGATAGTTACAAGGGTTGGGGAGCTTAGCACAATTACAACAAGGACATGCGAAATGGAAAGTACATTTATTATTTGAATTAAAATTACTTTTAAAATGTTCCCATAGATAGCTCTTTAACTGTTGCTTAATTGTGTTGAAGGAGAGGGTAAGGTCAATTACTGGCAGAGAATTCCATAATCTGGGAAGTCTATAAAAATAAGAATTGGCACATATTGAATTACTTTATAACAGCTCTGCATGGCGCACCACGGCGATGGATCAACAGCAGCTGGCGAGCATTAAATGGGACGAACACACAACCAATCACCCTAGCACGATCTACCTTTGCTAACGTTACTTACCTATACTCTTGATTCAAACCTGAAGTGTTTTGAAATCCATTTAAAGAGTAAAGACACACAACCATTGGACCTCCCTACTGAACTCTAGTGTGTCTCTAATAAATTCGGTTGTATACACGTGAAGGGCAGCTAGTTTAACCTAAGAATAGAACTAGATCTTGGCGTTTTGTAGCTAGATCAACTAAGGAGTATAGATAAGTAAGTTTAGCGAAGGTAGATCGTTCTAGGGTGATTGGTTGTGTGCTCGCTCTTCCCATTTAATTCTCGCCCAGCTGCTGTTTAGCTATCCATCGCCGTGGCGTGCCATTCAGAGCTGTTGCAAGGTGTAAATAAAGTATGATTGCTATAGAGCATGTAACTATTTGTACTATCTGAGTTTTGTTTATTTCGTTAATCCGCAATCCCTTCTGTTATCTCAAACCAGCACTTTCTCAAGTGATATTCGTGGTGAACAACTTTTAATAAAAAATGAAATATATCACATGAAATTTTCCATGACATCTTCTAACAAAGCATCTTTACTAGAAGGGGCTACAACTAGTCTAAAGAGATCAATTGAACTAGCTTCTGAAAAGGGAGCTTCAAATTGGTTATGTGTTCTGCCTTTGCAGAAGTACAATTTTTCTCTTCACAAAACTGCTTTCCACGACACTGTTGTGCTTAGATATGGATGGAATCCTGCCAGGCTTCCTCAACATTGTGCGTGTAAAACTAAGTTCACTGTTGAACATTCCTTTACTTGTCCCAAGGTTGGCTTCTCTTCTATCCATCACAACGAGATCCGTGACTTAACAGCAAGTTTACTTACTGAGGTCTGCCATGAGGTGGATGATGAACCACTGACATTTACAACCTATTACTGGTGAGCAGTTCACCTTAGCCTCTTCAAACATCGAAGATGATGCTCGACTAGATATTTCAGCCAATGGTTTTTGGAGTGGCCGTTGTGAGAAAACTTACATTGATGTTAAAGTCTTTAACCAACACGCTCCTAGTAATCGTACCACCAGTGCCAGTGCCATTTACAGAAAACATGCATTGTGTAAGAAGCTTTCATATGAAGCTCGCATACGTGAAGTTGAACAGAGTTCCTTTAATCTTTTCAGCCACAGGAGGAATGGCTAACGAATCAACCATGTTTTACAAACGCCTTGCTTCCTTGCTATCAGATAAATAGGATTCAAATTATGCTGCTGTAATGGGGTGGATCTGGTGGTGCTTGTCCTTTTCACTTCTGAGGTCAGCAATTAGATGTCTGAGGGGTTCTAGATCCTCAAATAGCTCCTTTCAGTTTGGCCACTCTTTAGGATCAGCACGAATTGACCTCATTCAAGTAGAGTCAAGACTGCCATTAATTAAGCAGTAACTCTTATTGCATTTTCCCTCTTTTTGTATGTTTAATTTGTTGTTTCTATTGGGTTAAAAAAAACAAAAAAATTAAAGAATCATAAAATAAATAAAAATTCACTGAAAAACGATCGTCGATAAATTCTTTCGTCACCGAAACGTAAACAAACGTCTGTAACTTTTGAATTTTTTTCGTGTATGGAGATAAAACAGATTTTTGTACTCCCTATGGTAGGGTCCGAAATGTGAAATTTCGACCTCCCAGAACAAACTACCAAACCACCCACAAATGCTAGGCTAGGTACCACTTAGAAAATGCCAGATTGGCGTTATTTTTTATTAACGTCTTGTCGTGCAAATCGGCAAATATGCTTACAAATTACGAGATTTTTTTCTATATCTTCAAGGAAATGTATTTTAAAGCTACAATACGCGCTCTCAACCTTTCTTACCAACTGTACTCTAAACTAAAACCATCAGTGGCTGCATTTTCTGGAGCAATTTCCAGCCACAGCATCGTGAAATTGAAATTTCGGACTCGAAAAAGTTTTGATGCCAATGAAACACATAGTAGCGATGCCAAAGTAATCCTCTCAAGTCAAACTGGTCTAGTATGGGTACCACACCAAATATCATCAAATTCCAAAATTGTTTGCCATCTGGCTGAGCTCGACGGCTGCCAAAAATTCGTCAAAAATGCTAATCTTATTCACTGACGGGAACCTTTGCTAGCCAGATGTGCTAGTTTACTCCTCAAAAGATTGCTATTATTATTATTATTATTGTTTACTGAGCAGTCAGCCCTGCTGGTGTGCTCAGGAATCACATAAACAAATACATTAGGTACAATAATATGATTGGAGTCTAGCTGTAAATACAGGGGCGGATCCAGGGGGGGCACAGGAGGCACGTGCCCCCCTCCCTTAAAAAATGTATATAAGATCGAGATACTCTAATAGAGCAGTCAATCACCAATCACTCTAATAAAAGCAGTCACATTGTTCATGGGGAAGTGTAGCTTACTTAGGAAGCTTAATAGGATTTTATTTTACATAACATACGTGATATAATGTATTTGGTAAAGGATAACTAGCTATTATTGTTGTGACCTTTTTTTTTTTTTTTTTCAGCAAGGTGCCCCCCTCTTTCCAGACTCTGGATCCGCCCCTGAAATAGATCAGTATCTGCAATTTCAATTGTATCAGTTGGTAGTGTGTTTCACTCGTTTATTGTTCTTGAGAAATAGCTGTTTTGGTATGCCGTGATGGATGAGGTGGGTAAAATATAGTGAAGATGGTGGTATTGTCTTGTTGGTCGTGTTTTTGGTAAGTAATAATGAGGAATTTGGAGTGATAACTGTTGGTAGTGCTAGATACATAGCCAATAGCTTTCATTCATAGGGTTAGTCTGGCAGCTCTTCTAGTGACCTCAAAAACCGCCAAATGCCGATATCCACGATTTTTTCCGATATCGGCCAATTTACAGTGCGTTAAAGAAATCTTGCACATCACACGTGATGCTTTGCCTCTCTAAAGTCATGCTGCATCCTTGTTTGGTTATATTCGTCCATAGGGTGGCACTGGCGGCTCTCTTAACGAGGCCAAAATTCATCAAAATTCCCACCTCACCATTTGTCATCAGTTTTAGGAAGTTTTACAAGTCAAACATGCCGGTTTGGCTCTCTACATCTTTACTGGACATTTCAATCACCTTCGTCTGTGTAGGTACCTTTCTTCAGTCTCTTGAAAATGTCAGAGCACGCAAATTGGGAGCAACCATCAACACCACTTACTGCTTATTTTGTTTCATTGATCCCTCGAAAATCCAGCAGAAATATTACATAACCCAACTAGAGTTAGTCTAGTTTTAATATCCACCCTTCGGAACTCTACACGAATGGAAATTTCGATTGTGGTTTTTGATAATTGGAATTTGCATTTAGGTAATCATTTATATTAACCTGTAGAGTACAATATTTAGAGCTAGACTAACTCTATTTTCGATTTATTACATTTCTGCTGGTTTTCCTGTCATTTTTGCGTTTTTCCTGTCATTTTTGCGTGGAACCAACGAAACAAAAATTAATAAGCATTAACTGGTATTAATGGTTGCGCCAAATTGGCGTGCTCTGACGTTTTCAAGAGACTGAAGAAAGGTGCCTACACTGACGAAGGCGATTGAATGGTCCAGCAAGGGTGTAGAGAAATAAACCAGCATGTTTGACATGTAAAACGTCCTAAAACTAATGACAAATGGTGAGATTGGCATTTTGATAGATTTTGGCCTCGATAACAGAGCCGCCAGTGCCACCCTATGGACGAATATAACCAAACAAGGAAGCAGCATGACTTTAGAGAGGCAAATCATTACGTTTGATTTGCAAGATTTCTTTAACGCATTGTAAATTGGTCGATATCTGCAAAATTCGTGGATATCGGCATTTGGCGGTTTTTGAGGTCACTAGAAGAGCTGGCAGACCAACCCTATGAATGAAAGCTACTGGCTATGGGTCTAACAAGCTTTTGAGGAGTAAACTAGCACATCTGGCTAGCAAAGGTTCCCGTCAGTGAATAAAATTGGCATTAATGACGAATTTTTGACAGCCGTCGAGCTCAGCCAGATGGCAAACAATTTTGAAATTCAATGATATTTGGTGTGGTAGTAGTTGGATCCATGCTAGACCAGTTTGATCTGGAAGGGTTACTTCGGCATAGCTAGTGCGTGCTTCAGTGGCATCGAAACTTTTTTCGAGTCCGAAATTTCATTTTCGCGATGCTGCGGCTGGAAATTGCTCGAGAGAGTGCAGCCACTGATGGTTTTAGTTTAGAGTACAATTGGTAAGAAAGGTTGAGAGCGCGTATTGTAGCTTTAAAATACATTTCCTTGAAGATATAGCAAAAAATCTCGTGATTTGTAAGCATATTCGCCGATTTTCGTGACAAGACGTTAATTAAAAATAACGCCAATCTGGAGTGGTACCTAGCCTAGAATTTGTGGGCGGTTTGGTAGTTGATTCTCGGAGGTCGAAATTTCACGTTTCGGACCCTACCTATGGACAGGCGAACACGATGATTCCCAGGATTTATCTATTGGCGGCTTAATTCGCCCACCAACGAGGCGATAAAACTTGCGTAATTTTTTCTGGAGCTTGCGTTTTTTACCCGTAGTTTTTAAATGTGCCTTATTACAAAAGTACTGTTGTGCGCATGTCGACGATTTTCCAAAATTTGGTCCCATATATATCAAGACTCCGCGCGGCCAAGAAACTACAAAGCGCACGCCACAATTAAAACGCGCGGGCACTACTGTGAGTTATTTACGTGTAGGGACGGTTTCGCAATATTAGCCCTGAATTGCACAACCTTTCTCAATAGGTTTATACTGCGTTTTTGTGATTTAAAAAAGCTTGGTGTCATTGTTTTCTTGTCGCAACCTCTTAGCAAGCGTATTTAGAACTTTACGCTGACCTTCCAGGTTATCTAGCTAGTTCCAGCCCCCCTAGTACCATCCCAACCAATCTTTCCTCCACCCTCAGCAGGCCTGACTTGGTATTGGTTTCTAATGATTCCATTTGTTTGTTCGAATTGACAGTACCAACTAATACCGAGCAACATATTTTTGCTGCTAGAGCTAGAAAGGAAGATCGATATAGCTCCTTGCAATATGACCTCCAGCTTTCTGGGTTAACTGTCAATCTTGTTCCAATTGAAATTGGTTGTTTAGGCCACTTTTTGTCAGAAACAATTGCTCAAATGGCTACTGCTTGTGAAGTGTCAAAGAAAACCATAAGATCCTTGTTTGAGCAGGCAGCTCGCATTGCTGTGTCCTGTTCTTATAGAATTTTGAATTCTAGAGCCTCCCAGGCTGGAATCTTTTAGACCACCTTAGGTAAACTTTAAGTATTACATATAATTATGTAGATATTGTTTTTTTTTCGTGTATTGTAAGTTAATTTACCTTTAGTTAATGTAAGTCTTGCAAGGGTTCCTGTACTGATCCATCAGCACATGGTACCCCTGTGTCTAGGCCATAGGCGTTTTAAGCAGAAATCTTTTAAACTTCATTTAGTACCATGCCTCATGCGTGCGTTGATGATTGGCAGATGTCTTATAAACAAATGTGAAAGCGTCAAGAATGTAGTGTCACTAGAGAAGGTGCTCCAAGCATAATTCTTGTTGCCACACCACACATGGTGTATTGTGTGTTCTGGTGGTGTTCAAACCAGCTTGTTACATAGCATTACCCACCCTAACAGCAAGTAGTCACTCCCATTGCCAAGAAAGCTAACAGACTACTAGCAGTTATTCACAAGACATTTCAGAATTTCGACCATGCCACATTCATCAACTTGTATAAATCATATATCCGCCCAGTTTTAGAGTATGGTAACATCATCTGGGGACCACAATACATTCTAGATCAAGAACAAAATTAATAGAGAAGATACAGAGAAGAGCCACAAAATTGGTCCAGGATCTTCAAAACTGCACATATAATGATCGCCTCACTGCTCTAAACTTGCCATCACTTAAATACTGCAGACTGCACGGAGATATGATAATGTTCTATCAGCTATTACACAGCCATTTCAGTCTAGATACATCAGATTTGTTTACTACTGCAACTTTATCAACAACTAGGGGTCACAATTACAAGTTATTTAAACCTCAAGCAACATCAAGAGTGAGATCTACTTTTTTCACTGTACGAGCCATCAATGACTGGAACAGTTTACCCAATCACATAGTTAATGCTCCCACACTTAATGATTTTAAAAATTTTCTTGACAGTGGCTGGTCTACTTTATTGTATGATTATTAATTAGTTAACTATTATTGTATATAAGTTTTTGCTATGTAGTTGCAAATTTGTTAAATTATTTTTGTACAGATCAGGCTTTACAGGCTCCTTGAGCCTTCTTTACCTGTAATACTAATACATTGTGGCTTTCATCATGCATGTCATTTAATTAATACACATGTTACATAACAAAATATATCACATTAATTGTTTGGGACATTAACAATGAAATTCTGACAATAAAATGGGTTACAGTGGAAACTGTCTAAGCCGGTCAGCTTCGGGCCAAGATTTCTTGACCTTAATAGGGAGGTGGCTGCTTTAGACAGATAAATTAGTGTATAAACTTCTCACTTGGGGAATTTAAAGTTGGTCTTTTAAAGAGGTGGCCTTTCTATACAGGTGGCCGCTAAGACAGGTTCCACTATAGTTAGTCCCATCGCAACTGTACGCTCATCCTGGAAATTCAGAAGATTATAATCAACTGAGATAATAATGCCAAGATCTTATCAGGCCTCATCGTCCACGTACACTTGACAATTGAGAACTAAAAAACACACATAACATTATATAATTCCTCTGTCTATATAAACTTGCTCCCCCGAACCTTGATCTTTACGTATGCACCATTGCTAATGAGAGAACCGCATGCTATGACCAAGTACCCTGTACATGTAAATTTGACAGCTAGGGAATTAAATACAATGCAGCTAAAAATCTGTCACTTTCTATTTAAATGACAGATTTGGGGATATGAAAATTCATCACACCCTTGAGGTAATACAAAAATTTCTTAGTATACACACAGACTGACTTGAAGATCCACAACATCCTTGATGTTACTACAGTTCACGCACACTTGGTGTACAGTCCACGTACACTTGACAATTGAGAACTAAAGAACACACATAACATTATAAAATTCCTTTGTCTACTTACCCCCGAACCTTGATCTTAGTTGCCACGTTTAGAGCAGCTCTAGCCAATGTATGTAGCACTGCTAGTAAGAGAACCGCATGCTATGATCAAGTACCCTGTACCTGTAAAATCGACAGGCGGGAATTAAATACAATACAGCTAAAAATCTGTCACTTTTTATGTAAATGACAGATTTGGGGAATTGAAAATTCATCACATCTTGAGGTAATACAAAATTTGAGGACCTGAAAATTCATCACACCCTTGAGGTAATTAATACGTTTGAGGATTCACAAGTTGGCCCAGCAGTGACCTTACTACACAGTGTCCTGATTAGACAGGTTTCACTGTACATAAAGACCAGTATGCAATGTGAAAGAGAATTTTTTGTATTGAGGATTTCCAAATCTTTGCAACACATCTGAAACGCAAAGCAGAAAATGTGAACCAGTATGTCACTTCCTGCCTTTACCCAATCAACGGTTTAGACTTTTTAGACTGGACCAACGATTGTAAGTCACTTGTTGATAGATTTTACTAGTGTGTCAGTGTTTCACTAGTCGCATGGCGTGTTATAGGAATTTTAAATTTCACGTGATAGGCGTGCATGTGAACACATTGCGCTTTTGTGTTACAAAGATTTGGAAATCCTTAGTACAAGCATCATGTAGATTACCTTATTTCTTCCACCTAGTTCCAGGACATCTAAATTGGCACTACAGTGACAATACTGAAAGTTGTTTAGTCTGTACGAGTACACCTTGTTGACAATCCATCCATGAGATATAATTTCAAGTGGGTAAATATTGGTACTTGCTGCTACTCAACTTGGTATCATCACAGAAGTTTTCAGCTTGGTCTCAGTGAACTTGCACTAGTCAGTGCAGACGTCTGACAGTCTAAAAACCAATCGCATCCACGTGGTTAATCAGTGTGAATAGATGTGACACTTTGTACACTAGCCTCATTTTTTTCACTTCTCCTTTCGTTGCTGAACCTCCACTCCTCGTTTCATTACCGAACCTCCACTCCTCTTTTCGTTACTGAACCTCCACGAAGAGCTGAGTACATCAGTATTCTAGGACTGTGTGTGATTTGTCCTCTCAACTCGCTCCCCTTGAGGAGGCTATTCGTCTGCACTTGCTGCCGAAGTTATGTCTCCATGCCCCTAATGACTCTGACCGGGTTATGTTTGCTTTGCCAATCCGTCAAGGGGGCCTTGGTGTATTTGACCCTTGTAAATCTTTCTAAGACAACTATCAGTTTTCCACATCTATTACATCCCCCCTAGCATCTGCCATCCTGAATCAGCTTTCTTGCTTTGATTCCTCCATCCTACAACAACAGCGTGCTCTTAAACAAGAAGCTCTATCCATCAAATGTCAGAATCTCTCAAAGATTTTCAGAGTTTTTCTCGACTTTGTCCAACAATCTCCAACTGTCCCTGAAACTTGCTGGTGAGAAGGGTGCATCCTCCTGGCTTTCCACTTTGCCTTTGGAATGTCATGGATTTGCTCTCCACAAAGGTGGCTTTTGTGATGCGTTAGCTCTCCATTATGGTTGGTCTCCTAAGAATCTTCCTGTCAGCTGTGTCTGTGACAGATCCAACAACATTGAACATGCTCTCAGCTGTCCGAACGGAGCCTTCCCTACCATCTGCCACAATGACATCTGAGATTTTACTGCAGAATTAATGTCAGAGGTTTGTCATGATGTATCTACTGAACCTCCCATTCAGCCCTTGAGTGGTGAATCTCTCTCCCTACGTACAGCTAACCAAGATGTCTGTGCTCGCTTGGACATCAAGGCTTCTGGATTCTGGGGTTCTTGGTTTGAACCTACTTTTTTGATGTTAGAATATTTAACCCTTATGCCCCTTCAAACCGTTGTAATCCCTATCGCCAGCATGAAACTTCGAAGCGCCGTCAGTATGAGGAGAGAGTGCGAGAGGTGGAACATGGTAATTTTAGTCCTCTTGTTTTTTCAACTTCTGGAGGCATGGGTGCCTCCACCACTGGCTTACAAGCGCCTGGCCTTCCTCCTATCTTGTAAGTGGAAATCACCCTACTGTAGGGTGATGAGCTGGCTTCGCTGCCGTCTTGGCTTCTCTTTATTGCACTCTGCCATCATGTGCATAAGGCAATGGCGGATCCAGGATGGGGCATTTGGGGCAAATGCCCCCCCCCTCTCCACCTTGTGGAGGAGCCAGCCATGCTTCTGATTAAAATAGCTAGTGAATTTTGTCAGGCCAACTGAGATCAGTTTAAAACTCATGAAATTATGCACATTTTACTAGCATTTATTACAAATTCACCTGAAACCAAAGCAAACTGAAGTCAAACTAACTGTAAAATGGTCACTCAGCACCTTCGTGCGTACTAAGCGCCTCTAAAAATAATTATCGTGTTGCTGTTATTTAAGACATTCAGAGCCTTTTAAACAGTTTAAGACTTCACAACCATCTGAAAAGGCCAAAATGGCAAAAATTAACAGTGAGACACCACTAAGAGGTGATTATTTGCTGCTTCAAAAAAGCAGCACTGAACTATAGAGAATATGGCTCTCCCCATACATGCAACCACCTACAACTTACCCTGTTTGTGCCCCTCCCCTAGCCAGCTCCTGGATCCGCCCCTGTAAGGGGTTCTCGCTCCTCCTCTGGTCATCCCTTTAAGGGTCATGTTCCAGCATCAGTTGACCTTGCACTGGGGGAGGGGCGTCTTGCGGCCGTTTAAGCCCCATTTCCTTTTTTTTTCTATTCTGTGTTCTATAGGTTCTGTTTCAGTAGCTCTGTAGGTGTAGGAATAGGCTAAACCCATTTTATAGAACATCTTAGCGTAGAGTAGAGTGTGGTGGATGGGAGTGCCAACTTGGGCCGGTTCTTCTTTCTTAAAAAAAATAACAAAAAAAAACATCAGTATTCTCGCCGGCGACTCTTTAATATCCACTCGACGTTCCTTCTTCAAGTGGTGTAGACTCTACGTATCTTAGTTTCAAATCAGTTAAGCACGCTTAGCCACTCCATTGAAATCCAGTTACAATATAACAAATATTTAGCAGTATTCAGTCTTCTCAAAATATGGACTGTCATCGATAATTAATGTAAACCACGTATCACGTGTATTCACTTGAGGTGTTACAGGTGTTACAGGGACTTCCCAAGAGATTTCCCCTAAATAGGCCACGTGATCATTATCAGTCAAGTGGAACTTGTTCTTGGTTATGTCTCTACAATGCGGTACTCGTACTTTAATGTATTTTAGTTTAATAATAATATACTTCTCTTTCAAGACATAATTATATGGACTGCCATCAATAATAATATAAATCGCGTATCAAATGTCATTCACTGTTCACTTGAAGTGTTACTGTGCAGGGTCTTTCAAAGGGATATCCCCTAAATAGGTCACGTGATAATTGTCAGTCAGGTGGAACTTACTTATTTCCAATAATGCACCATGCAGGGGCGGATCCAGGACCTGGCAAGGGGAGGGGCACAAACAGGTGGTTAGAGTCAGTCCTATGTTAGTTAGTTAGTTGCTACATCTTGAACAGCAAATAATATACCTCTTAATGGCATCACAGCGTTGATTTTTACCATTTAGCCTTTGTAGATGGTTGTAAAGTCTTTAAAGTTGTTTTAAAAGGCATTGACGATAATTACTTTAGAGGTGCTTAGTACGCATGAAGGTGCTGAGTGACAATTTCACGGCTAGTTTGACTTTGGTTTACTTTAGGTTCAGGTGAATTCGTAATAAATGCTAATAAAATGTGCATATTTTTGTGAGTTTTATAAGTAAGCTGACCTTTTCCTGGCATAAAGTTTAGTATTTTAATCAAAAGTATGGCCCTCCAATCCATGAGGTGAGGGGGGAGGAGGGGGGGGGGGGGGGCATTTGCCCCAAATGCCCCATCCTGGATCCGCCATTGCCATGGAGCTTGTGTTGTGGCTTTCATTAATTGATCATTATGCACATACCATGGTGCAACAAAGTTTGTAACAAATTGCTGGAATGTGGTTCGTGGTTTGCTGGTATGAGCTTGTGTTGTGGCTTTCAACTTTTGTAACAGATTGCTTGAAAGTACGTGGTTCGTGGTTGCCAATGATTGAGTATATGAGTTGGGGTTGTTCCACACTGCTTGCACAATATTGAGATGTCTGCATGACGACACAAGGTTAAGTGAGACCTGTAAAAGAACAAGCAGGCACTGAACTTAACCTTAAATTAAACACACATACGACTAACCTGGAACATCAGTCGCAACACCAAAGACACTTGCTTGGATATCCTCATGGCTTAACTATGGAGTGACAAGTGTAATTAACCGGCACTAAACAGTATCTACAACACAATTTTCTTTTCTGCAAGAACTTTTTAGCACCAAGTAAAGTCACTACCAACTCTCCTACAAGAGCATTTCACAAGAGATGTGGTATTAACTTGAGTACAACCAATATGTGGTGTATGTTTGTGAACATGTGTGTATAGTGTTTGCACATTGTGTGTGCGTCTTGTGCTTGTATATGATGTAAATGTGCGTTTGTATGTAGTGAAATAAAAATAATATTATGATGTTTGTGATCTCTTTCATAACCCTTAGCAAAGCATCTAGCTCTACGAGTGGCAAACCAAGTTGATAGGTTATCCTCAGGGCACTATGGCAGTGGTCATAGCAGGTTTTATTCATTGACAAGTACAGAATGATTGATATACTCCAATAGAACAGTCAAGCAATAAGTACTCTAATAAAACAGTCAGGCAATAAAATACTCTAATAGAACAGTCATTGAACAATATAGCTGATTATTTACATCTCTGTCTGAATACACTCCCAGATCCCAGGTGCAATCTCAGAGTTGCTATTTCAAGATGGTGGCATCCCCCAAGACCACCTAGAATAGCATGCTTTGCAAATAAGTGCTTTACACAGCTTGAACATTGGGTCTGTAATTATATAACTGACAAAAATTAGTGATATCCCCCCAAAAACACCTTTGCTGTAAAAAAAGGCGTGTCCAAGAAACTACAAGTATCTGTAACCACATGTAAAACAGATAAGCTGTAGAAAAACACTCCTTGAAATTAATCGGTAACTGAAAGAGCTGATATCTAGAGCAGCCAAGAATCAATAATGTTACTACAATTGACTATGATTACCAAAGAATACCTTGGCTGTAGAACAGGTAAATAAAAGTAACTGGCAACCAAAACAGCTGATATCTGAAGCGGCCAAGACTAAAAGTTAAGTTGATACAGCTTACTACAATTATAAACTTGCAACATTGAATCCTAATCATTGAAAAAGGCGGCCAAATTACCAGCCAATTAGAGTTACAAAGAATTAATTTAGGATGTAGCAAGGGTGAATGTATAGAACACAGTTGAATGATGAGGGTTCAATGTTGCAAGTTTATAATTGTAGTAAGTTGTATCAACTTAACTTTTAGTCTTGGCCGCTTCAGATATCAGCTGTTTTGGTTGCCAGTTACTTTTATTTACTTGTTCTACAGCCAAGGTATTCTTTGGTAATCATAGTCAGTTGTAGTAACATTATTGATTCTTAGCCACTCTAGATATCAGCTCTTTCAGTTACCCATTAATTTCATGGAATATTTTTCTACAGCTTATCTGTTTTACATGCGGTTACAGATACTTGTAGTTTCTTGGACGCACCTTTTTTACAGCAAAGGTGTTTTTGGGGGGTAATTATTACATTAACATAAATCTATAGTCATAAAAGTAATTATCTATAACAGATTTAAAATTATTTAATGAAGAATTACCGGACCTGTCCACCAGATGTTTAAAGGAAATTCATTCCACCACATGTTGAAAGGAAATTCTTTACAACTTGTGAAGTTATTGATGTACTCATTGTTGGGGTCCACGGGGACATTGATGATCATAGCTGTAAGTACTGTCACAACAGAAGGAAAGGAGCCATTATCTATGGTATACTGATTTTCCAGGTCAGTTTATATACACTCAACCACAGAAATGTAGAACTTTGGTTGCAGGTGGAAAATAAACACCTTTTCACTCAGTTACAAGAGATTCACCCAGCTGGGATAAAAATGTTGAAGTGAATGTCATTAGTACCAACTTGTTCATCAGGTATTGGACAATTCCAAGTGTCCAGATTATGTAGTTGTCCTCACGTTCAAGTTTACATGTTTAGGAAAGTTCCACAACATCCTATAATCTATTACTATATCGGTGTGGAATAATGCTCATAATTATAATATTTTTCATATTTTTCAATACCCAGACTTTAGGTGTATTGTATTTAACACATGCTTTTTGGTTTTTGCAGGCCATCTGGCCATACCAGTTTATCCACTAGCAGTTGAATGTGATCATGGTACGTATGTAAGTTCAGGAACAAAGATACAGATGTCATGAATTTTAGGTCAGTTGACGTAAAGAGGAATTGTATTATTGCAATTGTTCTTTTTGTAGTTATCAATTATCAGTGACCAGGTTGTGATAGCGTACTTTTGTTTGACTAATGTCCTAATGTTCTGGTTTACATGCTTACCCAACAGTTATGTTATTCACTTAACCTGAATAATATTAATTATGGGATAAAAATTTTTTAGTTCATTTTGATTATCCATCCTATTATTGATACAGCCTGGCATATTGATTCTTTGCACATTCTCTTTTTAATTCAGTACCTGCTGGATTGTTTCGTCAGATATCGAAACAGGTGTCTTTGGTGTTGTGACCGATGTTCCAGGTCAGTTGCATGTGTGTTTAATTTAAGGTTAACTTCAGTGCCTGCTTATTCTTTTACAGGTCTTGGTATCGAGTGTCATGAATTTCAGGTCAGTTGACATACAGAAGAATTGTATTATTGCAATTATTGTTTTTGTAGTTATCAATTATCAGTGTGTACTAGTGACATGAAGGGTATGGTCAGTCTACTCAGATGTATCGGGCATAGTGTTGATGAGTCCAAACAAATATCCAGTTTAGACTGCAGTGGCATCAAGGGTGTTAATTTCCAAGG
The DNA here is from genome assembly GCF_963678975.1 of Dysidea avara. NCBI lineage: Eukaryota > Metazoa > Porifera > Demospongiae > Dictyoceratida > Dysideidae > Dysidea > Dysidea avara. The sequence goes on from NC_089272.1 coordinate 60,364,040, forward strand.
CAGTTTACATGTTGTGATTTTAGTGATTTTTTTCCTAGTACCCAGATGTTAAGTGTATTGTATTTAATGCCCACCTGTTATTTTTTTGTCAGTGTGGAAATTGCAACAGTAAGCCTTCTGTGTTGTAGTAACTATTTGTTTCATAATTATGCTGTTGTCCTGGAATGGCACAATTTTTGGGCAACCAGTGTGAAGTCCAGTGCATGGTACAAACATTGTGACCAAGCGTACTTTTGTTTGACTAATGTCCTAATGTTCTGGTTTAACATGCTTACCCAACAGTTATGTTATTCATGCACTTAGCCTGGGATATAATTTTTGTTCATTTTGATTATCCATGCTATTATTGATACAGCCTGGCATATTGACATTTTGTACATTCTCTTATTAATTCAGTGCCTGCTTGATTGTGTCATCAGATATTGAAACAAGTATTTTTGGTGTTGTGACCGATGTTCCAGGTCAGTTGCACGAGTGTTTAATTTAAGGTTAACTTCAGTACCTGTTTATTCTTTTACAGATCTCAGTATCGTCGTACTGACATACAAGGATCATCACTATTGTTGAACTGTTTTTAGTAATGTCTTGATTGGATGTTGATTAACGTTGTGTTACACATTGTTGTATGTATACCATATGGCAAGAACTTTTCATGGCCATCATGAAATTTGAATATTGTGTAAGTTGTGTGTAGAGCCCCAACTCATACACGGTCATTGGCAAACCACAAACCACATTCGAACCACAACACCACCAATCACAATTGAGCAATCCATTACAAAATTTTGTTGCAACATTTGTGTGTCCATGGTACACACTACATAGAGGTGGTAACCCCTAAAGGCTTGTTACCTTTTGTATTCACTGTACTGGCCTTTGTGGTTAATTTATTAAAAATTAGAAAATTGAAGAGTATGCTTAAAGCACCTTCGCTAGTGACTTTTTCTTCACACTTTGTTTATAAGACATCTGGCGATTTATAAACGTTCTCATGGGGGTGCAGCACTAAATGGAATTTAAAAGATTTCTGCTAAAAACGCCATCCCTAGGGAACTTATGGTGCAGCATGCTGTCACAACTTGTTTATCAGGCATTAGAGCTTGTGTCCACGTCGTGTCTTTAAAAGTTATTGTAGGGATTAAATGTTTGATTGTAGAAAATACGCATATAAGCAAACCAGAATTGGATAATGTCAGTGCTAGATGGACTGTACAAACATGGCTATGTTGACTGGTATAACATGACAGTAGTTGTAACATAAGGTAGAGAAATAAAGTGAACTACGCCTATTTTTTATTTTTCGATGGCTACTTTATTGATGATGACGACTCCTAAAGATTTTTTATCATGTAACGCAATACAAATCTATTGAGAGATGTTGCATAATCCAGGACTAATATTGCAAAACCTACCCTACACGTAAATAACTCACAGTAGTGGCCGTGTGTCTTTTAATTGGGCGTGCGTTTTGGAGTTTCTTGGCCGCAACTCACTACCTTGAGTCTTGATATATATATATATGGTAATTGCATGGAAGAAGTGTTGTGAATGCATGCGCATACTGTATGTAATAATAAAATTTGTTATACAACAGTAACAGACTATCAAACCAGTGGTAGATCAGAAACTTTCATAGGGATTTCAGATTCCACTCAACTTCAGCCTAGCTGTAAGTCAAAGTCCAAAAGAAAAAGGTCACAACATGCTGTAGAATGCCGTAATTGTGATTTCAAAGGCTAAAGTATGAAGTTTTTCCACTAGTACAGAGTCATTCTATAACACACTATATATAACTCGTGGCGATTTTATGACCCACACATGACGACTTGTCAATAAACTTAAGGCGCGTACTATTTTTAGAGGGGGTTTCAGCTGAAAACATTGCAACCCCCTGTATCCGCCACTGCAAGCCCTTGTATGTGCATGTGTGTGAATTTGTGTGCATGTGTGTGTGTGTGTGTGTGTGTGTGTGTGTGTGTGTGTGTGTGTGTGCGTGTGTGTGCGTGTGTGCGTGTGTGCATGTGTGTGCATGTGTGCATGTGTGTGCGTGTGTGCATGTGTGTTCCAGGTGAGACTTCAGGTGCCTACACCTTCATCTGTGAGACATGGCACAGCCTCCTTGGTTTTACTAGTCCTGCCCCAGTAGAATTTTCTTGTGCTAAGTCATAGCACCTGAGCAGTGCATAAGTGTCCTAGAGCTTCTTTGCTGGGTATGCTAGAACAGCAGTTGAAGGCTTTGCTTTTGTGTGTGTGCTTGCACGTGTGCATGTGAGTGTGCATTCATGTATGTACATTGGATAAACACATTTGCTTATGTATATAAATCAATTATCAATTTAGTATGGTATTATTCTCCTCAACCTATACTTATGTATATGGTTTTATGTACAATGTATCTATTTCACAATCATGTTATTACTCACTACTACAACTAAAGGAAAAGTATGATATTGCTTATACGATTATATATGCATCAGTATACACACTAGTACTATTGTACAATATTACATCTATCAGTAACAAAAGCAGCTATTTTGTAAGATATCAGAAAATGGAACATTAGTCCTGTAAAAGAACCATAGCCTTTTCTGTTCTTTTCAAATCTCAGGGCTGGAAGAAGCAGTCCAGCCAGTCAGGCCATAGCCTGACTACTTTTTCAGCATTGATTTTAAAAATATAATATCTGAGTCGCTGATAAGCACTGGCCGATTCTGCTGCCGTGTTTTTGTGAATAATAGCTAGATGCCTAAAGCATCATACAAGCATTGTGATAATGCCAGCAGAGTACTTACATCATATCAATCAGTCATGGAAAAGATCAAAACACTCTAATAGAACGGTCACCCTAATAGAACACCCAGGTATTTAGCCTACTGATTTACTTGTCAAACACTTTATGCAGCTAGCAAATACAAAGTATAAATACCTTTGTATGGAAGCATACATAGCTAGTTGGATAATATTTGAGCACAGTAGCATAACATGATAGGGTATGATTATGTATATAGCTTAGTACCTAACTAGCTATTTACTGAGTTGTGGCTTCATCACATTATATAAGCTAAGTTATATGCAATTTCAAATGCTAGCTATAACTCATACTGCATGTGTATAGTAGTTATAACAAAAGGGAACAATACTGTATTTGCAAGTGTTACAACTGTATAGTGTAAGAAATTAATGTGAACATTTGATGTAGCTACATGCAATGAGTTTAACACAAGTGTTAGACAATAGTATGCTAGGGAATTTACAGGTGAAAATAGTCTACGAGATTTAATTTCAGAGCATGCAATTTTGAAAAATTTCCTCAGAGAGCATGCTCCCACATCTTCCTAGCATTTACACAACTGAAAGTGCTCAGTATATCATAGTGTGTACCCCTTGGCCTGACCACTATAGAATTGCTTCTTCCAGCCCTGAACCTGTGGTAATTTCTCTTGTCTGCCAGTAACAGATGTATGTACATGTGGTATGATTGAAGTATTTCACACCTTGGTGATAGTGTTCATTGAGGTAAACATAAAAGGTAGGAAGTTACAGCCACAGATAATTGACAGTTTACATAGTATTCCACGTATTGTGAAACAGGGTGTTATTGTATTTAATAATGTGGTTTAATTAAAAGCTTACATCACCAAAAAAATTTATGAAAACGTCACAAACTGTGTAATAAATAGTATTAACATGTTCCATAAGGAGCGAATCAAATCCTATGGACAAGGGAGTGTGTAACTCCATATAGTGCCTAGTCTGGAGTAGCCGACCCGCGCGGGTCTGGTGACAGCCGCATTCAGTACCTGTGCAGATGGAATGCAATTAATTTAGAAAATATGCGCGAAACACGTGGACAATTTCCGATAACAGAGCGCGACAGTTACTGTACTTGCACTTGATGTGACATCTATTTCCTCTACAAACCCTTATACATTTGTGCTGGTTGTACATTTGTGCTGGTCGTGGAAAAGACATAAGAAGCTCGCCATAATCAGTGGACAAATCAGAAATAACGTCATAGAATGTTGTTAATTGGTCACTAAGCGATCTGATTGGACGCACCAGATTTTCGTAAGGCTGGCACAGGTATTGAATGCGGCTGTAACCAGACCCTCACTCTACGCGCGCGGGTTAGCTACGCCAGACTATACACTACCAATTTTTTTTTACGTGTAGTACTGAAAACTATGGTGATCATAACACACGTAGAGGAACTCACCTGATATCGGACGGGCTCCAATATCGGACGCTATTTCTCCTAAACTACAGTAAATATTCAAACATTCCGCACATCTCCAGGTAGGCCAATGCTTCATAAACTTGTGTACCAAGTTTCAGATCTCTCGGTTTCTTGGTCGCGGTACAGCAACCTTTTGAAGACTAGTCCGAATAATACGTAAAATCGGAAAAACGCTCAATTCAAGGTCAGCCATTGTTTGCAGATCACACTTGCATTAAATCAAAAGTCGCATACATTCAGATTGTAGGGCTACTCATGTACTTTCTAAATATGTATGGCTTATTTCATTTAAAGTATTGTACTGATGAGTTATAGACCAAAGAAAAGAGGCTGTCACTGGAGCAATAATCGCCATAGCTATTTTTGCTCAAAATCAGAAAAAAATAGTTTGAAAATGCATACAAGGTGGATGATTGTTTTCGATTATGTACTGAAAGTTGTTAAACACTAGTTCCTGCAAATCCAACACTATAAAGACATAAAATACTGCAGACTTGACTGCAGAAATAGCAAAATATGTAATATAGCTGTCAAACACTCTAACATAAAAAGTCAATCATTTCAGCTGAAATCCTAAAATTCTAAAACAAAATATACATAGAACCACATTTTAAGTATATCAGCATTATGTAGAATTGATTTACACCCCCTGTTTCCAATGGCTGTCCTTGAATTGAGCGTTTTTTCCGATTTTCCGTATAATTCGGACTTGTCTTCAAAAGACTGCTGTACCGAGACCAAGAACCCGAGAGATCTGAAACTTGGTACACAAGTTGATGAAGCATTGGCCTACTTGGAGATGTGCAGAATGTTTGAATGTTCATTGTAGTTTAGGAGAAATGGCGTCCGATATTGGAGCCCGTCCGATATTAGGTGAGCTACTCTACATACTGAAAACTACAACATACTACTACTTATTACCTAACTATATACTTATTGCTACCTATACGTACTTAACTTAACCAATGTCAAAGTCAGGAAATTCGTCCTCAGCAGTAAGCGAATACTGGCGGAGTATCATTTTTGCATTGTACCTCCACAAAGTCACAGACAGTTGCTGGAGAAGTTGGCGCCTAGCAAACTTTCGAGGTAAACCGTTTCTAACAGTTGTTCTGTCAGCTATGGATCCTAAAATTGATAGGGCATATGGTGACCAAACACCAAAGGTCTCACATACAAGAGTGATACAATCTCCTCCATTATCATTCACAATGTCCTGGTATTGGTTGTCCTTAGCTATCTCACCAACAGCAGCGGCCACCCCAGCCTGAGAAGAAGAAGAAGATATGACAGCAGACTGAGTGGTACTCCTGACGGAGAGATCAAAGTAGGTAGGACGACCAAGATGAAAGTCAGGGTGGTATATGTCGCCAGGACGAGATAGGTCAGATGGAATGCTTTGCTCCCTAAGAACACCAGGGTGATCTTGGAGCAAGGCATGGTGTACAACAGACACTAAAGCATTATGACGCTGGATCCTCAAGGGACCATGAGAGCACCCCAGCAGATGATCACCAAACTGGTCAATGACAGATAGACAAGTACAGAGTGGTAAAGAAGGGAACAAAGGAATGCCAAGCCACAAACGTAAAGCTATAGTAAAATCGTGAGGAGGAATAGCTAGACCCAAAGCAGGCTGTGGAAGTGCTTTAAGCCAATCACTGCTGGTGCCAGAAGAATGTGATAAAGCACGCAGACGTGCTTGATCACGAATGGTGGAACTGCTTACAAGCTGTTTAAAAAGTGAATCATCTAAAATGGCTTGAAGGTCAGTTTGAGAGGAGTTTTGCAACACAGAAACAGACGAAGAAAGCGAGGGAGCAATCCTCCCCGGGAAATGGCATAAAAACATCAAAAGTTTCCACTAAACGCGACACTAAAATACGGGAAGAATTACAGGACCCCACAAATGCAGGAGCAGCAGTACGCTCAGATTCACGTAGGCCCAAGCCTCCTAACCTAAATGGCAAGGTGGCTTGTGTCCAACTACTATCAGAAATTCCACAACACAAGATTCTACTAAGGCATTCTCGCAACCTAAGGTCAAAATGTGAGGGAAAGGAACCCAAAGAGGAAGATGGCACACAACGTAAAAGGTGAGTGACCTTGCAAACGCTAAGATAGCCCTAAGCAGATGCAACTCTACTTGAGGGTCCTCGAGGTCAACCAATTTATCCTGAATTGCAACTATTTTATCAAATTGAACAGATAAAAAGGCATCGTAAAACTGTGGAGGTCCCCAAATAGGAGATCCAAGAAGCTCCAAACCACTGTTCTTGAGGTTGATACGCTTGATGGCAGGATGAAAGTTAGGAAAAGAACTGTCACCAGAAGGCCAGTATAGTTCACACTTGGATAGATTGATGTAAAGACCAAAACTGGGACCCGACTCAGTAAAATGTGAAAGTAATACGTGAAGACAAGATCTAGTACCTATAAATGTGCCATCATCTAAATACCACAGGTTAAGAAGACATGTTTCACTAAAAGAGATGGAACGAAGAAATTGTACCAACACCAAAGAAAAAAGAAAGGGACCAAGAGGATCTCCCTGTTGGACACCTGTGGAAGCAAGAATACGCCTGTGGCCAAACCTCAGCTCAGCAGGTTGACTGTAGCACCAATACACCCAGGGGGAAATCTCTGGAAATTCTTTACACACACCATCAAGAAAAGCTGAGCGATTACATTCATTAAATGCATTCTTCATGTCTATTTTGAGTAGAGCTAGAGATTCATCATTGCCAAATTGGGAAAGAGAATGACGGACAGCATGGATAGCTGTCTCAAGACCACCTGGGAATGGCTGGGATACCAACACCCACTTGACCATAAGGTAGGAAAAAGTCAGAGAGAAAGGGACGAGCAAACTGACAGCACAGACGACTGGCAAGGCGACGAAGAATTTCACCAACTGCAATAGGACGAACATCCCCGTTCTTTTTCAGAAGAGCTGTTAAAGGGGCACCACACAACCAAGGGGCAAGCGATGGAGAAGCTTTTCCAGAAAGCAAAAAGTTCATCAGACGAGTGAGGGTGGTAAGGCAAAGTTCAGCAGAAGGTGCAGTGTGGCCACTGACTGCATCAAGATGGTGTTGTGCCCGTAAACCAGAGGCACCAGGACTGGTACCACGAGGAAAACCCTTCAAACATATTAATACAGCAGATTCATCTACAACTAAAGAAGCAGTCTTGGGGGCCGAACAAGAAGGTGGATCAGAGACAGGATGTCGCTGAAGCAACTCTTGAAATGCCAAATCATCATTCTTATCAGCCACACCAGTAGAAGTAAGAGACTGTACTGCATTACTGTACCTACCTTCCCGAGCCCAGAACAAAGCTCGAGAAATATTGCGTTTTGAAGGCTGAATACAGTGACTGGAGCGAGAGACATGTAAATCATCTTGTAGAGCTTTCCAAAGATTATACAAACCATCGGGCTGAGACCAGAGATGAAGGCGGTCTAGCAAAACAGAAGCTAACATAAAACGACGGCAGCGCTGACGAAGTGGAGGCATACGTAGTGCCAGTTTAGCAAACAGAAAAAGACGCATAAAGCCCCAGACTGAAGAAATTGCATTTCGAAACTCGGTAGACAAGACTCTAGCTAGCAAAGGACGAACACTGCGGGGAATGTGAACAACAGTTGAGACAGGACAGGTCATAACATAATTCATCACTACAGAAAGAGCCTCAGACTCAAGATGAGGAGGGCCAACAAAAGAACATGGAGAAGCTGACAGAAGGGCTAACTATAAAGGATCAGAAGGAATACTGGTGGAGAAAGCTAAGGAAGGTGGTGAAGGAGAAGTGGGAGACTGACTTTCAGACTGATCACAAATTAAGAAAGGAAGATCAGAAGCAGAAACTAATGGAGAATTACAGCGCTGACCAGGCTTAAGTAAACGTCTGCAGCCTGTTTTACGAAAACATTCATGAGTAGCCCAACGGCAGGAAGGAACAGTGCAAATAAGACGGTTACAGCAAGCAAAGAAAGTCGCAGATGGAAAAACATACCTAGATATGTGAACCGAGTTGATGTGTGGTGGGGACTATTCTACGGAACGGAACTGAACGGAATGATGGACTAAACCACGGAACGGAACGCTTTCTCAAATTGAAGCTTGCAACTTACCATTGCTGAAACTTCCCTTATAAGTTAGCAGTGGCATCTCCAGTGGGTGATTAAACATAAGATAAAAAGAATTAACGGATCGATTGTGGGTTTCTGTTGGTTGTCATTAGTAACGAAGTATTATTGTGGGATGAGCTGTATCAGTGATGTTCATCCATATGGAAGGGAACTTTATATGAGCTGTTTTTCTTATTTAGACTTTAGAAAACAGTCTGGGCCGGTCTTTCAAGTCATAAGTCAGTGTATAAATAAAGCAAGCAGGAAGATACTGGTAACAGGAAAGAGCCAGCTGAATTAAAACTTGAAGAATTTTGTGCAGTGTGTGAGGAGCAAATATTTTGGCAGACCGCAAGGAGGGTATATTCTGCAAACATCACTGAAGTGTATGCATGGAGTTATTTATATATTAACAGCTGGTGCAATGGACTAATGCCGTATTCAATAGTGATCTGATTTTATCTGTTGCACAATTCAAGGATGTGTCTGACTGCTAGCCTTGAATCAGGCTAAATGCCAAAACTCCAAGATCAGCTAAATCTCTATTATAAGCCGCATGTGAAACCATGCCCGTAGCCACCAGGCAAACGTGATTTGGACCAGGATGTGTGTGTAATTTCAATGTATCTAGTCAGACCTGAAATGGAACACTCACATTAATTACATGCCACCTAAGAATCCTAGGATTTCTTAAGTGTAACATTTCACATGCTTCACTTCAAACAAAACAGGTTAAATTTGTTTGTCTATTTTCAAGTGATTCCCAGTCCAGCTGGTCCATGAAATTACAATGGAATCACATGTATTTGTTACAGTGCGGGCTGTCCTGTGTTGGATCTACTCTAGAGTTGAGATTTCAAGGTAGACTCACTGCCAATGTACTGACACTAGTACTGTTGTAGCATGTTTAAGTGGAGGACAAATGAAATAGTAATGCTAGATTATTTATGTATACAAATTTTTCATAATGAAATTGATATCCCATTTTGATTTGTACTTCCACTTAGCAACATATTCAAGAACAAGAAGCTACCACACTTAATCTCCAACCACTGTCATTAATTAACCAAGATCTCACTAGTCTGTAATTCACCTTACTGTAGTGATTTTATTGATTCATCTGTATGTTTTCTTCATTTTCCTTTGACGTTGTACCAAGAGTTCATAATAAGGTGGAGAGTGTCTAACTTGAACGCATTCACCAAACACCCTGCTTAAAGTAACACCTCAGCCTTATTTCAGAACAAAGGCTTTACCTTCTTCAGCAACACTAATCAACAGTTTTCTATCCCCCAGTAAAGGTGTTGATTTGATGAAAGGTGAACTTTACGCAGGGTGTTTGTACAGGCCATACTGAGAGTTAGACACTCTCCCCCATACAAATCAGTATTACGAACTCTTGGTTGTACAGTATAGGTAAACTAAGATAAGTTTCTCTCCCATCTTATTCTAGGATTTCTATTGACAAGGAAAATTCAATTATTTGTATACAGGCTCAAAATTGAGATAATATAAAGAAAGTGAATTAATATTAATATTATATAGTCAGTTTGCTTTTGGATATTTAATGCCTCCAACCACAACAAAAATTCGATGAATCCATGCATCTCATCACTGGTCGTCTGAACATTCTGAAAGTGATACCTCACTCAATCAACCATATATTGTTTATTAGACTGAATAAAGTCATGATTACCTAAACAATTACTTAATTAATGTTTTATAATTATCCTATTCCATTTTTCCTGGAGGTTCCACTGAGAAAATGCAATTTCAGCAATGATAGCAGCTAGCCAAGCTGCAAGTTGATTCAGAAAGCATTCCATTCTGTAAAATAGACCCCATTCAGAATTCAACTCAGTACTCAGGCTGAGATATCTGACAATAGTCCACTACTCTGTTAATGAATCATTGATGTTCACACAATATAGCCTCCTTGAGGTATCTGAATGTTTGCTCCTCACACACTGCACAAAATTCCTTTAGATTCTGCTTAGACTGAGTTGATTCAGCTTGTCACCATACTTGTTTCCTTTGTAGTGTAGCTATACACATACTGATTTATGCCGATTAGAAAGGCTGGGCCTCAGACTGTACATTCTAAAGTCAAGTAAGTAAAAATAACTCACATACTAGTAAAAAAAGTCATACATTAAGTTCCCTACTTGATATATCCGAAGATGAACACACTGAGTCAGCTATTCCCACAATTAGTACTTCGTTACTAATGACAACCAACAAGAACCCACAATCGATCCTTAAATTCGTTTTATCTTTCTTGGGGTACGTTTGATTACCTGCTGGAAGTGCCACTGATAACTTGTACAGCAATGGTAAGCTGCAAGCTTCAATCTGAGAAAGCATTCCGTTCCGCAGTTTAGTCCATCATTCCGTTCCGTTCCGTTCCGTTCCGTAGAATAGTCCCCACCTTGATGTGTTGCCATAAAAGAGAACAAGAGGAACAGGATTTATTACAAATAGGACAAGATAGAAGTGAAGAAAAGTGATCAGCCGAGGAAGCACTGGCTGGGATATCCGCCATCATTGGTGAGGGCTGCAAAGATGATTGCATCATAGTGTGAGACAAATCACGACTGTCTGAACTTGCTGGAGAGGGCACAACTTTATCAGGACTTGCTGGAATAGTAACAACTTTATCAGGGCTTGCTGAAGCGGACAAAACTACATCAGAACTTGCTGGAGAAAGAGCAACTTCAATACTTCGTACACTACCAATACTTCGGACGAAATTCAAACATTTCGTCCAGTGTTACTATGTATTATTATTGATTGTTGTGCAGACCTCAAAAGAGTATGGTGCACAAAAAAGGGTACAATTGCTACTGTCAATTACAAAAGGAAAACAAACTTATATAATTATACAATATTTACTATACACAAGACCATATATACACATTGATAAATTATTAAACAGTTACTAGTCCAGTTAGGCTGTGCTTGAATTGATCAATCTCTGTTAAATCAATCACGTGTTGGGGTAAGGAATTCCAAATATTGATTGCAGAGGGGGGAAAAGAAAATTTATAACAGTCAATTCTAGTCATATGTATATAATTGGTTTCATCATTCTTACGCGCAACAGGGAAGTACTCAATAGAGGGTTTGCACGCGAAAAGTATTGTGGCGCGAATTATAAAAATGCTTAACAACCGTTGCTAGTCTAACATTTGTGAGGTTTACTTTTCAATCGCACGCAATGGGGGCGAATGCACTTATTTCGTCACCACGCTTTACCAAATAAGAGAATCTCTGTCAAAAGCTAGGATAAGGTTAACAACAAATAGTAAATACTAGCAGTAAGTTGAACAAGCGTAATATCAATTTTTCATCGATTATCGTGAACCCTGACACTTTGTAAAATTTTGACGACGGATATCCTAGTTTATACAAGTGACTAACATAGCGAACTTGTTCCAATCTACACTGAACTATTGAGACTGGCTGTAGCCTTCACTCGCGTACCTCACAAATGTCTGACAAGCAACAATTGTAAAGTATTTTACGAAAATACGCCATAACGCATCACGCGTGCAATCCCTCTATGGGCTGCTACTCCATCGTCTAGTGTGAAGATTGCAAAGCTGCTATGATAGGAAGATCGTCAAGTCGAAACTAGGTAAAGCTTGGAATAGTCAAGCGGAGTAATTTTGCGTAATTGTCGACTGTATAAAAACTGTCCTGCTAAGCCTGAGCCCCGGCCTGAGCTACTATTCCTCCCACGTGCAATTGAACCGGCTTCGTTTCTATAATTTTGCTTAGTCGCAGCGGAAACGTGACGTTTTTGCGCATGCGCCTCCGCATAATATCCTAATTAAGAATTTTTAAAAGTTACTTATTACAGTGCACAATAGCCATGTTTGAATTTCGCTCTTTACGAAGTTAGCTACATGAATTTCGCTCTTTACGAAGTTACATGGATTTCGTTCTTTACGAAGTTACATGCTCTCTTGTCTATAGGCCGGATTTGATGCGCTTCTGGTTCCACCTTCCAACAGGTATAGTTCTGTCTTTGCTTAGTTACACATGTCTCTCCCTGTGTTACAAGTGCTTGGATCATAACTGTTTCTTATAAACATGTTATGCACTACCTAATCTACAGTATAATAATGTCAGTGTGTCATAGCACACTAGCTAATTACAGAAAGTAACTGAATATGTAGCAACCCCGAAAAATCACCTTTGGTAGTACGTAGTAAGGAACAGGGCACTACATATGCAATAAAGTATCCACCTGTACAATAAAATTACTATTATGTACAACTTAATTTTGACAGTTTATTATGGTTATACAGTATACAATATCATTACACACAACTAACTTTGGCCTTCAACATAGTGTATTATCACAAGTAAACTCCCACACAGTAGCAACTGCCACGACTTCATCTACATGTAGAGCAGACAGAGAGTATACACTGCTGGGCAGCACATGAGACTTTTAATTCTACACTACATGCAGCATTGTGCCAAAGCATGCTTTCATCCCAAAAGACTGTACTACTCACAATTTTACCCATAACTGCACAGTACTGAAAAAATGAGTAGTTAATACTGTGGCAAACAGTGAATGTCACTGCAAATTTTTAGTGATGGTCACTAAAATGCATAATGACACTCACTATTTGCCGTACTGTGTGAACTGGTTTGTGGATAGCTATTTATTATCAAGTGCAAGCTTTCAATGCATCAAGACTAATTCATAAATAAAACATTAGAACCACTTGCCTGTCATCTGAAGATCACAATCTCTGGAGATCACAATGTTAAAAATAGTGATTTAATTTTTTTAAAATTTAATATGTTTGCAATTTAAATAATGGATAATGGTAATGACCTGCTTGCCCACATTATATTTTAGAAAAACACTTTTTATTAAACAGTGGTCTTAGATTATAGAAATCCATACATCTGTGTAACTATATCAACAGTTGTGTCATGTTGAGTAGCAACATGTTATAGCTACTGACCTTCTTGTCAGTGCAGTTGTCAGTGTATTTTCACTAGTCTATAGGGTTAGGTGGTAAGGATTGTACGATACAAAGCTTAATTACATCATTAAATTCACACAGTTGTGTAGTCAGAGTTAAAGTAGATATAGTTAGTTACTAAATCCTAGCATTATATGTGACCGTCTCAGCAAAAACCCGACTTGTTCGCACAAGCATGCGTATTGAGAAAATTGAAATTTAAAAATAATTCGTAAAATTACGCATGCTACAAAAAACTACGCAAATTGTTATCGAGCCAGTACTCGAAGAAGGAAGACTCAAATCGATTAAAACTATATACCATCTTATTCGCCTGTTCATGAAGAGTTCGAAAATCTTTGTTTCGTTTCCCTAACTCCAACGGTATGCGTGTCACGTGCGTTTGTTTACGATGCGGTAAACGTAAACAAGGTTGTCATCGTTTCTTCTACGAAACCACCTTATCTTGCTCTTCCTACTGCCTAACGCTATAATTCCAAAACTACACTCCACAGAAGGCTGAAACTTTGGTGGTCCATTCCTTGGACACTGCTGATATTGCTAAGTGAATAAAAAAGATTTTTTTAATTGTGCGAATAAGTCCGGTTTTTGCTGAGACGGTCACATATTATAGTTATAAAGCGTTAGTATTTTTTACCAACAAACCGTTTTAATTAAATAATATGTAGCCTTGGTTACTAGTACATACACCCGAGAACAAGTTTACAATACAGCATTTCAAATAAATTTTTTTAAAGTCTTAACGCTCAAACTGTGGGCAGAAAGGCGAACTCTGCCCAATCCTGTGTCAATGGAATCGTCACCATTACAGATGCAGAATTGCCACATTGAACATCGATAGCAACCTTCTGAATCAAGAATTGGGTTGATCTATTATCACCAGACTGCCCCATTACCAGGGACATATCCGCCTCACTGATGAGCGTGCACATGGTTCCCAAGTACCCAGGGTATCAACACATAGAGGCCAGAAGTAAAAAGGAGTTAGAGAAGAATACTTCCTGATCTTAGCTGACTCTGCAGAGTTTGCCACCCGGCTGGCACCATTTGCTGAAGTAGACAAATTAGATGGGGCTAAGGTATCTGAACAGGTAAAGTTCCAGAGCAAGGATTTCCACCTCATTAACTGAAATGAAGTCATTAAGATATTGTTATTGTCGTAATGATTGTATTACAATAATAACAATTGCATGTACGTTAACGTATGATTATGATTATGATTATGATGTGATTTGGGTTGAGGCTTAGAAACCTGTACGCCCATTCAATTACGTACATACAAATGCATAAATGAGATTCAATAAACAAAAATTAACTATCAATATAATTATTACATTAACAAGTACGTATGTCCAGGACACAGCTGAAAAACAGCTTTAGCTGATGCTGTCTCCCTGTTTAAATAACAAGAAAAACAAAAAATAACAAAAAAGGTAAGCTCCACGACCAAAGAGTCAGTGACATGCCATCTAGCCTCTTAATATCATCCCAACACACACCGGCAGGCTCCAAAACAGCAAGTAGACACCACAGTGTGACAAATAGTTTCATCCACTACAGCGTGTCGAGGAATGCCTCCCGTACGCCTGCAAGACAAACCATGAGTACCAAAAACGCGAAGGGTGCGACACCTTCGCAAATCTGTACGTGATTTGAAATCATTACTAATTTTCATGATTTGAAACTTGGATCTGTGATTAATTTTTGAAATTGAATTTGTGATTTGAAACTTGATTTGAAATGTGAAACGTTAGGCGTGATTGCCAGACTGTGATTTGTAAGGTTATTACTGGGTTCTGAAAGACATCAGTTCATGATAAGAATTATGAACTGGAGGAAGACTGAGTGTAGCCCCGACTAGACATTGGGTGACCTGCAGTTCGAATCCTGGGGCTAGAGGGATTTTTTCCTTACTGTGGCCCCTTTATTGTTACACCTTATCAGTCAGTAAGTCAAGTCATTAGGTCTAAGTCCCTGAAATTAGGTGAGAGCTGATGAAGAGTTCTATAAACAAGGATGGCAGTATGGAATCTTTACGTTCAGCCAAAGTGTGGCACAAAAAACTTTGTGTAGCTGGGATCAACGAACAAAACTTAGAATGAATACGTTCAAACTTTTTAAAATAATGTACAGACAAAGGTGACCACACAACATCACAATAGTCCAGTAAACGAAGTACAAAAGCACAATACAACTTGCCCAGCAGCTCATTAGATAAGGGACACAAATGATAAAGACAGTGCAGCCTAGACTGCACTCTCTGATAACCATATTGAGTATGCTTCTGCCAAGTCAAATTTTCATCAATGTAAACTCCAAGATATTTAAGAAATAGTACTCGACAAAGCTGTTTTCTGCTGATATTAATACACAAATCACTATCCCGTAATTTCTGTCGAGAGCCAATCAACATTACATGAGATTTTCCCACACTAAGACTTAACTGGTTGGTCGGCAACCAAAAGTCAACAGAATCCATATCACTCTGCAAGCCACATTTTTCCGAGAACAAGTCACCACTAGAGCAATGTAACTCCATATCATCACAATACATATTTAGTTGAGAGCCTTGAACAACAGACGGTAGATCGTTCATTTATATACTGAACAACGAAGGGCCCAAAATGGACCCCTGAGGCACACCAGCATGAACCGTACCCCAGTTAGAAGCTGATCCCTGAAAACACACCCGCTGCCTACAGCACGACAATTACCTAGCAAACCACACAAGAGAATCATCCAGTACTCCATAGCAAGCCAACTTTGACAGTAGAATGTCATAATTCACACAATCAAAGGCCTTAGACACATCCAAGAAGGCAGCAGCAGTAAATTTACTTTCATCAATGGCCTTGCGCCAACAGTCAGTGACATACATTAAAACATCCTGAGTAGAGTGTTGTGGGCGAAAACCAGACTGTCTGTCTGATAATAAATTAAACTTCAACAGATAAGAAACTAATTGATCATGAACAACCTGCTCCAAAATCTTTGAAAGCACCGGTAAAACTGAAATCGGTCATCTAGATTTATGACACTTTGAATATTGTGTTTGGTGCAATGCAATATACATAAAAAGCTTTGAAAATGCTGTACACAAAAATCATTACGCTGTAAGCTTCTTTTCCTTATATCTTTTGATAGAAACCACTGATTGAGGTGGGGTTTGCACTAAAATGACCCTGAAAATAGTACAATATTTGGCATACTAATGAATGTATGGAATGTTAATTATTTAATTTAGTTGGAAATCTCTACTTACTATATTATAGTGTATGTAGTGAGACTACTACGTGAGTAGCATTTATAAAGTAGATAAGAAGGGGTAGCGGGTAGCTAGCAGCGATAGCACAGTGGTTACCGCACTGCCCATAGTTGCAGCAGTCCAGGGTTCGAGTCCAGGTTGAGTTTTTGTGGTGTTTTTTAGAGTTGCACCGATATGCATTTTTTCACATTTGCCGATACCGATTATTTGCCTATTCCTTTAACCGATATGCCGATATTTACCGATATTCTTCATTTCTTCAGAACAGAGGAGGAGGAGCAGAAAATCACCTAAAGTTTATGCGTATAAACTGCATTTGTAATGATAATGTAATCAATGTAATTAATTACGTGGGCGGCCGACTTTTACAATGTTTTACAGTTTTGCTACTATCTCCTTTCATGGAAAAGGAAGCCAAGTAGTTATAAAACAGCTAATCAAACAGTGTTTTAGTGGGACTACAGACCCTTTGTGAAGAGTGATCAACTAATTGCGTGGGCGGCCGATAAATATACACAGCCTACTATAGCCTTGCAACCACACTTGTGCAAACAAACAAACTCAAATAGTTACAAAACAGTTACAACAAACCACTTACTGCTACATTCACCACCTTCTTTACTTTCACCTGTTCATTGTCATCAACTTAACGATTGATTGTGGGTTTCGGTTAACCGGCAAGTTATTTCCGCTTCGTTGCCGATACCGATACTTGTAAAATTAGCTAATATCGGTTGTTACCGATAATTCAACCGATTATCGGTGCAACTCTAGTGTTTTTGCTTTTGACTCTTTTTGTCTTAAGTTTTACCGTTGATTCAATAGCGAGTCCGACTTATTGAACTGTGTTTCGGTTCAATAACCACTGCCTATTATAAACAATACAAGCTCACAGTGATAAATAATAATTTATTTTCAGCATTATTATTATTATTATTATTAGCACTTTACAGTAACCAGCACTGAAGGTCTGACAGCAACATGTGCTGCAGCCTTGTAGATTTCCAGCTAGTTATAGCTAGATACACATCGGCTTGTTAAAGTTCACCTAAGGGAACATTTTATGTATAAATGCTACATACAGCTGTAGAACAGATGTGCTGAGTTGTACATGTGAATTAGGGGGTTTACCCTCTACCCAGTTGAGAGACCCCCTCTTGATAAATCCTGGATCCACCCCTGTGTTGTAAGTGACTGCATGTGTAGGTAGCATTGTCTGCAGCAGTTTAACCTGATGCAGTGATACTGTATGTTGTTCTGAGTACCCACAATAAATATACGCATAAATTTTGAACATAGTTGGCATGTACTCTTCTGTAGCCAATTTGCTCATTTGAAGCATTACAGAACCAAGAGAGTAATTCACTGTGATGATTTTAACACAATCACCCTCACAGAACACCGATACACACGTACACACAGACCAATAGTGTACTATGTGTATCATGAGTATCTGTTGTATAATCATTTCCTTGAACACCAGAAAACCACTGCATCAAATACATATCTTGGCAAACCATTATTGACATAATCACCACATCACATGACCACTGGTGGGTGTGGATACTATTGTTGTGGGTAGAGAATGGAACAGGAAAATAGAAATGGGTGGTGACCACAATACAATATAAAATACGATTGTTCTATTTTGTGCATTAGAATTGTTCAGTGTTTTGCATCAACCTCTAACAATGCTAGTAGTTTATTACATTGTAACAATGATCCTCACTAAAGAACTGGTGATGGCTGCTGACCAGTGTGAAGATTACCACTTTCAATCACCTTTCCACCCTGGTGAGTCCTGTGAGGACATTTACAATATGAATCCTGAGAGTCAGGACAAGCCAGGATATTATTGGATATTAGATGGTCCCACCAGGGTATATTGTGGAATGGCTTATACTGGGTCGTCTTGTGCAGACATCTACAACAATAATCTTGAAACTGGTGACAAATCAGGTTACTATCGTATTAATGACACACAATGGACATATTGTAACATGACACAAATTCCTGTTGGCTTTATCTCCACATGTGCTGGTGTTGGTGGAGGATGGAGAAGGGTTGCCCATATCAATGTCAGTGCAGGAGATGACTGTCCTAGTGGATGGCGTAGAGACACTTACTCTAATGTTAGTTTCTGTCGTCTGGTCAGTGATGACCCACTTACTTGCTCTTCTGCCAACTTCTCCACTAATGAAACAAGTTACCAGAGGGTGTGTGGTAGAGCAAGAGGATATCAGAAGGGAGCCCAAATTAGTTTCTGGTCTTATCACTATCGTGGTCAAACAATTGATGGCTACTATGCTGATGGTCTACTGATCACTTATGGCAGCCCTCGTCAACACATTTGGAGTTATATCGTTGGAGACTATGATAATCATACTATTAATACTAACTGTCCATGTGCTTATGGAGGATTATCCCCTCCTCCTTTTGTGGGTACTAACTATTACTGTGAATCAGGAGCTACTGATGTTTACGATATCTCTGCCTATTACTTCAATGACCCATTGTGGGACAGAGCTGGTTGCATCACTAGTAATTGTTGTGATACCCCTACCCAACCATGGTTTTATCGTGAGTTGTCCGGAGCAACTACAAGTGCTATAGAAGCAAGGATATGTTCGCGGAATGAAGGCTGGGCTCAAGGATCTCCTTTGATTGATCAACTGGAGCTCTACATTCAGTAATACTAACAGTTGTTGTAGTATTTTTAGTTTTATACTCAACATACACTAGTGTGTTTCTAGCCATCTTGTAACCATTAACAAGTACATAGAATTTTTGGTAGACTATTGTAAATCATTGTTTGTCATTTTTGAAACTAAGAAGTTATTGGTTGTTACTACTTCTCTATTATTTACTCTTGTTACTATGTATAATAAACAAAGTTGCGTATTGAAAAATTTCCACTATGAAATTCACAATGGGTTATACACTCTGACTTTATACATGTAGTAACTACACAATGGAGTTTGTACCAGTCAGGTAATTGTATAGGAAAAGTTAGTGCAATTTGACAGTTTATATGTACAATTATTCCTTAATTGTATAAGAACATGTATAATTGTCCACATACGTAGTGACAACGTGTAACCATTATGTGCTGAACAGCAAATGTGTCCAGTTGTGCGGCCATTAACTTATAACTGATGATTGTTATCCACTTAAACAGTTTCACAATCTGATTGGCTACTTATGATATCACTAGTTGTACTTAACGGCTTCCTTTATTCTGTTACCTCATTGGCTGCTTTTTAAATACACTTCTACTATTGCATAACCACAGAAATGCATATCATAATTCTGTCCTACTTGACTGTTTACATGATGTTCACACTATCCCAGGTTGACCAGAGTGCTTTCAATTTGGATTATTAAACTCTAGTTCACACTACTGCATCAGGCACGATAGTGAGCTAAACCAAACACAAAATAATTATAATTAGTAATAGGCTTTTAACATCTAAAGGCTAACGTCAGTCAATCATTTGTAATGCTATTCGCATCACATGACAAAATTAATGGATGCGTACGGCTAGTTAATCTCAAAAATGCATATAGCTACTATTTATAGTTCATGCATTTACGTAGTAGCAAAAGTGCAATAGAAATGTCCCTTTCAATCATAAAATCCCCTCTTTGGTGAGGCAGTTTACATACCATAAGTTTTGGTACCACAAGCAAAACCAATTGGGTGTGTCTGCAAAACAATGAACACAACATGTTCCACCATGCCCCAGGCAGTGAAAAATAAAACGCCCATTGGAACACGACTGTAAATTGCACAAAGCTGAGGAAACTCATGTCTGTGGATACACACTGTATGTATGAGTGTCAGTGTGTATCAGCGTTGAAACCGGGTCACTACTGCTGACCCGGATGACCCACTGACCCGGATTTGACCCGGATGTGACCCGGATTAAATTAAGCCGAGGCGCGCGATAAGAGCTATGTTTCGGGTACTCTCAAGCAAGCGAGACTACGTTTCGAGCGTTCGATTCGAGTAAACAAGTAATTATGTGATAACTAAGCCGGTAAGTTTATAATTTAAAATCAGTCAGTGGGTTTGTTTCCACGTATATAGCTTCTGTGAGTTTACAGACAGCAATTGGGTGTGGTTTCGTACATACTTAGTATTGCAATTTCCCAATATATTAAAATGCGTGTGGCTCACAAAAGTACTTATCCTGCTGCAAGACTATACCTAGACTATATACAACTCATACATTAATCGATTAGTGGGCGTGGCTTCACGTAAGCTTGCAGACAGAAACGGACACAGTTTCATGCTACAGACTGCACTTAATAAATGGGCGTGGCTGAGCTTATGTTTGTAACGCGATAAGTGGGCGTGGCTCACGAAAGAGCTACGCGACTAGCGTTTATAGGTTCCACGTCGTCAAACGATCAATTTCGTTTCTCACGTGATCCAATCCGGGTCAGACCCGGATAATTTGTAAACCGGGTCAGACCCGGATGACCCGGAGAAAATGTGACCCGATTGACCCGGATGACCCGGATGACCCAACCCGGTTTCAACGCTGGTGTGTATGCATGTACATAAGGGTAGCACTCCTGACTCTGCCATGCAGTGCACACCAGGCAGGATAAGAGGATCCCCTCACATTGGCCTGGCAAGCTAACAAGAAAGAGAGCCTTACATTATGCATGCACCATTGTTTGCACGACGAGGACCAAGACACTGACTAGGCCCCAGCAATCATCTATGGCCTATTCACCCTCCTGGAGGTCCTCTCATTTCAAAAGTGTTTATTCAGTGTCCCCTGGCTGGGTGAGTAGAGATGCTGACCTCAAGGTCTATAGACAGGCTGAAGTGTATGTATGACATAATGTAGAGTGTGACATTAACATGCATGTAAGCTGTGATGAGTTCTTGGACACAGGGGTCAACTTAACTTTGCTTGCCCATACGGAAATTACCAGGGTGCTGCAACCCTGCTGCTGCCCTGTCACCACCAGGTTGAGGACAGGCAGTTGCACGGTTGCTGCAACCGTGAAATAACCCTGGATTTGCAACACGGTTTGTCTAGTTTAAGGGTTGCTGCCAGGTTGAGAATGCCCTCAAACAACCTTGCATGTTGGGTGCATAAATCTTCCCTTCTACCACCCTGCTTACAGGAAGTTACCATGTGGCAATAGTACAGCTGATCATTTCACTGTGAATTATATGTATATATTTTCATTTCAACAAATACAACTCAATACTTTACTGTCTGTTCAATAAATCTGTTATCTGTCTCGTCTAACTTGCTCTACTGTTATCTCTGTTATCTTTATCTTTGTTATCAGCTTCTGTACATCATATGCATATCCCTGCAATACAATATAATAGTAACAAAAGTTGATCTAATATTTAGCTACACATGAGACTTGATATTATATATCGTATAAGTACTTGTGTGATTTATCAAATTATTTTATCATGTGTCTATTTTTCAGGATGAAGTTGAAGTACTGTAAGATCTAGGTACCATGCAGAAAAGTATTAAGGTGGATTTAGAATAGTAGAAGTGCTGGAACTCCAGATTTGTGAATCCTCAAAAATAAACTGTTCAATTAGAGTATTTTAGGTGTGTACTCTATTAGAGCATATTCACTAATCAAGTCACTTCCTTCTTATATACTATAGAATGTGCGAAGATGAAGACATGGACAAGGATATGCTATTGTTTTTGCTTGTATCGTAAACAGTAAAGTCCTTTACTTGTTTCTTAAAGCTGCATGTGCTTGCTTGTGTAGTAGCAGAATGAAACTTTGTGATTAACTGTACAGTTTATGCACAAAACAAAATGTCGTAAATGATTCCCATATTAGTTGCAAGCAGTAAATAGTCTTTTTGTTTTAAGTTATTAACCTACAGAAAAGGTAATAAAAGATGAGACTCGGTCAGTCAGTGGCGGATCCAGACTTATACAAAAGGCGGGGTCAAAAATGAACTGAGGCACCACATTGTCTCTGGTTTGGTAAGGTGAGACCCCCAAAAAAAGGTCACAGCCAGCTGACAATACACTGTTAAAATGAGGTGTTACAGGTGCACCCATCGTAAAGGTGTTCATGTACACCCATGGTATTTACAACACCCTAAGGGAGTACTGTAGCACTAGGGGTGTTATTGAACACTACAAATGTCACTTTATTCCCCATAATAGCTAAGCCACTGTAAGGGTGTTTGCCTACACCTTGGTATATTGAAACCCACAATCGGATGCTTCTATTAAAAATTAGGTTATAAATACATTTTGTTAACTTCTATAAGAGTGACTTGGAAACAACCATGTGATAAGTATAAAAGTGTTGCAAAAATATAATTGTGTACTGCTAATGTGGTTTGTTGTTGTTAATCATTGCGTATAAATTGAAATCAACATGAAGGTTACCGGAATGTTATAGCAAGCCTACATTTCTTTTCAACAAAATGCCACCATGGAGAGCACTAGAACACCTTTAAAGTGTACTGTGACGCCTTTATAGCTATTCCTAGAACACCCTTAGGGAGTATTGTAACGCCTTTGTAACACCTTTTAGTTGCTCCTAGAGCACCCCTGGGGAGTACTACAACTCCCTTCAAAGGAGTTTAATTTAAACAGCAGTTAGAACTCCTCTAAAGGTGATTGGATTACACCCTATTTTTAACAGTGTAGCTGCCCACCTCACCAACTACACATTTATAGCTGATAAAGTACATAAAAATTCTTAAATAGCTCACTACACACTGTTCTAATACTGTGGCTGCTTTATTAGAGTGACTGCTCTATTAGAGTATCCTGATCTTATACTAAAATTTTTGGAGGGAAGGTCAAGAGCCCCATTTGACCCCCCTGTATCCACCCCTGCGGTCACTAAATATCTTGCAAGTACAGATGGATTCTGTCCTAAATATCTTAGATGGATTCTATCTGTGTCTATTTGAAGCAGTTTTTGAGTTTATAAATGAAGATGTGTCGGTAAAGCTAAACAAACATCTACTGTACGCATTGTATGTCGTGTTAATTTTTATTAATTTTGTTCAACAATTACCTATATTGCTCAGCATTAATTGACTATTTCTACAATTTTACCTTAACGTGACTGTTCTGTTTGAGTATCTTGAAAGCTTTCTTTACACTTGTTTGTTACGTTATGACTGATGAACCCTCACATATCACATGGAAAGAAAGAGTGGCAGTTATGGCACCAGACTTATGAACACTTGCCTCAACTATTAATTACTGAAAAAGTAAAGTGGCCATTATTATATGCATGCCTTGTTTTCAGTTCACTACACAGCATTACAACCAAAGAACAGTACTAGAAGCCCTTCTGCAATTAATCCATTTACTGTATTTAATAACAAACATAGGGAAGCCGTACATGCTACCACAAATCAACATCTTGTCCTGTCAATGAAGAGAAATGGGACACAAAGGAGGACAGAGGTAAGCATGCAATGTATGCACTGCAGTATGCCAAAAGGTATCTGTCAGGCTGAAACAACATCTAACAGTGAAAAAATTCAAGCCCATAACCTTGACCATCCGTTATTGAGCTACACTTGTTTGAAGGCATCAGGCAGATAGTCAGCTAGCAGAAAATTCCACTCATCATAAAATTTCATAGTAACCTATTGGAAACATGCCAACTGAAGGCACCTTTGGGCTTAGTGATACTTAACCAATACTGCCAAGTGGTTATGAAGGTATAATTTTTAGGCTGTATATTTGTTTGTAAAAGTGTAACCCTCCATGATTCCTAAAAATACAGTACAATATTACCACATGATAAGCAAAACTTATCAATTTACTAGCTAATGGCATTATTAAAACTTAAGAGTTGTTTGACTTACAGGTGTTACCTTATAAGTCAAACAAAATATTGGCCGTGAATACACTATAGGATATTACTATCAATGAATAATAGAATAAGAATTCCCCTACATTCTGTGAGAAAACTGGACACAAAACACCATTACTGAAAGGTGAAGCATAATAATTATTATGAACTGTAAAAATTCTATTAGAAAAGCATCTTTTTACTCAAATTAACCATCTTTGTGGTTGTTTACAAGGATTTTAGTGAGTAGCAAGTTGAGTTAGACAAAACCAAAGAGAAAAGCTGTTTAGGAAAGTAGCTATTCGAATGAAATGAAAGCAATTTTCTAGACTACAGTGAAATTTCTCTATTCTGACATCCAGACTACTCTGATACTGTTTGCGGTATCAATAAGACTATGTATTATACTAACACAATGATCCAACTCCTCACTAATCCAACACAAGATTTTAGCACCATTGAGCATGAGGTTTCACTGTACTTAGAAGGGCTGAAAAATCAATCTGTTGTGGTTCCATTCACAAGTTATACAAATGCAATGCATCGTGACTGTCGGCCAGATGAACTCAGAGCTGAGCAACCAAATCAGATCAATGCAGCCATTGTTATCTCTGATTAACTTGTATGTGGAGTTTATGAACCTTTATATATATAAGGTGTGGCACAGCAAAGAAATTACTGTTTTAAAAATCTTTTGTTACCTTATAATTACAGTCTAACAAAAATTTACCATTCAACTGACAATATTCATAAGCACTATATGCTGGAAGCCTTTAATGCTTATGTACATTTTTACAGGATACAAACATACCTGTGCTTTGTTTGCTGACACTCCCCCCCTGTAAAGCATGTATTAATAATAACATTTGTCAACATATTATTATGTCATGTTTACCTGATCAATATACATGATTAGAGAATTGGTGTATATAAGGACAACAGCTTTCAGCTGAACATTGATGAATTTTCTCAGCTAAGTAGTTTATAGTAGATCATCATTATAGCAAAGAACTTTAAAAAGATGCAACTATATAGTGTGAGACATGAGACAAATATCTAAATATGGCTAATTATCATAACACTATTGTAGCTACCTTTTGATCAAATAATCTTCATAGCAATGGTACTGCTACATTAGCACACTCCCGGGCTGTCTTCACATTATACTGTGCAGTTGCAGTGATAGTGAAACCTGAAGCAGTGGTACAATGTACATGCAGTAACATAACTCAGCAGAAATGAAGTATGTATAACTATGTCTCCCTGCTTTCATGGTGTGAATTAAAATCAAAATGATAATCAGACAAATAATTGTATGAGTGTCTGACCATAATGCAATTTTGTCCAGACATAGTGTCCCATAATAGTACTGGTAATCTCACTGCAGGCTGTCAGTACAGCCAGGAGCTTATAAGCACCTTTGTAGCACTTATGAGCTCCTGGTACAGCAAAGAATTGGCAATGGTATATTATGTACATTTATTTATATGGTCACTCTCTATCTCCTAGCAGCCAGCTCAGCTATAGTACTATTATTATTGTTTACTGAGCAGTCAGCCCTGCTGGTGTACTCAGGAATCACATAAACAAATACATTAGGTACAATAATATGATTGGAGTCTAGCTGTAAATAGATCAGTATCTGCAATTTCAATTGTGTCAGTTGGTAGTATGTTCCACTCGTTTATTGTTCTTGAGAAATAGCTGTTTTGGTATGCCGTGGTGGATGAGGTAGGTAAAATATAGTGAAGATGGTGGTATTGTCTTGTTGGTCGTGTTTTTGGTAAGTAATAATGAGGAATTTGGAGTGATAACTGTTGGTAGTGTATCTTATGCAATATTTGTAACCTAGATAATTTCCGACGAATTTGTAATGTAGGCCATTTCAGCTGATCCAACATTAGAGAAACTGAACTGAATCTGCCATAGTCATTCAACACCCAGCGCGCTGCTCTTCGTTGTACTATGCAAGTGGATAGTCGGACAATGGGTTTTAGGCAACTTCTGGCTTAATCTTGTCAGGATATTTACCCACAACACATCTTACATAATACATTATACTGTATCATCAAGACCTTTGCAGAGATTTTTCCCAGTTGCCAATTTGTTACATAACATACTCACATATCTTTGTGCTCACAACATGCATATAATCATAGCTAGAGATTCATGAATACCTTAGGAAAGCCCAAGCAACTCTTAGCAAACTTGAATAGGATAACAGCTAGTGTATTTGAATTCATCAAAAAAGAAAAAAAATTGCTAATCTTTCCTATTATTTCCACTATATCATGACATCGAGATCTCTTGACATCATGGTTTGAATATCTTTCTGTAAAGTGATTCTATAGCAAACATTATTAATTGGAACAATTACAGTAATGTTAAAGTTTGATATAATTACATGCCTGAGTGCAAGCTGCTGAACAAGGCTATAGCTACGCGTATACACGCATTGTCTCATTAGCTATAGCTAGCTAGCTGTTTCATGCATACAATGTGCTCACTGTCATACACGGCCAACACTGTAAAACAGAGGCGTAGCCAAGGGGGGGCAAGGGGAGGCATTTGCCCCCCATCACCGTAGTGGTTTTTTTTTTTAAAACCTCCGTCACAAGCTTACCAATACTAAACTGTCACGCAAATGACTATAAATTATGTGCGCTACTACGCGGTACCACTAGAGGTTGCTAGTGAACGCGCACGCACAACATTCAACTCGCTCGTGAATCCACCAAACGAAAATATTAGAGACACACTTCTATATTTAGCCTAGATTACTCACGTGATAGAGCATTTTCGAATCTAAAGAGTGACCCGCTCAAAGGACCTCGCTGCAGCAGGAGTCACAACTTACAATTAAGTGACAAAGGAGACCAGATGACGCTAAGAACCTACTGCCTATGAGGTCATAAAGTGTTAAATGTACCAAGTTTATTTTCTCGAGTCGATCACACTAGATCTTTGTACGGCAGTGCTGCCAGTCGGCCTATTCCAAGAGGGCGGTTCTTCAGAACCCCCTGGCTACGGGCTTGGATCAGTCACAAACTTACAAGTTCTGCTAGCAAGAAAGACCCGTGGGATTTCATGCAATACGTGGCATTTGAATTTCTCCGAGTGAAGTGAGTGAACACGTCATCCTGTCAGCAGTGTGCTAGGACTGCAACACAAGCTGTGGCTAACGTAAAGTAACTTCTATTAGCACTAAAATATTAACAATATAGCTCTACCGGACTGTGGATGAATTTGTTGGAGTACAGTTGTGGCACGTGCGATCACGATGATGCTCGACGAATATACTTCCATTGAATCATTGATAAAAGATAAGCAATCAGTACTGAAGTAGTTACATAGCTAGTTGTGTGAGCTGTAATAATACAACACCGTATGTTGGCTAGCCCACCATTGGGTCATTAGCCCTTTTTGCAATCATGAATGATTTTGAGTGTTTCGTGGGGGCATGCTTGCCCCTCCATCACCTTCTGGCTAGCTACGCCCCTGCTGTAAAAGATAAATGTGTTCTGCACACCAATATGTGAGGATTTAGAAGTCTATCACTTTTAATGTACGTACGTCGGCCTTGCTTCGTTGATTGGTCGTCTCTTTCAATCCTCAGGCATATCCTCAGAAACATCAAAATGCATCAAACATCTATTTGGTTGGCTCTCCGTTGCCTCTGTCCATGCATGGCGCTCGAGTGAAGTCAAGATTCAAAATTTAAATAATTCACGTGCGGTCGCGTGATCATACATGGACTTCGTTAGCAGAACAGTGATAGACGCGAAGATAGACTTACCTCCAGACTTACTCACTAGGTACACACAAAGAAGAACAGCATGGAGTAATATTCTAGACTATAATAGTACAGCGGTGCGGGTCGTCTTCATGATAGCAGTAACTTCATGATAGCTACTCGCTGCCGGGGAAATTCCGGATGTCTCTACGGCCTTGATCTCTACATTCCAAGCTACATTCAATTTCAGACTGTTCAGTGTGTGCCGTTGGAATCCTTTGCGTGTGAGTAAACTATTACTATACTTGTAAGCGATTCGTCTGGTTCCTTATTGTCGACTTCACCCGTCACAACCCTTGCCGTCGTTATCACCTGTCAACGCACCGATGGTCCGGGCAAAAACGGTCCGGCCGGACCATTTATGCTGTCATAAATGGTCCGGCCGGACCATTTGTGCATGCATAACTGGTCCCCCCGGACCATACATGTCTGTGCAAAAATGGTCCGGCCTGAACATAAATGGTCCGCCTCCAGTCTTTCATTAGCCGGCCATAACGGCACTCCCTACCTCAAGTATTCCGCCACTGTGCCACCAGGGATCCCTCTGCCACCGTAACTAAGCGTCCACAAACGCATGCCTGATGCCGTGGCTTTGCTACAAGAAAGCTATATCAATACCAGTACCTGGACTGAGCATAATATAGCCGACCCTATAGTAGAACGTCTCTTTGCTAGCATAAACAACTATGGTGTACTATACTGTAGTTTCTATTCCAGAACAATTCGTGATTAGAATAATTACACTGTTAATTCGAGTGGATGACTCCTGTGCCAACTTGCATGAAGATCATACAAATCATAGCTACATGTATGAGATTCATACAAGTTGCCACAGATGTTATCTACAGTGTATGAAGTTCATATTTTCGAATTAACATGCAGTGTAGCTATATTCTGGCACAGCTAATAATAATTAACTGTAGCTATGTTAGGTATAGTTACTCATATCTTGCTACGTAGCTAATTCTGTTACAATTTTCCACAGGTGAATTTTGCTATTAAAATAAGATTATAATGCTAAAGCACTGTAGCTATAAAGATACATGGCATGGTTGCAATTATTCAAAGTCATTAATCTGGTGAATGTCCTGGGAGCATTCGTGGCATGAAAAAGTTTTTACATTCTTGGCCTCTTCAGGCTTCAGGTTGGTACAGATGATGTGTGACCATTGCTTACATTTATCACATCGTACCTGTAAAAATACATTAAAATGTGCATATATTATTGTGTATTAGTCTTACCCAATCAACATATTGTGGATGACTTATACTTTGTTCCCCTGCACCACACATTATACACCTTTCGGTCATATCAACTATAGAATGTGTATATCAAATACCATAATGCAGGCACATTCGTTTGTAGCTAGAGGTCATTATGTACTATAGTACCTGAGTATGAAAGCAATGCAACACCTATATCAATCCGTGCTTGTGTAGTATTCATTCTGCACAGGCTATTTTCTTCAATGCTTCCTGATAGAAACAGCTGCTCAGCCATCTAAAAAAAAACTATAATGCTATACTTATAATGATTGTATGATTATACCTTCATGCAGTATACACCACAGTTGGAGGTATCATACTGAATCTTTCTCTTCAGCTGCTTCAACTCAAACTTAGTGATGTCTAAATGGTCCTTTCCTAATATTTCACCCCTTCTCTTGAAGTAATTCCTGTATAAACAGGTGTTCAGCAATTGAAGTCACATTTTCAAGTAACATGTATGCCAAAAAACTTATTTGCCATGTAACTAACTAACTTTACAGCAGCAAATGCACCACGGCTTGACCGTGAAGGTCCATAGGGATCAAGATAATAAAAGCTTTTCTGCTCCAAGTCCTTAGCCTAAAAACATAATAGCGTAACAGATGACAATGTTACTGATGAGCAGACTTACAATGAGAATCCAATGGTTACTACCTTGGTTGTAGCATCCTCCAATGTACTTATACGTGCTCAATGATTCCTAGCAACCAAGGGAACAACTCTCATTGCAATAATTATACATAGCTTAATTACTTTGTTATTGTGTGCAAAATGTTACTAACCGTCATTGTAACTGTACCTTAGACAATAGGTGTGAATGCTTCCCAGCAGAGGTATGGCTGAGTATGCAAGATAGTGTCTGAGAAATCATGGCAAAAGTATTTCCTTGGATATTTGATAACAGTTCAAGGTATGTATGGATTATCTTTGGAATTTAATACATTTAAATAAGCACATACATGTCAGACATTAATGAACCTCATCATTTACATCTTGATTTGGTTTTAGGCTGTGGAAACTTCCGTGGTGAACTGCATTTCTACCTATCCTTGCTTTAACAACATGACATGGTTTTCCATTCCAAATCTTAGTAAGCTGTTTCTTGAGGAATAAAACACATGATAATATTTTGTGCATACATACATAACATATATTCATTATACATGTGCTCCATGTAGCATAATGTATAGCTGTATAACTACTGTATAGCATTGTTATTATACCTCTGCATTATTAGTGGATCCTGTATCCATCTCACAGTCATTCTTATGAATCTCCTTCACTGGATCACTCTTTACCTTCTTGCAAGCACTCTCATTCTGTACAATGTGCCACATGTAGCAGCACCATTATGCAGATGAATATGCCAAACTTACAGTTTTAAAAACATCTTTCAGCAATTTGCGCTTCCTCTGTGGTTTCACAAGATCAGGACAATTCTTATCAGGACTAGAAAACTGCAGTAATCTTTTACATTTAGTAACTCCTTTAGGCGAATCAAAAATTGCATCTACAATTCTATTCTCTGTAATTTGTGATGAATCAAAATAATACAGAAATTTGTTGAAACACCTACCAGGTGATTTAGGTGTAGCACTAAGCTGTGTATCTCCTTTCTTAGTCCCACAAATTGGTGAAATTCAAGTGCCACTTGGAAGTAGTTCAGGAACAAACTCTTCCATACAAAGAGGTGTGCTAGCTTGAATTATACTGTTAACTTCCTGGCTATCCTGTACAACTAAATGAAATAAGTACGATGTGCACACCTTGAAGTATAATTCAATAAATATACACATATACCATCAGAGTGCTCCTTGCTTATTCCTTGGCTTAATGAAGGAAGTGGCACAGGTGAATTAGAATTTCTTGCAGTACTGTCAGATTCCATTTGTTGATCTTGCAGTCGGTTTACTACAAACAAATAACTTATAAATTTATCTATACACATAATTTATGCAGATACACACAATTATGCATACAGTATTAGTAAGACAGGGTGTACATCCTTAACTGAATGTATTATATAAATAAATACCTTCACAATCCTTAAATTTTTGATTTTTGCTTGATGAATCGGAATATGATGTACCAGAACTGGTAGATGCATCTACTGCAGTTGGACTCTAAACATAAACAGAAGAGGTAACCAAGGTAGAAGTAATGTCAAATATTCAGTTAACTTACTTTAGGAGGTATTGGCTGTATTGGAGACATATAAGGCTTGAGACGAGTGCCATGCACTCTTTCAATGACCTTTTCAGGATTTTCAACTCCTTTTAAACTGTAGAGACCTTTTCCTAGTGATTTTACAATTTCATAAGGACCAAGCCATCTGTAATCCAGTTTTCCTCCCTTCCTTTTCTTCCTTTTATTATCTCTAATAAGCATTTTGGCTCCTACAGCATAAGCTCCTACATAAAGAAATTGAACTGGCGTATCTTTAGATATATATTACATACCTGGCTTATAGTTTCTCTTATCATACTGTTCTTTTTGTCTTTGTTGTGCTTTCAGAATGTTAGCCTTTGCAGCATTAAGTGTTGCTTGCTTAGCATGATGAAGCTCATTAAGTAGAGAAGGATCTTCTGCTTTGCAAAAATCCGTTAACAATACATCAGGATCTTTCTTTTCGGTATTAATGTCAACCGGTAGCACTGGCTTTCGTGCAAACATGAGTTCAAATGGTGAGTATTGTGTAGATTCTTGTTTGGAGGTATTATAGCTATAAACACATGTATCCAAAAAGTCTTCCCATTGCTCTTTCTTATGATCAATAAATTTCACAATCATGTTCTGTAGTGTCTGGTTAAATCGTTCAACCAAGCCATTGGCCTAAGGGAAATATATATACTTAATCGACAATCTGTATATGATATAATAACAATGTAGTTGTATAATTGCTACGGACACCAATGCAAGAAAATTATACCTGCGGATGATAAGCAGTTGTTAATCTGTGATCAATCTGGAGCAATGACATCATTCATTTATCAAGGTGGTTGTTAAATTCTGTTCCCTGATCTGTTGTGATGACTCTAGGAATTCCCATCCTCATGAAAATCTATAATAAAACACAGATCTATAAATAGATATCATTTACATAAAGCTACGTATATAGATACCTTAAATAGAGAATTAGCTACTTGAAATGCACTTTTGTCCGGGGTAGCTATGGCCTCTGCCCACTTTGTGAAGTAGTCAATAACTGTTAAAATATAGCGATTTCCTGCAAAAAATGTGTGCAATTTTTACAGAATAAATAATAATAATTGATGCTGATTCATGCATGCACTGTGAAAAGTAAGTGCATGGTGATACCTGTGACAAGTGAATGCCAATAGCTATATTATATTTTAGTGATGGTCACTATATTAATATAATATGTTTGCCACAGATCTCACCATTAATCTTTACAGAGCCATTGCATGCTTTTACTGTATACATACCTGCTGGAGACTGATATGCAATTGGGCCAATAAAAATCTACGCCTAGATGATACCAGGGAGCCTTGACTGGTACAGGATTCAGTGCAGGGGCAATAGTTTCTAGCTTTCTGTTCACATGCTGGCAAATATCACATCGTTGCACCTATGCATTCCGTACAAGATATGGCATCACATTTGTATTACATGCTCATGCAGAGTGCATCTTACAATTTCTTTAGCATCCTTAGATACCCCTTTCCACATAAACCTCTCAGTAATTCTTGCCAGTGTCTTCCTGTATCCAAGATGGCCAGAGGTCTGATCTCCATGACAAGCTTGTACAATCCTAAGCTGTTCCTTTCTTTCTCTAATGTATCGAACTTGTTGCACCTGAACATGCAAATTAAGAAATGATATGGCTACATATACATGCATGTATGTGCACTATAGCCACACCTCATCCTTTCCTTTATGTTTTTTTCTAAACACCAATTCTCCATCAACCACACAAAAGTTTGCTGCCTTTCTTCTTACAATTCGCTTCTGATTTTGAGTAAGGCCTTCTCTATACTGCTTCTTTGTCACATAAACATGAACATCTTCTAGTGTGTCAGTTTCCAATTCGTCCTCGAAATGGTTATCCTCCTTATCAGTATTATGAGCCATCACTGGAAGCAAGCAACTTGCGCCACTTCAAGTTGCAGATTATTCACTCTAAACTTGATCTCTGAGCCTTTCGTGTTCGTTAGAGCTAGTATATAGTCCTGCTGTAGCTGCAGTATAGCCGCGGATCCTCAGTCAGTAAATTGAACGCCGGCACGCGACTGCTTCGTATCGAATCTTGCTCCTTAGCCGGATATGCTGTATAAGCTAACTACCAGACTCCCTATACCAACAAGATACGGCCGCAACAACCAGTTATACAGTCTATACACTCCAACTCTGTCTGCTATTTGAGCTAACTAAGCAGTACTGAGATATCTATTGGATTTAGTTTATGTCAGCATGCTGAGAGATTTTGCGAGATTTCTTTGAAGGCACCGCTTCAAAGAGATGAGGCTAACCTATATTTGGTGTATATAGCTATTCTTGTCGACTGTACGGTGGCAAATAGTCGTTGCAGTTTAGTTTGGTAACCCGGACCATTTATGTTTGGGTAGGACCATTTATGTCGTCATAGATGGTCCGGCCGGACCATTTATGTCGAACATATTTGGTCCGGCCGGACCGTTTATGCACCCGGACCAAATATTTTGTTACACACCACTTGACTCGAGGTGAACTCACGTGCGACACAATACCCAGATTTAACTGTTGTTGGATGATGGCATTGTATTCCTGTAGTACCTCGGGGTGATGACGGAGCCTCTTAAGCAGTCCTTCAAGTCGCCTCTTAGCTAGCAGAAAGTTACTGGGAGGCCGTATCTGATCTGAGCGCCATGGGAGACTTACTTCATATCTGCCATCATCAAACTTAATGAACTGTTTGAAAGTGTCATAGACTGAAGGTTCGACGAATTGTATACCCAGTGACTCCAATTCCCAGAAGTTCTTAAGCAACTGGTCCATGGACTGTACATCAGAGGTTTGAACAAGGAGCGAGTGAGTAGGGTTCAGGTTAGGCAAGTTAGCATCACTACAGACTGGACCAGGTAGGCGGTTGGACCACTCTGCCCACGGATCACTTGTCCTGTTACCAGCTGCCAATAGTGGTCAGAGCCAATTAAGGCATCTACTTGCAGGTCATTGCCAACTCTAGAAAAGTCTGCCAAATTAAGGTCTCTGAGATGTCTGTACTTCTCCTTGGTATATGCAATCGGTTGACAAGATAGTGGCTCGCAGATAAGCGGAACCGTAGACAACATCAATTTAACAGTGGTACCATTCTTAAGAGGTATACCAACTCTCACCATCTCCACTGTCTGCATTGTTGTGGTATCTGAGCCAAACGTTTTGATCTGAACCTGTTCAACATGATCTGGTAACAACCCCAGTGCATCCCTCACTCTCTGTGTTATGTAGGACCGCTGACTCCCCCATCCAGCATCAGTCTAATGGTCATTCTACGCTTAGGTTCATCTAATTTGTGTACATACGCCTTGGCAGTTTGCAACAAAACTGGGACTTCCGTGTTGACGCAATACAACTGGGTGGTAGTTGGTATGTCCTGCTGCCCTGGTGGCAGTGGCTGTGGAGCTTGTAAATTGAATGTTGGTGGCTGCAGTGTTGATAAACTGGATTGCGGTAACTGTGGCGTTATTGTTGCATTGTGTTCTGCAGCAGTATGGTTCTGGGAGTCTGAGCGTGGTTGTCCTCTAGAGACTGTACGACTGTTCTTACAAATACTGGAGTGATGCCGTCCACTGCAATGCGCACACTTGGCGGAGGATCTGCAATCCTTGCTGAGGTGATGCCTTCTTAGGCAGACAAAACAATGCCCTGTTCGCTTTAGAATACCTTTCCTCTGGGTGATGTCTGTTATAACAGTGCAAGACGATGAAGAGTGTCCCTGTCTACAATAACAACACTTGGGTTGGCCATCACCTGCAATAAAGGCTGCTGTAGTGGACATCACAGACCCTTGTGAACCTCCAATAGAAGAAAAGGCTCTCTCCCGAGCACTGATTTCATTCTCTACTATAGTCATTAATTGGTCTACAGTCCATTCAGCATCTCCAATTTCTCTGCTGACAATTAACCTAAGGTCTTCAGGCAACTTGTTCATAAATAAGGATGACAACAAATGTCCATATGAAGACAAAGGAAACACTGAGTGATTTGAGGCTTCATACCTGAAATTCTACTTGATCATAAAAGCGGCGAAGAGCTTTAGTGTTGGTTGCAGATGGAACTGATGCTAGTTCTACTAATGTGTCCATATGGCGAGCAATAATCAACTGTTTATTACCAAATCGCTTCTTAAGAATGTCAATTGCCTCGGTGTAATTAGAAGTAGAGAGTTGTAAGCCCGCTATCGCTCTCATTGCAGAACCTTCAAGCAATGAGTTTAGGTACGAGAATTTATCTACTGCAGACAATGATGGGTTAAGATGTATGGATGACTCAAATGTGCTCCAGAATGCTTCCCACTTAGTGAGGTCACCGTTAAAGGTCTTCGGCACTAGCTTAGGTAACTTGACTCTGCTACCAGCATCTGTAGCTGGTGTCACTCTATGTTCCGGCCTTAGTTCTGAGGCAGCACCTGTGCCGGTTGTGGTAGTTGTTGCCGTGGTAGTTGTTGCCGTGGTAGTTGCTGCTGTGTCTGTTGTAGTTGTTGATGCGGTAGTTGTTGGCGAACTGCTGTGTGTGGGAGGTGTATTTCGATGTGTTGAAATAAGCTGCTCTACGTGACATATTGACTGTTGTAATCTTTCAGAGAACACGTCTGCTTGTTCTATCTCTTCCTCTATCGCATCATCCTCGATTGATGCCAACACTTCGTCATTAAAGGTGCGAAGTTTAACTAACTTTTCATTCAATGAAAGTTTCCACTGATGCAGCTTCTCGAGTGCCGGTCCTCCAGTGACGGCACTTGCTTCTTCCAGCTGATTCATCAGTCTTAAGGCTGACGAACGATGTCCAGCTCTCACTTTCTTGATTCGTGCAAGGGTTTCCATCGTCGCTAACAATTGAAAAATGTTGCAACTCTTGGTCAAAGTATCGACTGATGTCAATTACAATAAATTCTAATTGGTGTCCACCAAACTGAATCGGATCGCCTAAAGAAAACAGCAGAGAAATACACATTAATTGACGCAATGCACTAGTCTGGTCGGGTACCATTTATAACCCGGTACCAAGGTGTCTGCGTTTGTGGTTAAAGATTTCTGCTACTGACTGTCTTGCCGTTGTACACCAGTGCGTGTCCGGCTCGAAGGACCATGTAAGCGATTCGTCTGGTTCCTTATTGTCGACTTCACCCGTCACAACCCTTGCCGTCGTTATCACCACTTGACACGAGGTGAACTCACGTGCGACCAATACTATCTAGCTATAGTCTACCTTTATATTACTCCATCTGCTGAGTGCGTCGAGCCTGACTAGTGGCGGTGGAGCCAGCCGTTATGCGGACTTGACATGGGTACAAAAATGCTTGTGTAATAATATCGAAGTAGATAATTATTTAGCCGGTCCTTTGTTGTGTAAACATTAGGAAGTGTCCTATAACTCGAGTATCAAACAGGTTACCATTATTCCACGGAACGGCACGGAACGGAATGGCATATTCCGTGGCATTATTCTCCGGAACGGAACGCCTATAGTGCCTAGATATATCCTCTAAATCACTTTCAAACACTATACTATGTTACTTTTGTGACAAACAAAACGAGCCGGCTGTTTCTTGTAGCCGATAAATGCCTCGAATTATGCTAATGTGGGGTTTTATCACGTGACCTGCAGCTGTCATCAGGTGACAACACGAGGGAACACAAGATGAAGATGAGTTGGTGACGAATGCAAAGAAGTCATTTTGTGGTGAATTCAGTCTTTGCTGTAGTTATAGAAACGGTGCTTATAGCAGGAAGAACCAGAATGGAAGGAAATTCCGACGGCAGAACCAGCCGGAGTGGAAAACAACCTGCACAGCAGAACCAGTGTGGTAGAAGGACTGAGAATTATATTTTAGGTACTATAACAGATCTCCGTGATTTTGATGAGAGATTCAGAGTTTTATAAACAAAGGCCACTCAGTTGAAAACTGAACTTTGGCTTGATTTATGAAAGAGAAATTTAGTATTGTTGTATGTTGCAATAAGTATGGCCCTAACACAGAATTTGAAAACTTACATGAGTGGACAAGAATCTTTTGGGTATCAGTAAAAGTGGTGAGTGTGTGTTTGTTTGACATGTTGTCTCTCAACGGGACAGCCTAACTGCTCCAAACTACTGAGCTACAATTTTATAATCTTCTTAAATGCAACAACTTTGTAAAGATCAGGCTTTACAGGCTCCTTGAGCCTCCTTACTTGTAAACCTAATACTAATACTAACTTTAGAATGGATTTACCATCAATTGAGCAAAATGAACACTAGTGGTGATAATTTTAGTGGCTGTAAGTTAAAATTTTATCAAATCTCTTTCGTGCTGCATGGGTTTGCTAAGCCTGTAGTGGAGTTACTGAAGTGTTGGTAGCCTGTAGTTGTTTACTAGATAGGAAAAAATGGCAAGGCCAACAAAAAAATGTCATTGCTTACTTTCTGGACAAGAATAGCATTGATAGTAGCTTTTTGATGCACTGCAGTATCACATTGTGGTGGTGATACACAAACATTTAATGGTAGTACCCATTTTGCCACTTTCTCTCTCAATACTTTTCTTTGACTACTTGGTTCACACCAATGAAATTATATAGAACATGCTGACCAGGTTTCTACTCTATTTAGAGATCATTTTAATATGGGCTCTGCTACTAACAATTAACCGTACATTTTAATGTTTTAGCGGGAAAAATGATTAATATTTCCTTACTTGTTTTGTAGTTAATTAATATCATTATGTTAACAGTTATTATGTTTGCTCCAACATGCAGATCATCTAGTGTGCAGTGAGGAAGGCTCATCACACAGTAGATCACTCCTTTTGGACAGCTCTCCATCGAGTCAACCTGTCAATGAAGCTTCTAAAATCTTGTTCAAAAGTATACGACTCAGTGAAAAGAAGCAGCATCCTCCTGCAAAATAAAAGACTGCTGATACATACAGAGAATCGTCCAAAAATGAAGACACCCATCCCTGGATTGATGAATTACACTTCATGGATGGGGACAAAGCTGTGGTATTGTCGGGTGATTGGATTAATGTTGCAATTTATCAATGCTAACCAATATAATATTGAACAAGTAGTTCAACTAAAATTTCAAGATGTTGGCTATTGAGTTATTTGATTGTTGAAAGTGCTTTCACTCAAGTTATACATGACAGTAACAGAAATCACTGGGTGACAATTAGTAACTAAACCAGAAAGATGTGTTGGTTTTTGATAGTATGTTTTCTTGTGACAACTAATGCAAATGGCCTGTTTACTGTACACCGGCAAATCAGAATTTACCCTGAACTTTGTAGATGTTCATAAACAGACTGGAAGTAATGATTGTGGTTTGTTCAGCATTGCATATGCAGTGCTCCAGTGTTTAGGTGAAAACCCTGGCACATTAGTGTTTGACTACCCTAAGATGTGTAGCCATCTCTCATCTTGTATTGAACAACAATGTTTTTCTCTGATACCAATCAGAGGCAAAAGAAGAAAAATCTGAAAGTTATATAAACTGAATAAGTGAAGGCTTATATAATGCCACGTCAACCTCCAATGACATGCTGTTTGGAGTGTTCAGAATGGTACCATGGGGATGTATGTATTTCTCCAGTTTCGGTTGAAGCACCTTAGGCAAGAATGTACACTGGAGTTGTCAAAGCTGTGTTGAAACTAGTTAGTGTTTAGTAATTGTTACCTTGTAGTCTATCGTTGTACCATTTATTTGCTGTACTGCTTTTAATTTAATTGTGTTAATTTACTGTATATGCTATTACTTTGTCACTTATTTTACTCGATAATGTTGGTTTTAATATAGTTGTATTCAATTTTTGCTGTTAACTGGTGTATTCTTAAGAATTGTTTTTCACTGTGGCATCAATCTATGTAGCAAGGTTAAATTAGACATCGGTTGCTGTATAGCTACGTACATAGTGGAGACTGAGGGACAACTAAGTTTATTAGTACCTAGACATAGCTATAATACTGCGGCTACTAGTTTTTATGTTATAGCTTTGCAGACCTGATAGCTATAGATTTAGAGCTGAATGTAGTCTAGAACTTCCCTTATAGATCTAGCCGTTCCAGGACGCCCATGGCCATCAAGTAGCCAATGCTATAGTTGATGGGCTGGGGGACACGTGTGTCTGCTCTGTTCCGTTCCGGAGAATAATGCCACGGAATATGCCATTCCGTTCCGTGTCGTTCCGTGGAATAATGGTAACCTATCAAACACACTAGTTGTATGAAGGAAAGATTTTGGGTGAGTTCGAGGAAAGTTTTTGGATGAGCTCGCCTCGAACTCACCCAAAAACGTACCTTTATACAGGCAGTGAAAGTCATCATTATGTCTAACAGGCAAACGTCAGGTTAGCGTTAGGGTCGGGTTTAGCTTTGGTTTCTTCTTCACTGGTATGGGTTAGACTATATTATAGTATTTTATATTTGTGACATTGAATAGTAACAAAAACAGGAGGACTAGTCAGCAAGCACTGGTGGTACAATGGTAGAGTATAGGTACTCCAAACCTGGATGTGTCGGTTCGAGCCTCGGTCAGATCACTTTGTTTCTTATACCTTTTTGTGTCAAGATTTTTTCTAAGTTTGTTTTGTTTTAATATCAATGACTGGCTAAATATCAATGGCCTAATATACCAACCTGTCATCTTACAGGCCTTTGGTCTTGTATAAACCTACTAGTATATTGCCCACTGCATGTTGCTATATGCATCTGAGCCGCTGAGCAAAAGTCACTTGCAATAATTGTTTGCATAATGCGTATTGTGTTTTTGAGATAAATGCCATTGAAATACATTGGGTAAAAAATGTGTTGTACATTATATCAAGGTTTTCGTTGTTTCAGTAACGTGACAGTGAAGGACGACTCAAATTGAAATATCTATACCCATGGATTTGTCTCTCCATATGAATATTTGTCACCATAAAGTATTACATGTGCTTGTTTACATTACTGTAAAATGCAGCTTTATCATCACCAGTTCTAACTTAAACAAACTTCTTGCTTAACATTATGGGTGTATTTAGGCCAAAAACTATATCTTGATGAACGACCCAGTTCATGGTGAATAGAATGGCACAAGTCCCAACTCTGTAGCCCACTGCAGCTGCAGACTTATGATCAACTATACAAACGCCTGTAATTTTTCTCCCATATAGACATTGTACAAATCAATTGTTTTGCTCTTGTTGTCTATCATGCACTATGATAAATAAATAAATAAACTCCAAAAGTACACTTGCCAGATAAGGGTGAAACTTTAACAGCCCTTTGGTTTTTCCCTCTAGACAAAAAAAGTCAAATAAAGTTGAGGAAAATGCAAACAATTCTCAGTGCATGGATCACATATACAATATTGCATGTGTTGTCAGGAGTCATGCATGCATGATCCTTATAGCTAGGAATTTTTAAACTAAACATACAATGAACTAGGTATAGGATTTTGTGATGCAGTATAGGGATGACCTGGATCACTTTGCTGACCCAGTTGACACACTGATGTTGGAAGTACTGTATGCACTTATCAATGTAAGGTCTTTCTTTTATTGCACATCAACTTTTATTATTTTATACTGTAGCTAATGAAATTTCAGGTAATATATCTCATCTTATTGTATCAGAGCTGACCTATGAATTTTTAGGTTATGCATGTAGCTATCAAGAGTGGCATGATGTATGTAGTAGCAAGCTATCCTACAAATATTCTTTTGAAATCCTTGTGAGATGCTTACTTAATTCCTGATAGATGTAAATGCTACTTCAACTCTGATAAATGTAGAAGTGAAATGGGTAGACTGAAATGCTACACATCTAATTAGATTGGTCAGTGAGTTAATGAAATATACTTTCGTCTATCCCTGTAAAGTATACCACCCCAAAAACACCTTCGCTGTAAAAAAGGCGTGCCCAAGAAACTACAAGTACCTGGAACCCAATGTAAAAAACAAAAAGAAAAATCAGCTTAGCTGAAGTGAAAAGTAACTGGTAACTTAAAGAGCTGATATCTGAAGCGGCCAAGAATATAATTACTAAAGTTTAATCCATGCAAGAACACCTTGGCTATAAAACAGGTGTATACATGAATGTAACTGGCAACTGAAATGGCTGATATCTGAAGCGGCCAAGAATGAATGGTCATATACAACTAATTCAAAATTTTAACACTGAACCTTTATAATTCAGCTGTGTTCTATATTCACTCTTGCTGCATCGTAAAGTAATTTCTTTTAACTCTAATTGGCTGGTAATTTGGCCGCCTTTTTTTGCTCTATTATACTGACTATTAAAAAAGGCGGCCAAATTACCAGCCAATTAGAGTTAAAAGAAATTACTTTACGATGCAGCAAGAGTGAATATAGAACACAGCTGAATTATAAAGGTTCAGTGTTAAATTTTTGAATTAGTTGTATATGACCATTCATTCTTGGCCGCTTCAGATATCAGCCATTTCAGTTGCCAGTTACTTTCATGTATACACCTGTTTTATAGCCAAGGTGTTCTTGCATGGATTAAACTTTAGTAATTGTATTCTTGGCCGCTTCAGATATCAGCTCTTTAAGTTACCAGTTACTTTTCATTTCAGCTAAGCTGATTTTTCTTTTTGTTTTTTACATTGGGTTCCAGGTACTTGTAGTTTCTTGGGCGCACCTTTTTTACAGCGAAGGTGTTTTTGGGGTGGATATCACTCATTTTTGTCAGTGATAGACTCTACATTTGGTTTAAAAGGTAATTTTTTTGGAAATGAGCAATTAACATTAATGCAGAATATTATCTTGGAGAGTCAGTAAAATCCATACATAATAATGACCGTAAATTCGGAAGTATGAATTTACGGTGTAGTATGACTGTTCTATTAGAGTAAATTTATCTTTACTGCCTGCACGTCATGAATATCTCATATCTGTGCATATTAAATGCTTCAGACACCTAATTAAACTTGCAAGTGCCTAATTAGTTCACAGTTGCTACACAGCTATAAATACATTTGTAATTGTTATCATCATAATCATTTATCATGTTATAACCATTTTTTAATATTTTGGTCACAACTTCAGGATTAGAGCAGCAGAGAAAGGAATAGAGGACTCATGATCAACCATCAAGACTTGTATATGGGAGATGGAACAGTATTGCGATGGACAATGCCGGTACTAACCCCTCAAGGGTGTTGCAGTACAGTATAGATGCAAGACCAGAGCCTCGATCGTCACCTTTTGACTGTGGTCACAACTTCAGGATTGTAGCAGCAGAGAAAGGAATGGAGGACTCAATCAT
This sequence comes from Dysidea avara, assembly GCF_963678975.1. Taxonomy (NCBI): domain Eukaryota; kingdom Metazoa; phylum Porifera; class Demospongiae; order Dictyoceratida; family Dysideidae; genus Dysidea; species Dysidea avara. The sequence continues at coordinate 60,407,049 of NC_089272.1, forward strand.
CAAGACTCGGGGAGATGGAATAGTATTGCCGTGGACAATGCCAGCACTAACCCCTCAAGGATGTCACAGTGCAGTATCGATACAACCACTCCAACCAGTGCATAATACCAGAGCTCGATCATCACCTTTTGACTGAAATTTTTATACTTGATGAAGCAATTAAAACAAAAAAGTTGTAGTACTTGTACTTTCCTGAGGGAACATGTCCCCAGAGTCCCACACTCCCTTGCCTGTTCAGCAGAATAATAGGATTGAGCCTTACTACCACTTTCACCTTTATTCTTGGCCTGAATGTACATATCAGCAACATAATACAGTAGCTGTAGATAATGCTAGTTAATGCCCCTAGGCAGAGCTATAGGGGTGGGAATTTTTCCCTACTATCAGACTAGTTCTTCTCGCAGTTCTTTGCCTGGCCATCATCAACTGCTGTCCATCAACTGCTGTCAAAACATTAGTCTCGTCCCCTCAAGCATGCTTATCACACAAAAATAACTTAGTTTAGCAGTGCACAAACAATTATTCATTGACAGCTTATACTACACTTACCGCATTGTTGAACCATGTATATCACCAGAATCCACCAGATTGACAACTAACACGTGATCTATTTAGGGGGAATCTCGTGGAAAGTCCCTAATTACCTTAAGCGGACACTCATGATACGTGGTTTTAAATTGAATGGTTTAAGAATGTAACTGGATGGTGAGGCGTACTTTAATCGGCTCGACTTTACTGAGAAACTCGAGCCCCTCGTGAGAAACTACATCGCTTGAGCAACGCTTGAAAAAGTAAGAGTCAAGAATACTGAGGGACTCTATGATATATGCCGGTCTTGAATGCTAACGAAACGAGGAGTGAAGTTTGTGCAACGTGTCACATCGCCACACACTGATTCACCGTGTTTGTGCGATAGGGTTTTTGGACCTGTCCACCAGATGTTGAAAGGAAATTCATTCCACCACATGTTGAAAGGAAATTCATTCCAACGTGTGAAGTTATTGGTATACTCATTGTTGGGGTACATGGGGACATCGATGATCATTTACCAGTCAGCTGTAAGTAATGTCACAACAGAAGGAAAGGAACCATTTCCATACCCCTATGGCATACTGATTTTCCAGGTCAGTTTATGTACACCCAACCACAGAAATGTAGAACTTTAGTTGCAGGTGGAAAATAAACACCTTTTTACTCAGTTACAAGAGATTCACCCAGCTGGGATAAAATGTTGAAGTGAATGTCATTAGTACCTACTTGCGGTTCATCAGGTATTGGACAATTCCAAGTGTCCAGATTATGCAGTTGTCCTCATGTTCAAGTTTACACGTTTAGGTAAGTTCCACAACGTCCTATAATCTATTACTATATCAGTGTGGAATAATGCTTATATAATATTTTTCATATTCCAGGCTTTAGGTATGTGTATTGTATTTAATACCTGCTTGTTGGTTTTTGCAGGCCATCTGGTCATACTGGTTTATCCACTAGCAGTTGAATGTGATCATGGTACATATTTAAGTTGAGACTATGCAGGAACAGAGATACTGGTGTCATGAATTTCAGGTCAGTTGACATTCAGAGGAATTGTATTATTGCAATTGTTCTTTTTGTAGTTATCAATTATCAGTGACCAGTTTATGATAGCGTACTTTTGTTTTACTAATGACCAAATGTTCTGGTTTACATGCTTACCCAACAATTATGTTACTCACTTAACCTGCATATGGGATATATATTTTTAGTTCATTTTGATTATTCATCCTTTATTGGTACAGCCTGGCATATTGATCTTTTGCACATTCTCTTTTTAATTCAGTTCCTGCTGGATTGTTTCGTCAGATATCGAAACAGATGTCTTTGGTGTTGCGACCGATGTTCCAGGTCAGTTTGCATGTGTGTTTAATTTAAGGTTGACTTCAGTGCCTGCTTATTCTTTTACAGGTCTCGGTATTGAGTGTCATGAATTTCAGGTCAGTTGACGTACAGAAGAATTGTATTATTGCAATTGTTGTTTTTGCAGTTATCAATTATCACTGTATACTAGTGATGTGAATTTGCAGGTCAGTCTACTCAGATGTATCAGGCATAGTGTTGATGGGTTCGAACAAGTATCCAGTGTAGACTGTAGTGGCATCAAGGGTGTTAATTTCAAGGTCAGTTTACATGTTGTGATGTTAGTGATTTTTTCCTAGTACCCAGATATTAAGTGTATTGTATTTAATGCCCACCTGTTATGTTTTTAAATTATGGTATATCAGTGTAGACAGTGCAACAGTAAGCCTTCTGTGTTGTAGTAACTATTTGTTTCATAATATTATGCTGTTGTCCCAGAATGGCACAATTTTTGGGCAACCAGTGTGAAGTCCAGTGGTACAAACATTGTATTATGACCAAGTTGTGATAGCGTACTTTTGTTTGACTAATGTCCTAATGTTCTGGTTTGACTAATGTCCTAATGTTCTGGTTTAACATGCTTACCCAACAGTTATGTTATTCATTCACTTAGCCTGGGATATAATTTTTGTTCATTTTGATTATCCATGCTATTATTGACACAGCCCGGCATATTGATTTTTTGTACATTCTCTTTTAATTCAGTGCCTGCTGGATTATGTCATCAGATATTGAAACAAGTGTTATTGGTGTTGCAACCGATGTTCCAGGTCAGTTGCATGAGTGTTTAATTTAAGGTTAACTTCAGTGCCTGCTTATTCTTTTACAGGTCTCAGTATCGTCATGCTGACATACAAGAAATCATCACTATTGTTGGAACTATTTTTAGTCAAGTCTTGATGTGATGTTAATTAACGTTGTTACACATTGTTGTATGTTTACCATATGGCAAGAAATTATCATGGCCATCATGAAATTTGAATATTGTGTAAGTTGTGTGGACCAACCCCAACTCATACATGGTCACTGGCAAACCACGAACCACATTCGAGCCACAACACCACCAACCACATTCGAGCAATCCATTACAAAATTTTGATGCACCATTTGTGTGTGCATAATACTTAATGAAAGCCACAACACAAGCTACATGGTACACACTACATAGAGGTGGTAACCCCTAAAGGCTTGTTACCTTTTGTATTCTCCTTATCGGCCTTTGTGGTTAATCAATTAAAAATTACATGTAAATAGAGAATTGAAGAGTATGCTTAAAGCACCTTCGCTAGTGATTTTGTTCTTCAAACCATAAGACAACTGGCGATTTATAAACACTCACATGGGGTGTGGTACTAAATGGAATTTAACAGATTTCTGCTTAAAACACCATCCCTAGGGAACTTACGGTTCAGCACGCTGTCACAACTTGTTTATCAGGCATTAGAGTTTGTGTCCACGTCGTGTCTTTAAAAGTTATTGTAGGGATTAGAGGTTGATTGAAGAAAATACGCATATAGGCAAACCAGGATTGGATAATGTCAGTGTTAGATGGACTATACAAACACGGCTATGTTGACTGGTTGACTGGTATAATGTGACAGTAGTTGTAACATAAGGTAGAGAAATAAAGTGAAATATGCCTATTTTTTATTTTGCGATGGTTACTTTTTTATTTTAGCGAGGTCGCAAGAAAACTATGATGATGATAACGACTCCTAAAGATTTTTTATCACGTAATGCAATACAAATCTATTGAGAGATGTTGCATAATTTAGGACTAATATTGCAAAACCGGCCCTACACGTAAATAACTCACAGTAGTGTCTGCGCGTCTTTTAATTGGGCGTGCGCTTTGTAGTTTCTTGGCCGCGCGACTCACTACCGTGAGTCTTGATTCATATACATTCCTATCAACTTCTGAGTCAGCATCATTAGATCCTTTGTCACAATATTTGTTTCTTTTCTGTATGAATGAAACACAATAAATAATATAATGATTTTTAAACAGTTGACTGTAAACTCGTGAACAGTATTAAACAAAATATTGTGTGTGTGGGATCTTGCCTGCTAATCTTATGCTGCAAAGTTGTGTGTACATGTACAAGTATTTAGATACATTTTAAAAAGTATAGTATATTTAATTCTGATTGACTAACGTTCAAAAAAACTTAGCTGCTTATAGTGGATTATTTGATTGACATAAAGTGCAGATGTACATTTTTAACAGCTATTGACTGAAACTGCTGTGTATGTCTTCCAAAACATATGCACATCCTATGATGTTACTGTGCTTTTTAGGCTAACGTACTTTGAGGACTAGATTCATGGACTGGACTCACAGACTGAGCTAAAAACAGCTTTTAAATATTAATCCAAGCATTATATATCTTGTGTAATGCTGGGCACACCATTATCAAGCTACAACTGCTGTCACTGCTCTTATAAGCGTGTGTGCACTAATTTATAGAATATTTATGGAACACATGTACTCATGTGTACTAGTAGTAATAGAGGCTATTGTTGTAGCGTATGCTTATTCCTTGTTGCTTGAGTAGTACTAGTGTTTAAGCTTCAGTAATGAACCAGTAAGTATTCTTAGTGCCATAGCCTAATAGTCCCACACTGCCCACCTACTCAATATCAGATCAGTATACCAATCTGCAGTTAAGCATTCACAGCAAGTTATGGTGCCACTCTACAAAGCTATGGTTTGACTACTGTCCTGCTTTTTCGTAAATGTTGTAATAATGTAGGGCATGCACGACCTTTGTGATGTAAGAGGAAGAGCAGTACTAGCAGATAATGTGTCCAGCATTATAATCTGAGATAAATATATCTGGATTATTGTTAAGAAGCCGTTTCCAGCTCAGTGTGTGAGCCCGCAAAATACATTAGGTGGTGCTTTTTGCACCAAGTACATTATAATTATTATTCACGTTTCAGTTATGCTTTGTCTCCCACCATACCTAAAGAATGTAGTGAATGACAGTGACAATATTGATCAAGAGTACCATGCTGTGGTATAAGCTGTTTACTATAGGTATGTAGTATATAGATAGAGCTAGCAATCAGTACCTATTGCTATTGAAAATTTAAAGCTATATACCATGCTTCCATGCACATCAGCAATGCAGCATAACTGAAATACACACAGATATACTATCCATTAGAGTCATTTCTGTCATGTATACTACATTATCCTACTAGCCTAATGGCATCACAAAGACTGACAAGTGTTATAACACTAATGAAATCAAATGACTTTCACGTCAACCAGAAGCTCCTCTATCTCAACTAGAATCTCAGGCTAGAACACATCACCTCTAAAAGCATGAACAAAGTGTTTTGGTGGATACCCTTAAATGAATTCATAGAGTTGGTCACTTCAAATTAACTTAGTTGTAAACTTTCTGGACAGGAAATAGGTACACTTATTTCAGGTTCAGAAGGCTTCACTAGCTAAATTTCGTGTAGTGCAGTAATGGTTTAAGTATTACATAGAATAGTACTGGCACTGACACTTAATGACCAAAAATCAATGTTTGTAATTCCACTGCAATAATCAGGCTTAAATTGTTCACTAGACTGTCTGTCAATTGTAAGTCCAACAAATCTGTGGTTTTACTTTAATTGTTTAGGCTTTTTAATGCAGCATTAACGGTCTGTGGTTAAATTCAATGGCCACTTGATATTGACACCTTCAACTTTGTTGCATTGATAGTCATAAACATGACCAATAATTAGATAAGTGTACAAACTGTCCATCACTCACATTATACACTGTAGCTTGTTTTCCTTGGTCATTCTCCTCGCTCTTCTGTCCTGCTACTAAGTGAATTCTGGATCCGACAGATCACAAATTGTGTGATAACTCAGCATTAATCGCTACAAATTAATCTTCAACTAATTATGAGTAAGCACTACATGTAGTTTTCTCACTGCAATTGTAGTGTTCCAAGTCATGATAAACTGTTACGTTCTTCTTGATTTCAACTCCAGATTCATGCATTAAACTAGTTAAACGCACTGTGTATGCTTGTGCACTACAGAAAGCCAAATATATCATTCGGCTTTGACAGTATAATTCGTTCACTGTCATGATGTGTGAAAACATCACAAATTTTTTTGGCAGTTAAAACCTGCTAACATTACTGCTTGTAGTGGTCACATGTTTACAATAGTTTTGTGAATAGAAACCTAAATCATTTATAAACTGGTCTTTAATAAGTTAGACAGACCACCTGTACACAAATCATTGTAGATTATGGGTACAGTCAAGTTTCACTGTACTGTGCATATGTCAACATAACATGTGTACCATAGCCTTTTCTACTCAGCATAAATAATTATGCATAGATGATTGCAGTTGTCAATAGGGGGACGTTTTGTGGATCTTAAGTGTGTGCAGTTCTAGACAATAACAAATTCCAATTTATGGCTAAGCAAATGATGTGGGGCTTTAAATAATATTTATAGTAGTGTCCGGTTGAGTGTATTTTATCATCCATCAGGGGGTGAAAGACTTCCTATATTGAAGTATCCTCCAGATAGGTGATATGGTACACACATCAGTAACTATACAGATTTCCATTGGTCAAAATGACAGTGAGCATGCAAAGATAGAGATGGACGTATGTCAGCCATAAGAATGTGTTTGTATCACATGTACAAGGGTGTGTAGTATGTAATATAGTACAATTCCTATAGAATTCAGATTCCTGCCATTATTAGCTAGGATTGTAGCATTAGTGAAAGGGACAGCACCAGTTAGGTTTAAAATGGATGGTACGAGGACAAAAGCCATCAGAAAAACCCATGGTGTGAAATCTCACAAACGAACACTGCATGCTCCATATTTAGTACACCTCTGAGCAATAGATATACAAAACCGTACGAGACCGACTGCCAAAAGTTTACTCAAAGCCATGTTGACTGTTTGTTAGTCTGATAGTGCAAACACTTTGTGCTAGTATGTCAATATTTGGTTTTGTGGCCATATAGTTAATTTACAAATTTACAAGTACTGTATGTGATTATTTGAAAAATAATAGCTGTATGGTTGCAAATAGCCACCCATGAAACTAATAAAACTTATAAATCTACAATTAAATAATATTTTGTATATATACAGCACAGCATGCTTATAATATGAAAGCTATCATATATCCAAACATCTATATTTAACTTTTATGTAATTCATTGTACAGTAGCACTACTTTCATCATCATCAAAATCAGAAAGCAGCTGACTTCATACTTCCCCATTTGTATTCATACGCTACTGCTGTTTCTGGAACTCCAACCATGCAATTGAAGGTAAAAATGACTGTTCAATTAGGATATTTTGTTGCTTGCGTGTGTTCTATTAGAGTAATTAATGCAAAACTAATGGGTGAGTGAATTTCCTTAGTTGAATATTTTGTGCATTAGGTGGTGGTGGGCAGTAATTTGATTATATCACAACATTATGATTAAGTTTGTGTTTTCTGTGAAACCATAATATTATTAGCTATAATATATAATAATTATGAGAATGAACACTGTGACACTCTAATAAAGCAGTCGTAACACTCTAATAATTATACTATGTTATTGTAATACGATTATTTTAAAACGATTGATATTAGCATTATTACAGCTGACACGTTTGGATTCACATACATGAGTGTATGTACTTACTCAGTTATCATGAATGCACCTTGCCAATGTTAAATCTGTGGGGCATTGAAATAATTTATAGAGCATGTGGGCACATAAACTTGCTGAATTTGTCAATTTTTACCACTCTTAAAGAACTATTATTTTTAATACACTATTTTCAGTACTAGCTACCCATTTGTAATACAAGTTACAGAATGCAGATGTTTAGCATAACACAAAACTATGAACTGTTGTGTGATGGGGTTTAGTTTGTGCTTTTCTGTATATAGAACAGCCTTGCATGCCAAGTACAGCTTATATAGTAACAGCTATAATACCAGACTTACCATCACCATACAACTTGCCAGCACAGTGCAACCTTACAACCTTTAGGATCACAACCTTCATGCAAGGTTAGTGACAGGCTTTTGCAGCCTTGCACCCTTCACACAGGGTTATAAAAACTGCTGCAATCCTAGGGCAACCTAGAAACTAGCTTGTTGCAACCGCACACGGTTGTGGCAACCCTGAAATTTCTGTATGGGTAGCTATGGTTTCTTCATAACTCGCAAACTAAGGCATGCGCAAGCAAGCATACAACAATATACATACATTAAAAAATATCAGTTAATTGTTACAGCACATTCCAACATGTGTAATGCATACATATACGCATGCACTCACACCCACCCACCCACCCTCCCAGACGCACACGCACACACACACACACACACCATTCACCTTATCAGATTGATGGGCATGATCATAAAATTAGAAATGGTTATGCCTTGAGAGCACCAGACTTCTTATTAGCATATTTCAACCATCTACCAGCATACTCGGGTTGATCTAAACCAAAAACCGACAACATGTATGCATAAACACCACCACAAACGTTAGAACAGATTTACTTATGGAATTTAGTGGACCGAATAGTTTGAACGAAGAGCAAAATGTTTTTATGCTAGCAAAATTCCTTTATATTATCAAAATCTTCACTTTCAGTTACTGTACTGCACACAGTCAATAGTATAATTCTTTTATGGATATGATTAAAGCCTGACCACTACATAATCTAACTGATTTATAAATAAGCTTGTTCAAAGATTAAAGTGGGTTTCACCATATAAATGATCCCTTCTGAACGGGTAGTGTTAAAAGCCGGAACGGAATGGAACGGAACGGAACCAATTGGGACACACGCTACGTAGAAAAATCGTTTGAGACTGACTTTGCATCGTTTCCAACTGCCACACAGTGACTAGAATTGTGCTAGAGTTCATTTCCTTCTACTTATATGCATGCTAGAAATCACGCTCTCGGAGTTTCTATTTAATACCTGCCACATGGCATGTTGTGCTCTTACCAATCCATCAAATTCTGTTTAATCCTGATGTAGAATTGCTTACTTATCATTCTAAAAGATAAACTACTGTAGTATTTTCATGTTATAGTCGTGTCCAAGTCTTTAGTAACAGCGAGGATGGTTTTCTGAAGTCTGCCAGCATGGACAATAATCTACGAGAGTTAACCACAGTGGATGTTAGCGGCTGTGAATCATATGCTTACAAAATAATAGTTTAGCAGGTTAAGTGATAGTTTTTCAGCATAGGTGATTGCAAATGCATTCGTGTGGTGGGCATTAAATAGAAACTTCAAGCGAGCGATTTCTAGCATGCCTAAAAGTAGAAGAAAACTAACTTCAGCACAATTCTAGTCACTAAGTAATGGTAAGAAACAGTGTACAATCTGCAAAAACGATATAACTTGGTGCACCCCATTCCGTTCCGGCTTTTAGCACTACCCCTTCTGAACTAAGATTCAGAAGCCACAATAAGTTGTTGACAGTTTCATCTACAAAAGGATACGTTATACCAAGAAATTTTCAGGGTATGTATATTTCACTGTCATGTTCTTAGTCATGATTTTCACGTTTTAATTTTCAGATAACTGTTACTCAATTTCATTTTTTTTCTTCTCAGCCACACAGCTACGAAGGGTCTGCATTGATATTTACTTCAATCGTCATACAGGTTGCTAGCTCATCTGTACAAGGCATACCTTAATCTATAGTCTTGCAGTAGACCATTTTAATGAGCCATGCCCACTTTAAAATCAGTAATGTGCAATAGTGTTTGTAAGCATACGTGGAGTCCACATATTCCTACAACACTATCTATCACACACCAGGAGCCACACTAATTTATTTGTAATGTGAATTGAAGTTTGTAGGACAGATATTATTTTCACGTGATAAAATTTCACAGTAGTATTACTAACCGTGAAAATTACACACTGCGAAAATTTCCAGGGATACGGTAAAAAACTTTCCACATTTGCAACTTTACTTTAACCTTGTAACCACAAACAATGCAGTAACCATGGTAATAACAGGGTGGACATGCCTATAAGTAATTACAATACAGTTTAAGGGTGCTCGCTGATATTTGAAGCCGTTTAAGTGCCAGCCCAGAAACCACATGCGGCTGTTGCATCATAATTGGCATTACTGCACATACTTCTGATGGATCCAGAGTTACACTAGCGTGAATTAGTCTAAAAGTAAGTGTTATTATAAGGCGACAAGTGTGAACGCATGTTTCGCTTGTAGCTAACATGCGTTCGTGCTTTGTTTTCTCGAGTGATAGGGTATGCTGGTAGTTTGTATTGTAATTGTAAGCTGCTTATGTAGGGGACTATGTTACCAGCTGGAATCACAAGGCGTTACAAGCTGCTGATGATGGTGTGCCTAGCATAACCTAATGAAGAGCAGCTTGCTGGAGACTCCAGGCGTAGCAAGAAGCTGTTCCTGTGTGTGAAGAAGAGAAAACAGAGCTTCTTTGTGTTTTGAACAGCGTTTATGACATGTTATTTTGAAAAGTTGGTGATTGCAGTTAATAGGAATTTGTGTGGTTATTATATCAATAATGTTGGGCGCACACAATCTTTGCACATGTTTACTAAAAATAAAACTAGTTTTTGAGTGATATCCGTAAAAGCTTCAAATTTTGCACGGAGATAGGCAGATAAATTCTCTACAGGACTATGAAAAGATTTATTCCGTAGCACTATGGCTTCGCGAGTAATGGCAATGGAAACACGAGGGTTTGGTTAGTGAAACACACTTTCAGGGCTTACTTATTATCAATGTAAGCTATGGATTAATACTTTTCATAGATATGTGAGTTGTAACCTTTAGTATATTTAGCGCAATTTCCAGCGCTCTAGTGGTAAAGATGAAGGACTAGTTTCGATTTAAGCGCTCTGGAAAGAATTTCATGTAGCTATACAACGGTAAAGGCTAGTGAAATTCTGTTTGGTTTGCGTTGAAGAGAAGGGGAACCACTACCAATATAAGTACCATATGGATTCATTTTACATGTTGTCTGGTTATAAGAGGCAGTACAAAATCACGCATTGTATGGCTTCAAATATCCGCGAGTACCCTTAAAGTGAGTACACAGTTTTATGATTGTATCCTATTGCAATACTGTAACAAGCTGGGTTATAGCATAATACAATGGAACCTGTTAATGTGAACACCAACGTTGAAACCGGGTCACTACTGCTGACCCGGATGACCCACTGACCTGGATAGCAATCCGGGTCAGATCCGGATTTGACCCGGATGTGACCCGGATTAATTAAAGCCGAGACGTGTTTCGGCTAGTCTCGAGCGAGCGAACGAGTCTACATTTTGAGCGTTCGATTCGTGTTGAGTAAATATTGCAACTTCAGCCTATCTGTAGGTTGAAGACCAAAAAAAAAAAAAAAAAGGTCTTCACCTACTGACAATAGCTACCCTCGCGTATGTTGGTAATGTGATAAGTGGGCGTGGCTCACGATAGAGCTACGCGATAGCGTTTAGAAGTTTCCACGTCGTCAAACGAACAATTTCGTTTCTCATGTGATCCAATCCAGGTCAGACCCGGATAAATTGTAAACCGGGTCAGACCCGGATGACCCGGAGAAAATGTGACCCGGATGACCCGACCCGGTTTCAACGCTGGTGAACACCAGACATTCACTATAATAAGATACTATCCCATTCATAAGTACAATGTGGTCCCAGGCTCTCCATATAACGTAACACTATAAAGTGATAACTAAAGTAATGATATGGATGTTTACATTGGTGTTAGCATATGAAAAAAAAATTCCATGTTTAAATGTTCAACTCACTCAAAGCAGCTGCTGCAGCCATTATATCAATAGAGTCCATCCATGAGGATTGTTTGTTGCTATCTCCAGTGCCATCTGCTGCACTACATTAAAATGTTTAAAATCATGTATTTCACAGTCTATTGATCTGCATTGATCAAAATGTTTTCTTAAGCCACATATAATAAATTCCATTATACATAAACAACACAAATACTGTACACAGACATAAAAGCACCACAAAAATGGTGAAACTTTTTTGGGTACATGTAAGTTATAAACAAGGCAAATTCTACACAATAAGAATCATACAGGTGCATGGACTACAATTATTATAGTGACTACAGTGAAATCTATGCTGTGGACATTTATGAATGCATATGGCTTCCCACAAGCAATAAATGTGGCATCTACAAATAAATTACATTGTTTCACATACACTACATCATAATAGTTAGTCTGTAGACTGTACGTTAGAGTTCAAGCACTGCAGTGCGTGTGTACGGAAAATACAGTGCGAGGGGGTGTGTCGAGAGGCTAATACAGCATAAGGCAAAGCCTAGTGCTGTATTTGCCTCGAGACACCCCCCGAGCATTTTATTTTCCGTACACACAAGCAAGGCGGTACTTTAAGTGTTATATTGTACTTCCTGGTCGTCTGGCTCGGAGTGATTTTTGGTGATAAGGATATCAGTAAGTGTTATATAATCTATTTCTAGTCGTAGAACAAACTAATAGGATTAGTTTGGCTAGTTTTAGATATTTACAATGTTTCGCACGTGATCAATCGTGCTGTCTTAGTGGAGTCGTGTTTTAAAAGCTTCGTGATCAGATGATCAGTAAGTGTTTATACAATCTATTTTTAGCCGTAGAACAAACTTATAGGATTGGTATTAACGATTTACAGTGTGTTGTTTATGTAACTTTCCTTAAATAAATTCTCTGCATAACTGATCTGACTGTGGTGCACGAGACCGAGGACTAATAATGTATTGTATGTATCATCATATTACTCTACTGTATTTGCCTAAGTATGCTGTATTTTCCCAACTAAGTGCACAACTGTACTGTATTTGCCCAATTAGCTGAATAACTGTACTGTATGACTCATACAGTACAGTTATGCAGCTGATTAGTACTGTATGGACAATACTATACACCACATCGCTTTGATCCTCCCACGCAAAGTACAATACAGTAGCATGAAGCCATGTTGTTTACACAATGTGGTCAGACAATTAGTTATGACTCTCACAAATAGTTTAAAGGATTAATTTTAACAAGCCTAATATACCAACTTTAGGTTTCACACAGAAAGGAAATATGGTTTATGGAAACTAAATTCATAGCAATGAATAGTCTCTGGTATCAGTATCACTTCGTTATGTCTCTGAGAGAGCATTTGTATAGTCGCTTGTAGCAAATCGCGATTGTGCACTTACAAGAAGTAGACTATACTGACCATGCAGAGATGCTATGAGTGATCTTATAAGTGTAAGAAGTGCCGTTACAGCTTTCAGCCTTGACTAACACTACAACAAAGCCCAAAGGAGCTCACACAATGGAATCCTGTAATTTTATAGTTATACGGCTTCTTTAGTATATAAGAGAACTTAGAAAAAATTTGAGGTGTAGGGTGGTGGCAATCTGTGGAATATGGGCTTATTAATAGGTCATGGACACGGGAAAGGACTCAGTAAACATTACTATATAGTTTTTAGTGCAAAAAAGTGGATAACTCTTGCTGTACATGAGTGAATCAAAATGATATGAATAATAATATGAATAATAATAGCTATGAAGATGAACAAAATAGCAAATTTCAGTTTTGTTCCAAATACACATACTGTTTCCTTTTCACTTGATACTTACTAGTGAACCAATACTTATTGCAATTAACCACCAAAGGGTGGTTTTGAGTTGGAGGATACTTTCCAAGGTGGTTTTTTAGGTGTGTGTTCTATTAGAGCTTTTGCCAAACACATGGGCGATCCCTATTATGAACCCATGATCTTTTCATCATTGGTACACTCAACTACACTGGTCAATGAACTCTTCTAAGAAGTCTGGTTGGTCACAACAACCAACTCATAAACTATTGGGTGTAGCATTTACATAGTAAGTGAACACTGGTGAATCCAGGAGGTACCATATAGCCTCCCTTTGGGATAGATATAGCCACTAATTTTATAATACTGTTTTCATTGTAAGGCCAACAATGTACATTCCTTGTTTCCCATCCTAGTCAGAACCATGTGTGTGGGCAGCTATTATATTGTTAATATCAAGGATATTAAAGGGAGCCCATTAACTCCAAATTGCTTTTTACTCTCAGGTTCAGGAGAGCTAGATTCAAGGTTAGCTGTGATTTAAAAGATTTTGCTAAGATTCAAACCTCTAGAAGATTAAATTTGAAGTGTTGCAGTGTTTCCTAAGCAGCCAGAAAGGCATTTACATATAGAGCTGCTGAGTTTGTCATGCTTGTGGTGACACGTGCTAGCCTGACTCTTTACCGTCAACTTTAACAGACAAATTTTCCAAATGTTTCCCACATTAATAACAGATTGAGAATGGGACTCGTGTCGATGCGCATTAGTCTCAATGGCTACTTGTAGAGATTCACTGCTAGTATTAGGCCACATATGCCATGCACTAAATAACATCACAAACTCATATCAGAGTCCACCTATCCAATAACCTAGTCTTCTTCCCAATGACACGACCACACAATTGAACTCCTCTGCCAGTATTAATATTTACTATCAAATGCAATAATAAATTTGCATGTGGCTCTAAAATTACCATGCGGGCGGGTGACAGGAAACAAGGACTCTACAATTGGTGGCCTAATTAAATAGTGTGACCCAGTCTGGAAATACCAGCTATTATAATTTATAATTTAAAAATATCAAGAAATGCCGGTTTTAAGTTTTTTTTGTTTTTTTTGTGTTGTAGCTCACCACTGGTTGAAGCTATGTGCACCGCGTTTTACATCAATTTCTTGGTATCCACTGTACATGTAGCTAACAGCTAAGTTTCCCGCCATTTTAGATAGTTTTAGGCAGGTTATATAGAGCCGGTACCGATTGCACTGTTTCCCCGGATATTTTACTGGTAGTGGAAGCTACTGAGAAATTATGTGCATTTAAAAACTTAGACAAAAAGCCTAAGAAAGCTCAGCTGGGGCTCAAACCCTGGAATCTGTACCATGGTCCATACTAGAAACCACCGTACCACTGGTGCTACAGCTACCAATCTGCATTAGTTTCTACCTTATGAATGTCCAACTGAAGTGAAGGAGAAACCAAAGCTGAGCCAGACCCTAACCCTAACACTACTTGTCGCGTGCCCTGACTCGAGGCAAACTATTGGTCGCATGCCCTAAAGTACAAGACTCGCGGCAAAGTACTGGTCGCGTGCCCTAAATTTGAATACTTGGGGGCATACTACTATCATAGATATACTACGCACGGTGTGTAGTATATAATATCTATGCTACTATGCCGGCACAATATATAGCTGTTCGTACTTGTTAACCGGTACCGGTACAATATCCACTATGTAGTTTTTAAACCGAGGTTGACTGTACCAGGCGAGCTCCAAATGGGGTGGGACGTGGAGACCCGGAAGGAGGGAAAGAAGTTGTTTAAACATTGAAGTGGAAGGCATAGGGATGAATTAGGCGGGTGTTCAGTCGAAACGCAAGCGACAAAAAAACGGGAGTTTTTAGTTGCACGCGCAATTTACAACAAGTCCAAAATGGCATTTTCGACAGGCCACGTTAACGAGAGAAATGGCATTCATCCAGTAAATTTCTGGCGTATTTTCAAATAAAAACACTTGAAGAGATGATTTATGGAGATAATTATGCAGTTTATTTAATCTTGAAACGTGCGGGCTGAAAGTATTTCGGTGTTAGAATTGAACAAGAATTTAGCTGCTCCCGATTTCACTTTGCTGTGGATAAACGAAAAAGAGTGCACAAAATCTGAGTCAACGAAAGTGATAAGGTTTGTATAGAGCACGTCTAGTAGCTGTATGAAACTGTACACATTTATGAAACAAATTTGTACTCCGTTAATATAGAATTGGGTGTTATTCAGTATCTTGTTATACACAATAAACCATACACCACAGTGTCATAAGGTGTTAAACAACTGTTGTGGATTGCCAAAATGTAAAAACTTTTTTGAAAGAAATTTTGTGGTTCAGATATAACTCTCTCAATAGTGAAAATATCTCAGTTGCTCCACACCTTTTGTACATGGACTGTGTGAGTAGAGATTCATAACATATGGACAATCCTCGTTGCAGGTTCAGTAGTCAATGGTACCGGCCTTAGTTTACACAAATGTAACCTCCATACAAATCTTCACTATAATACTGAAAAAATTCTCGTACCTTGTCTTGATGCTTAGAAATAGTTAAACCTGGGCAACCATAGTGATGAAGTTTGAAATAAACTGGCTGCATTCCACCATAATTTGAAACCACTCACCCAAGTTAAAAGTGAACTATCAAGATATTTCATGAAGAAATAAAGTTGAGTTAGTGAGATAGTCTGGACTCGTAACAAGAATTGCATGCCCATACATAAACCTATTAATTCCTATGGGAAAAGCATCACCATTGCAAATCCCTACATTATCTATGATAAAATTTTGTGGATAAGATGCCTACAAAATCCATGCAATCTTTTTATCCCACAAAATTCTTGAGAAATAACCATTACTGCTACCTTAATAGTCGTACACATGTTAAAAATAAATCATCAGTTACGACCTCTTCTACTAGGTCAGTGCAACTGGATTCAGCAACTTGTGATTTACATACAATGATAAGGGCTTCCCACAGCAAAATTCGGGGAGTTAAGAGCATTGCTGTGTGTTATGTAGATTTAAATGTTGTCCCACGGTATCCTGAAGTTTTGACAGTCTTTATTTAGACCAGCTGCAGTTGCTTAATGTGTTTCACCATGAAACTTTACCAGTACATGAAAAATACATGGAGCTACTATATATAATATAGTAATACAAATAATTCCTTGAAGTTTTAAAGTCGTAATCACTACTGGAAATTGATAGTTACTAAAAATGGATGCTTACAGGAAAGCACCTTTAAAGTATTTATAATTTCTCGATTTTTGAGGACAATCACAGTAATTCACCAAAGCTGCTGAAATGTAGATTCATCAAATTTTCTTGTCATACGGTACCTCTTTTCTGAGTCTCTGCTTTACAAATTTTTGTTCCTGTTAGCTTGTGAAATCCTGGATCTTCCCCTGATATCGTATGATGGTCTTCTAAAGTCTCATGTGTACCCATGTGTACTTGTGACATTTGTACTGTATAGGTAACTGATGATAACCTTGGTTTGTTAAAACTGTCAGAACAAACTGATTGTACCAGTTGCAGTGCTGTACCATGATAACTCCACTTTGGAATGAGAAGGCCCTTCTGAAGCAACAATAATTTGGCTAGATGAAAGTGGCCTTGGTACGTAAGTTGGTCAGTGTTGTGACTGCTCTCTTTCAGTGTAGCTAGCTATTCCATTCCTCAATAGGTTTTAGTAACATTTTTCTTTTGATCAATTTACCTCACATTCTATGTAGCTATTACATTCTAACAGCTAGTACATCCAGCTGTATTTTTGAAATTAATACAGAGTTAGGACTGTGATGGATGACCAGGCCTCTGTGTATCTCCATGACAGGAGCAGTACTGTGCGGGATTTACCCTGGACACAGTAGGAATGGAGTCCTTGAAGATGGCTGTACCCAAGCAGTAACAAGTTATTGTTGAATTTGATGGTAGAAACTTTCATCTCTGGTCAACTCGGAATAGTAGCAGCAGTATTCTGACACAGGAAGTCTCCACCTGATAACTTTTATAGAAATTGTTGATTTAAAATGCGTAAAAATGCTATTTGTCAACAATCACTGTATGTGTAAACAGCAGCCAGTGCACAACTTTTTATCAAGTTTGGGCTTTTGTCTAGTTGTGCAAATTAATTAGCAACACTAATATGGCTTGAAACAAATTTGTAAACCACCTTGTTATTACTCACCAACTTCGTTCAGTGCTTTGTAGCTCGTTGCTAACTAACTGCAGCTGTCGAATTTGGTTGCTGTCGGAAAGGCAAGTGACGTGTTGTTGCGTGACACCCAGTGCAAACAGGAAAGAGCGTTGCATCTGGAAGCTACAAGCGTTTGTAGTCAGATGGTGTTCTACCCAAAGAAGCGCTTGTTTCTTCGCGGGAAAACAAGCTGTGCAACTAAATACGCGTAATCTATGGCGTAATAAAGCATATTTTTGCCTCTTGCGTTTTGACTGTGTTTTTTTTTTTTTTTTTTTTAATGTTATTTAGACAGGGAGACAGCATCAGCAAAAGCTGTTTTTCAGCTGTGCCCTGAACAAGCATACAAAAACAATATAGGTACATATATACACACAATTAACTAAATATGACTTAAATAAGCTAGCTTAAAGCTATTTAATGAGTTCATCTCGGTGATTGAGGTAGGCAGGCTGTTCCATATAGTTGTGCCACGATAATATAGACTTCGTTTGCCATAGTTTAATCGCACAGCAGGTACATACAAACGATGGACATTGCGCCCTGCACGACCTGTGACGGATAAAGCAGACCTGAAGGTGGAAAGTAAGTAGGAGGGTGATAGCCTTTTTAAGATCTTGTATACTTGTATGGCAATATGAAATCTGCGACGTTCAACTAAAGTAAGATTAAATGCAGAAGATCTGGCAGAGTCATATGATGAAAACCGTGAATGAAGTCTTTCCAGTCTCTTAAGATGGCCAACATTAGTAGGTACCCATACAACATCACAGTAGTCAATTATAGGTAAAACATGGGCCTGATATAATAATTTCAACACAGTAGGAGTGAGTGGCTTAAGGCGATTAATTGAATATAATTTGCCACGAACCCTCCGTAAAACATACTCCACATGTTGGTGCCAAGTTAAATGTTGGTCAATGTAAACTCCTAAATATCGCACAGTAGAAACCTGTTGTAGTGGTAAACTGTCAAGTGATAGGTGTAGGGTTTTCCCAGAAATACGCTGTCGGGTCCCAATGAGCATAGACGAGGACTTTGGAACACTCAGTTTCAACTTGTTGGCAACCAACCATATAAAAAGTTGTGTAACAGCACACTGTAGAAAGCACTCCAATTGTCTGAAGTCACTATGACAATAATGCAGCTCTGTATCATCAGCATATAAATTGACATCAACATCAGTAATGGCAGTTGGAAGATCATTAACATAAATGGAAAATAGCAACGGGCCAAGAATAGAGCCTTGAGGCACACCAACTTTAACCTCACCCTTAGCTGACAAAGTACCATGCAGGGAAACCCGCTGAAATCTGCCATACAAAAAACTTTGCATCCACTTGAGAGCATCTCCCCTAACACCATAGCATGTCAACTTCTTAAGCAATATCTCATGGTCAACACAGTCAAAAGCTTTAGCTAAATCAAGAAACACTGCACCAACATACTTTCCATCATCTATTGCCTTGAGCCATGAATCAGTAACACATAACAAAACATCCTGTGTAGAATGCCCAGGACGAAAACCAGATTGTTCTGTAGAAAGAAGTTTATATTTGAGTAAATGACCAACCATTGCATCAAAAACAAGTCGCTCCAAAATCTTTGAAGCAACAGGTAAGACGGAGATAGGCCGAAAATTACTCAAAGAATTGTTTTGTTTGGATTTTTGAACTGGAGTGACAATAGCAGTTTTCCACAAATCAGGAAAAGTACACATCAAAATACTCATATTAATTAGTGTAGTTAAAATCACAGCCATACCATAAGGAGCAGCTTTAACAAACCTTGTTGGTATCTCATCAATCCCTACAGCTTTATGAATATCTAAAGCTTGAATGTGCTGAAAAACATCATCCACATGAACTTCAGATAGAGAAAAATCTGGTACATCTACACAATCTATATAAGACAATGGAGAAATAGAGGAAGATGGCAGGTCAGCAACAGTCTTTTCTGCAACAGTAAGAAAATGTTGGTTAATTGTATCACATGAAACATCAAGGTTAGTGACATGTGTCTTTTGACGGGAAGATAAATGTTGGAAACTCCTCCAAAATTTACAAGAATTATGAGTTAAATTTGTAGCAAGGTCAGAAAAATACTGCTGTCTAGCTAAACGCACCATAGTAGTAACCTTATTACGACTTCTTTTGTAGACAGCCCAATCTTCCACTGATCCTGATTTTAATGCTTTACGATAAAGCCAATTTCGTTGACGCCTGGCTGCAGGCCTCACCTTCAGGCCTCAAAACTTACAAATGAAAGGAAATTTATAGACAAAACTCACTTTATCTGTTTTGTGATTCTACAACCAGAAACGGCGGTCGAATGACAGCTCGCCTGAAACTAGCTGCTTCACATCGCCATCTTCCTTCCTTGTAAGTAGTCTCATTCCCATCGCGTCAATTAAGCACTTTTAAAAATAATTATTGTGTTGAATATTGTAAGGTTGTTATAGGGGGTGGGGTCTCTAAGATTTAAGATTAGATTGTTTTCAACAGGGATTCCACTCATGATCAGTAAGACACTGATTTTGGAGTCCTTCATACAATTAAGCAACAAACACATATCTAGCTATGCGACAGACAATAAAGGGTAGCTATCACGTGACAAAATATTATCACAGTGCAATTTCCTAAATGACGACAAGCTGGTTACCTCAGTCACAGCTGATGGTAGCTATATAGACTTTCAGTTTCATTTTTGTTTGATTAGTGAATCAATCCATGGTAGCTAGATTGTCATGGAATTTTGCAAGTTTGGATGGAATGTGAGCTTAGAAATGGCCTTTTGAATTACATCTTTTAATTAAGAGCTGCCAATTGTAAAGTGCTCGAAATTATTGGATCTTATTTTTTATACCAGCTATATCACCTTTGTGATATAAATAATACCCATGAGGAGCTTATTTTACAATTGTGGTCAATGGAAAACATTACTATCAATAATTTTGATCAGACATTATCCAACAACATACTATAATTAACATCAGGATATACCCTACACTGTGTAGGATGCTAAAATAGCTACATCAATATTAATGTTCATAATCAGTCCAATAATATGATAAACATTTATATACTAACACAACACAATATAATATAGTAAACATGATGAGTTGGTCCCATCACTGTCCCAACACTGGGTATTCTTCTGGTAGGAGGACATGTCGACGACAAGTTGGACAAGTGCTCTGTTCCTTAAACCATGAGTGGATACACTGTAGTAGTGATAGTACGGGAGATAATGTCATGAACTATACACTGTTATAAACAGCACATGTGTATTGTCTATTTTAAACCTAATGTGAAACTACTTTAACTATTCATGATCACTCACAGCCTTATGGAAACGATGTCCACACTGCAGCTTAACAGCATTATTATCCTTCATATCCTCTTGACAGATAATACATTCATTATCATCCTCATAGGCTGGTAGGTACAGTGGGTTAAGGTTGGGCTTCCTGGGTGGTGAAATGTATGGTGGTCTCAGTCCCTACACAATGTGATAGTTTCAGGTAGTACACAGCGGTACTGGACATATTACACATGAATACAATATATACTTATGGTGTGAAGGGATAGGCACAAATGCTAGTACAAAACATTCAGTTAATGTACACATGCTGGATGTACTATTTACATAAATGATACTGTTCAAGTTGGCTGGTAGCCTTGTTATACTGTTGCCCCAAATCGACTGTTTTATAAAACTGTACAAACTCAAAACCACATTCGCAACTTGTGTACACACCTGTTTCTTAGGTAGAGTCCTCACTGTAACCTTCTCTGTCATCTGTTTCTTTGTTGCTGCAACAGTTTTACCAGCCATGCCGCTGGTGAGGGTGGAGCTATCACTGCTAGTAGCTGGTAGTGAGGACGAAGACACTGGTAGTTGCTGTTGACTGGTGACTGCTGGAACATGACCAAGTGTGGGTGTCATTGTATTCTCCTTAGCATTTATCACATCTCTCATATGTTGTATGATGTAGTCCATTGATCGGTTGGACAACTTGCCTTGCTGTTCCCTGACTTGTTTAAGAACTGACTTAAACTCCTCCCTAATAAATTAAATACATAATAGACGTATTAACATTAGTAAGACGTATGATTTAAATTTGGTACACAGTGAGACCTATGGCTTAAATGACTGAGGTCATAAAGTAGACACCAAGACATGATTGACACAAACTGTATTATCAGGAGATCTGTACCTTAGCTTTGTTATGATGGCAATTATAACAACGTACATTTTGTAGCCAAATGTGTACCATTAGCTTATTAATCTTCTGAACCACTTGTCTCTTTGTAACAAAACCACTCAACAATGTGGTCTTATTATTAAAGTGGTAGCTGCTAAGCAAGTTTAACTGTAAGAAACCTTCAGCTTTTTTTTGTGAATTCCCATAGCAAGAGTAAATAATGGAAGAGAGAGTATCCAACTGCCATATACTACATCAAATTTGAGTAGGTCTAATAGAGAAGCCATCCTGTAGTGCTGTCAAAGAAAATGATAAATGAAGTAATAAACACTTGGCAGCTCAGACTGTTTGAAGTGTTAAATCATGTCTGACACTGGCAGCACTACTAGATGGCATCTCTAATGGACCTTATCTACAATGGCGTCAAAGCACAAAATGGCAGCCGATAGTGTGGGCACTTTTGTACAGAGGGCATTGGGAGAGATGGCGGTTCGCTATGTTAACATTTACATACTGCAGAAAGGTGTAAGGTAAGGCACACATACTTAATCACAAGACAAATGCACATGGTTTTGCATCAATACCAAAACTTAAATCTGGTTTTGTCTGGTGGGACTATTTCGCATCACTATATCACGCTAACTAACCTCTTACCTTTATTATCCAATAGTTCCATGTCGTGAAATCAGCTCATTTTAGTGATCACATACGAAGTTCCCACACTATAGTATGCTCACGTTGAGCTGAATCCTCAAAAACCATTTAAGAACTCATGGATGCAATATTACACATGATCTTGAAATTTGGCTCATTTGTAGTACTGCTTGACCCGCTAAAAATATTTCAAAATCTTTTTGTTCAAATGTTTGACATAATATCTACAGCCAATCAAAATTTTCACAATACATTTCCTATGGGGAAGCCATATAAATACAGTGGCCATTACAGCTCTTTCCCGAACTTGTAATGGAGCCAAACCGTATGTGTCTGTTGTTGACACCTTTGCTGTTACCAATAATCATCTGGTTGGCTGAAATGCTAATTCTGTTGAGAAAAAGTCCACTTTTAATTTTTAGCTGTTTTTCAGGATTCAGCTCAACGTGAACATACTATAAACACGGCCATTTTGTCAATTATGATGTCATTGCGGATAAGGTCCATTGACATGCTCATTTTTGATGCAGTATATGGCAGATAGATCTCTTCTCCATTATTTACTCTTGCCCATAGTATATGCACCTTTGCATATTTGATGTACTTATCAACTCACTTAGTATAGTTAGGATACTCCACAGACAGGCGTTCTACAATACGGTCAAAACTTGATTGTGCTTTAGTCACACTCCCATCACTATTATTAGCTTGTTGTTGACCATTACCCATTGCTGTACCTATTGTAGTAACAACAATATAACACTGAATACAGTATTGAAGACACCTGAAAAACGAGAACACATGTGTGATCTGTACAAGTATCCCTTAGCATGTACCGGACATCTTTCCACAACTGGTCAGTCTAAAGGTGTTCTTAATACATAGACACTAGTGGAACCTGGACACCTTGGGACAAACATCAAGGTGTCTTGATTTTTGACGTCAGTTTATGAGATACTTACTGTCAGACCTTAATTAAGTGTCTGGATTACATAAACATTTTTGTGTTCAAATGTTGAACAGGTTTCTGTCTATCTTCTCCTTACCCGCTGCCATCATTTCATTTTGTCCCTCTGGATGTTGTTGGAACTGTTGCTGAGCCATATCTTGCATCATCGGTTGTTGTGTTGGTATTTGTGCTTGTTCCACCAGACCAGTCCATTGTTGTTGTTGTGGGTGACCCATCAATCCTGGTTGACCCATGTGGTAGGGGGGTCTAATGGGGTATCCTGTTTGCATGGATACTGGTGGCTGTGGTGGTCGTATATTCTGCCCCTGGGTCATCTGCTGTTGTGGTGGCATCATCTGATACATTGGTGTTGTTGCAGCAGCTGCTGGAGGTGGGGCTTGTGCAGCAGATGGAGGTGGGGCTTGTGGAGCAGTTGGAGGTGGCATTTGTGCAAATGGCTACAAAAATTGCAAAAGAGATGGTGACACTTAAATAGCTGATCTGGTAATAATTAGAAATACTAGTACAGTAGGACCTCGATTATCTGAACCCTTGATTATCCGAAAAGTATAAGTGACTGCTCTATTAGAGTATTTCGTCATTAGGTGAACATTCTATTAGAGTAAGTGTATGTTCTATTAGAGTAGTTGAACAGAACTCTGTATATAAATGAATGGGCTTCATTTATTTGAACAAATTCACTTATCTGAACACTTTTATGATTTAACTGGCACACAGGTGTTTGGATAATGGAGGTCCTACTGTACATGTTAAAATTTAACAATGAACACTGACTGCTAATATTCACTATATTAAAGGAATGTATACAATAGCAAGCTCAGTAGGGGAATCTGTTTCTCATCACTTCAGACTACTCAGGAGAACGGAAATCATTATACAACTCATCACAGCTTGCTGTACACTATCATAAAAAGCATTGTGCGTGAATTAGTATTAGTAAAAGATTGTTTGTTAAGTTAGTACAGCTATATATAATAACAGAAAAGTGTCCGTTAGCTAGTTTACAGGTTTTTGCAATTGAATTCAGCGACCTTGCAATTGAATTTGTCTCGTTTGCAATTAAGTTCGTCACTTTTGCAATTGAATTCGTCAGTTTTGCAATAGAATTCATCGATTTTGCAGTTAAATTCGTACATAACAAGAATGGCACTTGGAGAAAACATGAAAACATGATGTAGTAGCTGCTACAAGAACTGCTTCAAGTACAACAGTAGTAAACAACTCTTTATAAACATAAGGCAATAATTCTTCCTCTACAGCCTATCCAGCAACATTCCAAACTCTACTATGCCATTGGCGATGGGTGTGGTCACTCGCGAACAAACTAATTAACTTGTAAGACAGCTATCAGCTTCACGTAAAACCAGCTCCAATTACCTTCTAGTGTCTCAAGTGTAACTCTCCATGGCGTAAATAATCCACCTATTAAAGAACGGTTGGTTTCTTGGAGCCGCTTTGTTTATGACCAATTGTAATGCAAACGCGATGAATTCAATTACAAAACCGACTAATTTAACTGCAAACGGGATGAATTCAACTGCAAAACTGACGAATACAATTGCAAACAGGACGAATTTTATTGCAAAACCGACGAATTCAATTGCAAAAACCTATGATATTATTTAAAAATGTATCTAGAAGCTCACCAGAGGTGGAGGTTGTGGTGGTGTGATCTTCAAAGGTCCCAGGACAGATAATGCTTTACCTCTCTTAACCTCTTCCATATGACTCTCCACTGATGTCTAAAATACGTAGCCACAAAAAAGATATATTGTAATTAACATAGCTATCTGCATAGTAAACTACATTGATATGTCTACCTTTGGGAATAAATGTGGCTTAAAATAATGAGATCATAAGCCATGCCTGAGCACCGAATATTTGGGACCTACTTGAAATGGCCATAAATGCTTCACTGAAGAGGAAGTGAGATTTTTTGTTCATTTATTTGAACCACTCACTTTATACTGTTCAACAGTAGTTTTCATATTATCTTTATAACTTGTCCATTCCTTGTGTGCCTCAGAGTTGGGTGGTAGCCGAACACTAAAACAGTGATGGGCAACAAATAGAAATCACCACCATGTAAATGTACTGACCAGATATTATCACACTCAACTATTCGACGATCAACCTCCTTCACCGTGAACTCACGTAACATTGTCAACATTTGTATCTAAAAGCAATATTATAATGAAATAACTGACAGATAGAATCTACAACAACTACTCAAGTATGACAGCTTAACTACTTTTTCATACTACGTGACACAAGTTCAAAACAATTCATAAGAAATGAACAAGCTGGTTACCCACAGACAATCAAAACTCACCTCAGCATCTACTGCTCTTTGTAATGATGATTGTTGGGACTCGGTTGCTACCTTCAGACGATCTTCAGCTTTTTTCTTCTCTCTATGAGCATTCTCTCTACACACAATACAACAAGTCAGTCAATGATGAAAATGTTGATGACAGCCCTTACAAGTCTTCTTGAAATCTCATAAATTGATTTTGTGCTTCAGCAGCTTTAGCCTGCAACTCCTTTCTCAATCTGTAAAGAATAATTGTACAAACTGAGGTAAGAGAAAATTCGAAGCATCAGTAAGTTTAAAAGCTATTTACATAGAGCATGTACAAGTTCTGATGTGAAATATTAGCAAATATACACTGGTGTACGTTTTTCATTCAGTTATTCTTTCAGCTACTAGTGGGTTCGATGAAGATTTTTGCCAATAAAAGAATTTGGTAATGTCTTGCTCTTCTACATCACCAAAAACTGTCATACAATAACACAGTTGAAATTAGGACATTTCTCCAATATGACAAGAACAATTGACTACAGTCTTTGTTTAATTATACACTCAAGCACTAATAAGGATATGGTTTCAAGGAGTATGTACGAGTAATGCCCATCATAACTCACTTGTCAGATCTCTCATTAAGTGATTTGATCTCATTCCTCATGGCTTTCAAAGCTTCCTGGTGTTCCTTTCTTTCAGCAATCATCTTATTGTTCTCTTCCCTCATCTGATCCTTATATGACTGTATTTCTTTTTGACACTCCTGTAACAAGTAGAATGACTTAAAAGCCAAATTTGTGATCCAAACTGACAAGCATTTTGGAATAAGCAAAGAGAGTCTGGGGTCCTTCTACATTCCATTTATATGCTTCTCAAAGCACACATGTAACTTAAACTATACACTGCAAGCAACACAAGACTGTCATAATCTTGTATTACTATTATACTAGTACGTATAATAATTTTATTTAAAATGAAGTAGGGATATGAATGATGGTATTACAGCATACGTAGTTCTGTGAGAAAATCATTGACATGTTATAACAATTGTTATGTTCAACGCTGAAGTAGGGATTTTCCTACCGAGGTATGCTGTAATACCATCAGTAATCTCGTTTCACTACTTTTATTTCTTGGATCTCTATTTTGGTTTGTTTGCCTTTCTGTTGTATACATCGTTATACATGTGTGACTGTTCTACTAGAGTATAACTGCTGTACTAGAGTATTCAAGTCAGCCAATCTAAACCAATAAGGAGATGTGGTCATTGTGTTCAAAGGAGGAGGTATAGTCTTCACATTATGTGCGTGGTCTTGAACCTATCGTGCAGTTACAGTTTATCTACTGGATGTTCAATATCTTTTACAGTGGGTGAGCGTAAACGTTTTAAATAATTTTGTTGCGTCTAAATATGCTGTGTGTTAATATGGGAAATGAACACCTGAGTATTGTTTCGTAGAATGAAGAAGATGACAACCAAGGAAAGATAAGTGAATTCTGGATCTAATGGATCACAGGTTGTGTGATAACTTGGTGTTAATGGCTACAAATTATCCTTTTGCTAATCAGGAGTAGGCATCAGTTTTATCACTTCCATCGTGGCATTCTGGGTTGTGATAAACTATTACTTCTTTATTTGCATCTCCGGATTCATAAATTAAACCAGTTAAAACACTGCTTTTTTGCCGAGTGCTATACTTGGCTCGATACCACACCTGAGTGCTATATTTTCTGTAGTGCACAAGCGTAAGCAGTGCTTTAAGTAGTATATACAGCATTAGAACATGAAAACACTTACAATCGGTCAGATATAGATTTTTTAAAATAAAAAAATGATGGATTTTGAATTTTCTTCTACATTCCCTACCTGCCTGTCTGCTTGCCTGTCTGCTTGCCTGTCTGACCACAGTTGCAAGACTGGAAGCCAAATGAAGCATGTACAACCACCATTTTACACCACAATAACAAACTCACCATGCCTTTTGGGGTTCTGACAAGTATGTGCTCTCTGCACCTAAGTAGTGGGACAGGAGGACGAGGAAAATGACTGAGGAAGGCTAGTAGGTGAGAATGAACAGTTTGTACAGCTATCTAATTGTTGTTCGTGAGCGTAGCCATCAATGAGACAAAGGTGAAGGTGATAATATCAAGCGGTCACTGAATCTAACTATAGATAATAGAGTAAAAGGGATAGGAAACGCAAGCGATTTCAGGTTTGATTTCCGTTACGCGTGACTTGAAAGGACAAGACAGTTTTGTGCTCAAGCATGGGAATTAGTGTTCTAAGCAGTGTAAATAGTAATCCAACAGATTACAACAAATATTTAGGCCTTTGTGAGAGATTCTGGCGAGAGAATTCAGACCGTAGATTTTGTAACAAAGCGTATCGCATTTACCATGATTGTCACACGCCGTCATACTTTCGCTCATAGTACCTTCATGCCTCATCCATACCGCTTCTTTTATAGTCGGTTCCACTTTCGAATATTGCGCTAAGCTAGGCGTGTAACCAACACAGTCTTTTACCCTTGCGTTGTAATGCAAGGTGGTTTAAACTTTTGGTAAAAAATGGAAGATATTTAGTCATTTCTTCAAGCAACAGTTCCTGTTTTGCTCTGATATTTCCTCTGGTTCTCTCTGTTAAATGGTAAGGAATAGGTTTACCACAGTTAAAAGGATAGAATATATTTACGAAGAAAGTAAAGTGGTTAAAAGTAATTTTTGGGCCGTTTTTTTTTTTTAACTTTCAATCTCTTTTAATTTTGCGCATAACTTCCTTGAGGGTTGGTACCATCCTAGTTCCCTCGATTACTTATTTGAGTTCATTGTAGCGAAGTTTCACAGTCGTTGGTTACAAAATTCTGTCGTTACAACAATTTGTTCCTCTTTGATACAAGCGCAGCAAGCGTAACGAGTATGTTCGTGACGTGATACACAGAATTCCAATAGAAATGTACGTATTTTGTGACGTCACGTTATTGCGTTTCCTATCCCTTTTAAGTACTCTATTATCTATGATCTAACCAAGTTGCTGGACTTACAATGATGGACAGTTCAATGAACAATTTAAGACTGAATGGTATAATTATTGTAGCGGAATTACAAACATTTGTATGCATAGCCATTAATTTGTTATTAATTGCTATGGTAACATTGTTGACAGCTTTGTTAGGGATGCCAGTGCTGTGGGTCGTGTTTATGGCTGTGTCACAATCACACAAAATGTGCTTTATTGCCATACAAAGGAAAATAAAGTAGGAAATATACTCTAGCACACTTTTCTCCTTTGAACTTAGATGGTATCTGAACTTAGATGGTATCATACATTAATGTACTAATATTATTTCGTAAAGATGATTCTAGGAAGAATTTTCAAGACAGCATTTCAGGCAGTGCATGTCACTTTAGAAGCCCTTTACTACCGTAACTCAATAGCAAGCTATCTAACAATACAATACAAATGCTTCAAGTACACATATCATATAAACATATACACATTTAGTTCAGTAGATGAACTCACCATCGTAGCATCATTTCGAGTTTGTTTCACAGCTCGATCCAATTCCATAGCATGAGCATTACTCATTTGTACTCGTCGATCTTCGGTATCTTCAAGTCTCTTCAACAGTTCATTACGACCTCTAACTTCAGTCTCATATTTCTCCTTATAGTTCTCAGAATAGATGTATACCTGATCAGTCATCACTGTAGCATTTTTTTTATCTGTGGCCTTTTGTACTGGTGGAGGTGGAAGGTATACTGGCTCCATATGACGAGTGCTACTGTTGCCAAGTGATCCAATAGTGCGGTCAAAGTTAGTGGCATTCTCACCAGAAGTGTATGAGGTTGTCGAGTTCATCATTTTCATACTTTTAGCAGAGCTCATCACATCAGGAGAGACTACCATTTCATTCACCACAGCTCCAGTTTTCTTACCAGTTTTGTTGAATGTTTCAGTATCTGCTGTAGCTGTGGCAATGTCCGGCAGCATGGTGGAATCGCCCTGTTCATTAGGGTAGGCATTAGGAAAAAATCCATCAGTGGATGGTGAGAGATAGTTACTACTACCAGTTCCAAAGTTGTTGTAATCAAACAAGTTTCCAATAATCTCATCTTCAATACTGGGTGCTTCTTGACTGTGCTCGGTGCTGGCAGAACTTGAAATTCCACTAATTCTTCTATCAATAGTGCTGGAAAAGGCTAATGGTGTTTCTATAGGATCAAGACTAGAACTAACGCTTTGATATTTTGTTGATGCATGTTTACCAGCACCTTGATTATAGTGTGACAGTTTATCAGAATGAGTAGATTTTCCTGAGGTCATCATTGGATCATTCATGCCCCCAAGTGTAGGAGTCACCAGACGCTGGGATTGTGGAATGGCAGTGTTCTTTTTTGTGCTTTTTTCATATTTTGTATTATTACTGTTTATAGAATATGGTGTTTTGCTGGGGGAAACCCCAGTGGAATTACCTGGTTGTTTACTTGCCCCATAAATGGGATCTTTACCAACTTTATTAAGTCCTTTTTGTTTAAGTGAGTACCCCATTGGGGTTGATCCATAGTTCATTCCATGTGTATCTTTTATCATCATCTCTCTGGATTTAAAGTTATTACCACTTGAAGCAGCCACTAACATATCTTGATCACCACCACTGCTATTCATTGAAGCAGCTACCACAGCTGCATACTCTGCTAAACATATCAGTCCTTCTTGCTTCACAAATGCTGTTGATGATAGAAGAAATTTTTCTAACCCACCAAAATTTGTTATAAGAGTTTGTGAGTTTTCTGGCAAAATAGCTAACTGTCCTGATAACCTTTCATCATCGATCTCCATTGGACCATGTTTGTCCATTATCTCAACAAAATAACTTTATGAGGTAACGAAAGTATTCCATGGAGCAGAACAACCAAATATGTGTTCATCATCATTTAACAATAGCAAAAATTTAGGTCAACAAATTACAACATAGAGAATATTTACACAACCTTCGTACAATACTTTCACAAAGGGTACGACCATGTGTCCTCAGTATTACCCAAAAAAGATAATATATACGTCGGGGTATAAATTCAAACCTACTATAAATACCGTAGCTAATTTACATGTACTGGTTAACTCTATTCCCAGACATCATAAACATTTCCACCACAGAAATTGCTTACAACTGGCATAGGTTACTTGTCTTTGTAGATAAGGTACCAACGTACTTTGGTCAGCTCTTATATTATGTGTCTGTTATATGCTACAAGCAGTACAATTAACATAGGAAATCTACACTACAGGTTGTTCTATACCAGCTAGGTTATAGCTTATACAACATGGATAGACTTACGATAGTAGATTATCAGCTTCTGCTTTATTAATACTTGTACCCCACACTGATGCTATTGCTGCTGAATTCTGATTGGTGGGAACAGTAGCCCCTCCTCCTTGCAGTTCTTCAAAGGTGTCATGCTGGTCTCGGAGGTGAGGTGGAACAGAGAATGGAGCTTCCTTATTCCATGGGGATTTAGGTTGTCTGGATGAAAGAAGTAGAAAAAATCTGTAACCTCACGTGACACAGTTTATTTATGCATATACCATGTGTATCCATATAGAAGCACAGGCATTTATTTTATATAAACTATTTTGACGTCTGAATAAGCCCACTGCCTATTCTGGCCTAGGTGTTTACTTCTTAGAGTACATGAGGCACAGGGGTGATAGTGGATAAAGTGGGGCTAAGGAATATTTACTTGTAACAGTGCAACAAGACAATTAAGCATGTTGCATACCATGCAATGCTGGCATTTATAGCCTAGTTTTGGCTCTCAACATTTAAATAGACACATTCTATAGCTGGGATGGTATATATTTTTAGTCTCTGCATGTATTTGAATCAGCTTCAATACACATACACTACTTTACTGTACATTCATAAGGTGGTTTGTGTAGTTCTTCTGTAATATATGTGACTGACTTGCGGCAGTATCAAAAAGACAGCAAAACAATATACAAAAACTACTGCATTTTCAAATTTCTATTTCTATAAAAATTTATTTACTAAGGCTTTACAGCATAAGTGCTGAAGGTCTGTAGGACACCTGGTCCAACAGCTTTGGTTAAAGATGTTCCGTATATTAAGTGTATTTGAAGTTACCACACAGTCTCTCCAAAGATCTCTACTGTAGTTTAGTCATGCTCAATAAAAACGTTTATGTGGATGGGTAGTAAGAGTTCCTAATTACTAACAGTTGAATATTACACACAATATGTGACCGGGCCTGCGAAAATAGGGCATGTGGGCACATGATTTTTGCCTACTTTTTCAAACTTTCATCACTCATAACTTCTTGTACTAGTATGCTATGGCAATGCAATTTTGAGCATCTAGTAAGAATTTAATTGGCTTTATGATGCAAGCAACAAAATACAAATATTCTGTTCCAGCACTGAGATATGACCTGTAGAGTGACATGGTGTAGTTTGTGCCCACATGCCCTGTTTTCGCAGGCCCGGTCACATATACAGATACACATAATAGCAAGCTCAGTAGGGGAATCTGTTTCTCATCACAGATATCAATTCAGGAGAACGGAAATCATAAAACAATTCATCACAGCTTGCTAGCTATAGTATCATAGTGTAGAAATAAAATCACATGTTGGTTTATCTCTGTTTCTCTGTGTGCGTGCATGCATGCGTGTGTATGTGTGTGCGTGCGTGTGTGTGCGAACGCGTGTGTGTGCGAACGCGTGTGTGATCTGTTAAGGTTCTACACTAGATACAAAAACACCTTGATAATTAGGTCATTTTTAGTTGGTCTCAATACATCCACATTACACATAAGTTCAACAGTACACCACATCAAACTAACTCTTGTTTCTGTACATTTCCTGACTCATCAATGTCAGCACTGGCTGATATTCCACTGTGTTCAACTATTGTAAATCCTGTTAAAACTACCTCTTTCTCTCGTTGCTAAAACAAACAATAAAAATTTATTATTTTTTTTTAAAAAACACAGTCAACCAAAACCATGAAGAAACTAGGTGCATGTTTACTTCAAAAGTTTCCCATTGTCAGAGTAAAACCCTTACCTTTATTTTACGTTTCTTTGCTTTATTCTTTAGTTTAGATTCCTACAAATGGAGGAGACAGAAGAATTAGTCACAAATTGTGACCGGGCCTGCGATAATAGGGCAGGGCATGTGGGCACATGATTTTTGCCTACTTTTTCACACTTCCATCACTCATAACTTTTTGCACCATTATGGTATGGCATTGCAATGTTCAGCTCTTAGTCAGTATTTAATTGGCATCATGATGCAAGTTACAGAATGGAAATATACGTTTCCAGCACCGAGATATGACCAGTAGAGTGATGGGGTGTAGTTTGTGCCCACATGCCCTATTTTCGCAGGCCCGGTCACAATTATAGTTCATGAAATCTGGTAGTGTCACTTAACTGTTTCATCTTTGCTGCTATGCACTACTTCAAGGCCGCCATGTACTTCAAAGCCACCTTTCCTCATATCTCCAACATCAGTGACATCAACTTCTCCTTGATCTGGTGTGTCTACCTTACCATTACGCCCTGTGGGTATGTGTGACATAGAGCATGGTAACTGGGTACACCGTACGCTACACAACCATACAAACACACACTACAGACACACACACATATACCATACAGTACGCGTATACAGTATACATGTACATCTGTCTTACATCTACACTAGTGCAAGGCAGTATGGCATTTCTGATCTCAGTAAATGGAATTAAGAACACACACACACACGCACACACACACTACACTGCACATGCATGCATGCATGCACACACCACACACAATACACGCACGCACGCACGCGCGCACACATACAGACACTACACATACATTATACACGTACATTCTTCTACACTTTCATCTAATGGAGTTGCTACAGAGTCTTCACAGCTCTCCTTCGATGACTGAGAATTCAAAGCCTCCCTCTCCTTCTTCTGATGCCATTCAGCTACCTTCTCCTGCCGTCTATGAATTATCTTCTGCAACTTCTTAGTGCTACTCGGCTTAGTGCGGTTTGCCTTTGGATTGTGTGGTTCCTTTTTCTCATTTACTTCCAATGGTTGATCAGCCTGTAGATAATAGGAGTTACTTAAATATCTAAATGACTGTTATATTAGATTGTATGAATTTTAGTATATAATCCAAATATTTGTTTGTGTTATTTATAGTATGTTCACGTTGAGCTGAATCCTGAAAAACAGCTAAAAATTAAAAGTGGATTTTATCTCAACAGAGTTAACATTTCAGCCAACAAGATGATTATTGGTAACAGCAAAGGTGTCAACAACAGACATGTACGGTTTGGCTCCATCACAAGTTCGGGAAAGGGCTGTAATGGACACTGCACTTATATGGCTTCCCCATAGGTAATGTATTGGGAAAATTTTGATTGGCCGTAAATATTATGTCAAACATTTGAACAAAAAGATTTCAAAATATTTTTAGCGGATCAAGCAGTACTACAAATGAGCCAAATTTCAAGATCATGTGTAATTGCATCCATGAGTTATTAAATGTTTTTGAGGATTCAGCTCAACATGAACGTACTTTAGTAGTATAATTATGACTGATAAACCCATACATAAAAAAACAACATTAAAAGAAAAAAAACAGTGCAAGACATATCAGTTTGCATATGAATACGCCTCAACTATCAATCATCTAAAAGTGAAGTGATCCTTATATAGCATTGTAAAAAAAATTTTAAAATCAGGACAAGAAGTCAGAAGTGTCAAATCAAGCCGATGACTACAAAAAAATATGAAAAATATGCACTACTGCAAACTGACACCCTATACTGTCAGCAAATGAAATTGGACACAAAAAGAGGACAAAGGTATGTCCATGTGGCATGCCAAAAGGCACCTGTCTAGCTGAAGCAGAAGAAAACAACTATGTATAGTCTTGGCCATTTATTGAGTCATGCTTCTTAGTTAGTCAGTCAGTAGGTACATCCCACTGAATGACATCATAGCAAGCTACTGGAAGCATTTGGGTCACACACTGAAGGAACTTTGGTACCAATCCAATACTGTCATTATGAGGCTGGTTACTGGACAACATTTTTAGTGAAAATCTCAATAAACACTTAATATATAGTACTACCATAGTTACGGTATAATTATCACAAAAATTTGAAATATCATTTATATAAAATAAAAGCCATTTACATATATAACACTAACTTGTGCAATGATCTTTGGCCGTCCAACTGCTTCATAATGTTTTATCAACTTGGTCACACCACTACAACCTTCAGTAATACAAACTTCTCCAAGATACTCCTAAAAATGGAAACTGACAATGATCTGCTAACATAACTGAGAATGGAATTATACAAGACCCTTAGCGCTGCTAAAATATTATTCTCAAGAAACAGACCTTCCAATAAGGATATATTTGATATTCACTGTGGACGATTGTTTAAGGTTATTTGATAAAAGTAATATGGAGACTATTGTGGCAAATCGGTAATTGCCATTTGCCGTTGATTCTGAAGTCTCACAATCGCTTTGTTTTCCTTCACAAATTCATATGATCACAAAGTCCAAATTAACAAAATATTCACTGAACTGTTCATCAACTGTAGTACAGTAACCATTTTGCATTGGCTCATGTGAAATAGTTTTAAACATGTTATAATTATACAGAATGTATTCGTTATTGTCTTATCCCCTGGTCTGATCTTAAATTTAATTTACGTTTTTATGCTTTGTCCTTACTACCTTTGTGTGTGTGTGTGCGTGTGTGTGTGTGTGTGTGTGTGTGTGTGTGTGTGTGTGTGTGTGTGTGTGTGTGTGTGTGTGTGTGTGTGTGTGTGTGTGTGTGTGTGTGTGTATGCTATCTTATTTCCATGTAGGTCGTTTGGATAAGCTACTTTTGGAAAATGATAAGTCTTGAACAATAGCAAAGGCTAGTCAAACTTATGTCAGACATTAAAGGCATGTCACATACAATCAAATACTTTTATCTATGTAGCAGTTTTGTAGTTCTCCCTTTTGGTAGTTGAACAAATACTAACACAAACTTCCAAAGGTTGTTTATCTGGCTGTCCAATACTGTGTACCTATGAAGATCTACCACATTCTTGTTTCCTTGCTAATCACACACAAAACAGCATTAGTGCTAGAAGTATTGAACACTATAGAGATTAGGGCTGAGCGATACTGCCATTTTGGTATCACGATCGATACTAAAGCAACTATTCACGATACTGAATAGTTCACGATACTTACAAATAAGTCAATCATAGCTGGTGCTACATAGCATATTGCTCAGCATTCCCGCAGGAAGTCCTTATAGGTGATAACAAACTAGCCACTATCATCCTTGTTTACAGTAACAGTTATTGTAACACATGCTTTGAGGTTGTTATGGTGTTCACACCTCTCTGCAGGGGAAGCCAGATGGGTGGACTTTATCATTTACAAGAATTCTTAGCCTAGTACTGCATAACAAATGGATTTTTAATGACAGTTATGTATAGGCATGGTATCACGATAGTTAATAACAAAATATCGTGATATCGATACTTTCAAAACATCGCGATATATCGCTAAAACGGTAGTATCGCTCAGCCCTAATAGAGATGTCTCTACCATTAACATTAGATAGTACAAGAATATTAGATCATTTCTACATTATTGCAGACAAATGTTTAAACACATATGATAGTACACACAAGTACTAATGTCACACTACACAGCACCACTGTACTAAATACTAGAGAGAAGTGCTACACACCTTATCATTCTGATGGTCAACACTATCCTCACGAAGTCTCCTCCAACAGAGAGAGTGGAAGGCAACCACACAACGTTCAGTACAACATAGTGACACATAACCTTTGAACTCTAAAGTGATGAATATAATCCATAATACAATTGTTAATGAACACATGTACATTACAAGGAAGTAACACACCCCTTTATGCATGGGATAGAGTTTCTTGCTCAAGGGAACAACAATAACAACTTGGCCATAACCAGCTGCAGGCAACTTTTTGATTACCAGGCTGATGCTACCCCACATACGCACAAAAACATACACACACACAAACACACACACACCTGGGTCATCTCGCACGATATCAGTTGAAATATGGTGTTGAAGACAGTTACTGTAGCGACACACAGCATCAGCAAAGATCTTGGGAGAGCAGCGATGCTTTAATTGTCGTAATTTATTCTATACAACAAGTAAATTTGTAGTGAATGTGTTAAATGAAACAACACACAAACCCAGTACATATCATACAGTTCTATATAATGAGCACCTCTATATTATGAAGGAGTGAGTCTTCAATCACTTCTTGTAAGCCAGGATAGGTGAATGTGGTCAAAAAACGACTACGCATTATGTGGTTTAATCCATTGTGAATATCCTTCAGAGCTTCAATGTAGCTACAAACACAGAATAAGACAATAAAATACTACCTCCATTATCCAAACACCCATGTTAGCTTGGTTACAAGATACTGGACAAACGAAGCCTAAAATTAATAACGTAATTATTTTGTTAATGTCGCACCTTCAACAGTAGCTATACTTACACAATCAATTTTAATATAAAATTGTTTCCAAGCATCGAGTAGTAGTAGAGTGGCATTGTGCAAAAAATGTATCATTTTTGATACAATTCTAAAGCTTTCCACACAAATTCCACTCCTTATGACATTTATATTTTGATATAGTACAATCACAGATTTGACCTTTGGTGACCTTTACAGCCATCTTTACAGCCATCTTTACATCCTATTAGCCTTTTCTCCCTGAGGCATTATTTTACATGGTTTCAAATTAATGGTCTTGCTTAATGTAATAACTTGGCTTTAATTTGAAGTCAATAGGTGAATTGGAAGTTATGACTGCTAAATTAGCCATTTATATAAGGTTACCTACTCATTGGTAATTTAGACCCCCAATTTTATCACTAATAAAATAGTTATATAATTTTGGATTAGAATGAGCTATTCACTTCAAACAAAAGTTGAGTTGCTTCTTAGGTCAACATCATTAATTTGGACCATGTTTTAACAGCGTAAAATGATACCTCAGGGAAATAAATACAGATTGCATGCTCAGGGATATAAGCACTGGACCCTTCATATGTCATCAAAAATCCATTGTGAAAAGCATTGTCCACTGTAGTTCTGACAGGTCTCCTCATGGGTTATACAGCACAACTTACAAGTGCAGTGCAGCATTAGCTTTTCCCAGATAGTAATAAGCCGGTGGAAATAGGACTGAAGAATATCTTGTGGTGATAGTTCTAAAGTGATACATGGCCTGAACAACATAGTCTTCTCTTCTCTGCTGCCATATTGCTGTTCCTAGTGAGTAGTGTATAGTGACCATCAACTTGTTGTGCTCCAGTGTGCTCATTATACTGTGCCATTGTGTCTGAGGGGTACAAAGTGACAAGGGGGATAAACTCTATTACAGTGAACCTTATCTGTTACACACAACAGGACCATGTTCACAGAAAAGTGACTTGATATTGTGGCTCTAAAATGTGTATCTACTATTCTATACTAATTTACTGTAAAAAGGAAGTATGGACTAGTGTCCTGATTATCTGATTATTAAAGTGTCCTTATATTGAGGTGACCCTAATATGTGTGCAGAGAATTGACAAACTTTAATTAGAATAATGATTATGATCTAATAGATAGTCACATGTAATGTAGTAGTGTGTGTGGTGTGCGTTATTATTCATCCGTATCAATCACACTGTACCGAGTCATTCTCTCCTAGCTTTGGACCTCCCCGTCATCATACAGACATTACTTTGGTGCTGTGAACAGGATCGGTTGGCTACTATCAATTCTCATTCTAACCCCAGTTGCAGAAGTCGTGGTACTGTAGCAAACTATTCTTAACGATACCCGCCAAGGCATGCCACTTTTATCTTTGAACTGTTATTGTTGCCATTGTTTTAGCGGACCGATCGATGGAGCAGACTTGACTACTGGCCTCACGTAGTGGATACAAGGGACACCTGACTCGACTCTTTAATAAGATCGACGGTTTAATTGGTGGAGAATTCGATGACTACACTATCTCGTCATTAAACAACACCGTGGAACAGCTCACTAAAAAGATGGAGAAGATGACACAAATCGATGAAAAATTACTGAAAACATATGATGATGCCAGCGAGATAGAATCATCTGTATTAGAAACGGAAGAGATAAACGACAAGATTATGGATAAGATCGTCAGAGCTAGAAGGTATATCGAGTTAAAAAGTACAAACCAAGTTTCACGACCAGTTAGTCAGTCTTTAGTAACATCACAGTCAATGATACCACAATCACAAGATACACCACCAGACAGTCATTCATAGCACAGCCAGTCATACCACAATTACAAGATATTGAACAGTCAGTGGGGGAATCAGCAAGTACAGTCAATGCTGCTACACAGAATAGCAATACTTCCTCTTCAGTTATTTAAACAACAGAACACAACAGTATTAGTAAGACTTTTATAGCACACCATGTATCAGAGTCTTCTACAGTAACAACTGTAACATTTAGTGATACCTTTGGGACAACTCCTCTGATTCCAGCAATTTTCACATGTCCACACTCAACAGTATCAGTCCACAGAGGCCACTAACTACAACTGCATTTGCCCCCAAGAGCTTGTATCAGTCACCAATGAGTACACATTTAAACCCCACGATACCGGCACACACATTCACACCGAGTCAAGATACCCGACAGTTTGCAAACAGTCGTCTCCCAAAGCTAACCTTTCCCATGTTCTCAGGAGACCCACTAACATGGAAAATTTTCTGGGACTCATTCTATGTGTCGATCCATGCCAACCCTAACCTAAGTGGCATTCAGAAGTTTACATACCTGAAGACACAGCTACAAGGAGACGCTGCTCGAGCAATTGCTGGTCTACCACTAACAGATGCAAACTATGCTCACACAATTACATTGCTAGAAGACAGATATGCTCAACCACCCAAATTAGTTAATACACACTTGAAGGCACTCCTGGAAATGCCATCCTCTATGAGCAGTCTTGCCAGCTTATGTATCTTCTATGATTCTGTTGAAGGTCACATACGGGGATTGTCATCATTGGACAAATCTGAACACTCATATGGAGACATCCTAGTACCAATCCTTATGGCAAAGCTATCCCCAGAAATCCATAAGAACTTGGCTCATGAACACTCCAACACGCAGTGGATTCTAGCAGACTTGATGGCAGCAATCTTGAAGGAAATCAGAGTGTTTGAGTCTAGCTTGTATGACCCACACAACTTCATGACAAAGTCAACTGCAGCTTCCCTCCATGTGGCCTCTCAGACCATCTTAGTAAGAAGCAATACAATCCTGATGGCAAGAAGAAGCATCAATTTTTGTTTTGCAAGGGGCTTCATGCTGCACATAACTGATGGTGTCACCGACTACCAGAAATGTCTTGAGATAGTTAAGGGGAACAATCTTTGTTTTAACTGTTTGGCCCACCACAGGGTTTCCCAGTGCCCATCAAGTTTCGCTGCAGAATGTGTAAGAAGAAACATCATACCAGCCTTTGTAACAACACTGAACAACCTAGCACACTTGAGACACCCCGTAATAAGAACAAGACTGCAGACAGTGCTACACCCACCAACACTGCTGGACTTCTTACACTGAAATCATGCTGTAAGACTCCTCAGAGCATAACCTGTTTACTTAAGACTGCTATTGCACCTGTCATCGTTAGTGGTGTCAAGACCCAAGCCAACATTCTCTTTGACGAAGAAGCACACTGCTGATTTATTTCTGCTGAAATGGCAAATAAACTGTAGATCTCTTCGACATCACATGTCGACTTGGCAGTGGAATCCTTTGGAACCACATCTACATCACGCCAGAGACTTGGAGCTGCCACAGTAGAGACACAATCCGGTGAACTAATTCCTATGTCAGTTTTGATTGTGCCATCCATCGCAGTTCTCATTCAAAACTCCATATCGACCTCAGTTTACAACATGCCAAACTTACGAGATCTGAAACTTTCCCACCCAGTAACATCAGAATGTAGCTTTGCTATATCGCTGCTCATCCGAACTGATTATTACTGGAGCTTTGTTCAAGACCACATAGTAAGGAGCAAAAGTCCCACTGCACAGCAATCTAGACTAGGTCACTTGTTGTCTGGACCACTACCAGATACATTGTCAGAGAACACATCCT
The DNA here is from genome assembly GCF_963678975.1 of Dysidea avara. NCBI lineage: Eukaryota > Metazoa > Porifera > Demospongiae > Dictyoceratida > Dysideidae > Dysidea > Dysidea avara. The sequence continues at coordinate 60,448,214 of NC_089272.1, forward strand.
CCTCCCTGCTACAAATAGCCACTGCAATGTACACAGAAGAAGCTTCATTACCAAACATGGAGAAATTTTGGTCAGTGGAAGCGATTGGCACAGAAACTGTAGTGCAGTCTCCAGACTTGACATTTCTCCAATCCTACCAGCAGTCATCCATATCTCAATCCTCTGAAGACACATGCATGGCAAGATTCCCTTGGAAGGTTGATAAGCCTCATTTCCCTTCCAACATTGCTATCTGCAAGAAGAGAACGAGAATGCTAGTCAGCAAGCTGCAAAAGACACCAGATCTCTTGCAAGTTTATAATAACATTATTCAGGAACAGGAACGGTGAGGATTTATTGAAAAGGTGAAGGATAATGATGCAGAAAGTGTCCATTACTTACCATACCATCCAGTGAAGAAGGAGTCAGTAATTACTCCCATTAGAATAGTATGTAATTGTAGTTGTCGAGGTGATGGTAACTCAGCAAGCTTAAATGACTGCCTCATGGTAGGACCACCATTCCTGAACAATTTATGTGCCATCCTACTTCGTTTCCGTGCCCACATCTTTGCAATTTCAACTGATATTGAAAAGGCATTCCTGCATGTCAAGCTTCATCCATCTGACAGAAACTACACTAGAATCTTATGGTCTCCAAAACCAGATGATGAATTTCAAACGTATCACTTTACTGTTGTTCCCTTTGGCTCCTCCAGTTCTCCCTTTATGTTGGCAGCTGTGCTCAACCTATACCTGTCGAAAGTTCAACAATGAAGTTGCAATCAATATGAAGAACAACATTTATGTGGACAATGTGTTAACTGGCTGCGACACTGAAGAAGAGTTTTACTATCAATCTCGAGATTTAATGGCAAAGTTTAACCTGAGATCATGGTCAACCAATAGCCAACGCTTTAAGGAAGTCACAAACCAAGACAACACTTGTGATCTAAATATGACTGTGGGACTTCTGGGTCTCCGCTGGAATACAACTGACTTGCTACAAGAAATCTCCGTGCCATTAATTAATTTAACACCTTTGTTACTAAAAGGGATGTTTTGCAGTCATCGTCACAAATCTTTGATCCCTTGGGATGGGCTACACCTGTTACAGTCAAGGCCAAAATTTTAATGCAGGAAATCTGGCAATCCAAACTCTCCTGGGATGAACCCATTCCCAATACAATCAGGGGCAAGTGGATTGATGCACTTGCTGACTTACAGGAGCTGCCACAGTTGATGTTTCCACGAACCTATTTTCTGTCTAACCAACCTGGTACACAAATTAACAACATGTTTGTATTCGCAGATGCCAGTACCAAGGCATACGGAGCAGTTGTGTACCTTAGCAGGAATAATCACATTTGTCTTGCAAAGTCCAAAAGTAGTGTTGCCCCTATCAAGACCATCTCCCTACTCATGGCAGCTGTCACTGCTACCAGGTTAGCTATGTTTGTTTACACATCAATCACTACTAAACAACCAATAGGACTAGTGCATTTTTGGACAGACAGTCAAATAGTTCTACATTGGATTAACAAAGGTAACAATCCCAAACCCTTTATTACTCACCATATATAGGAGATATGTCAAACCTTTCCAGCAGTTCACTGGTCATTCACACCCTCAGTTGACAATCCAGCTGACCTCCTTACAAGAGGTTTGTCAACCAAACAATTGAGAATGTCTCACCTGTTGACACATGGCCCCTAGTTGGCTGCTGACCCAATCAGACTGGCCTACATGGTCACCAACTCCTGTACTCTGTCTCCAAGCAGAAGAGGACACAGAATCTACACCCAATGACCGCACAACAGAATCTACTGCGAGCCATAACAGTATTTTGTCTCTCATTGTTATTTCCCGATATAGCAATATCCACCGATTGCTAACCATCACTGCTTATGTCCTTAGATGGATTCATGATCTACGAAAGCTTCAACACAAGCTGTGTGGTCCCATAACAAGTGGAGAATTCACTATTGCTTGTAGATGTCTTGTTAAGGGTGTACAGTATTCAACTTACCATGATGAGCTGGCCTATCTGCTCAAAAGACAAACCAAATGTCCTCCCTTAGTGAGACAGCTTTGCCTTTACTTGGATGACAAGCAGTTAATCCGAGGCGGAGGAAGGATCCACAATGCTCCTGACACAGAACTAAGCAAGTTTCCTTATCTTTTACCATCTAACTTCTTACTTACTAATATGATTGTCATGGACACCCATAATAAACTTCATCATGGAGGAGCAAGTGTCACCATTACTGCCACACGTGAAGTCTACTGGATACCTTCTATCCGACAGTATGCTAGGAAGCTACTGAGACGATGTGCTACTTGCAAAAAGCTTATGGGCAAGCCTTATCGAGCCCAGATCCTCCTCCACTTACTAAGGTACATGTCACAGAATCTCCACCCTTCACTGTAACTGGAATGGACTTCACTGGTGCTGTTTATGCTAAAGATGGCAAAGGAGAGAGAAAGGCATACATTTGCCTTTTCACATGTGCTGCAACATGTGCAGTTTACCTCGAGATAGTAGTTGACCTTACCGTATAAACATTCCTGCTCGCCTTCCGGAGATTCTCCAGTAGGAAATCAGTACCTCATACAATGATATCAGACAATGTATCCACATTTCTTGTTGCCGCGGAGGAACTGGAGGAGTTGATAACATCAGAGACACTCAAGGAAGCTCTAGAAGGTCACAATGTTAGATTGCACTTTATACCCAAATGTGCTCTGTGGTACGGTGGCTTTTGGGACCGCATGATTGGTTTAACAAAACAAGCACTGAAGAAAACCTTAGGAAAACCATTTGTCACAATGAACAAACTAGAGACAATCATTGTAGAAATTGAAGCAATGCTGAACGATTGACCTCTAACATATGTGTCACCTGACTTAAATGATCCAAAACCACTAACCCCATATCATCTTCTATATGGCCAGAGAGTTCGTCCAGTTCCTCACCCCCTAGATGACCCTGAAGAGTTAGGGGATTCTACTTATATCAATGGTAGTAGTATGAGGAAGAGAGTAGACCAACATACTCAACTCATCAATCAATTTTGGCTACGATGAAAAAGAGAATATTTGACTTCATTGAGGGGATTTAATAACAAGACTTCTGGACACAACCAACAGACCATAATGGTAGGAGATATAGTAGTTGTACATGATGTCAAGCCCAAATTACAATGGAGATTAGCTTTCGTAGAGGAATTCATAAGAGCAAGAGACTATTTGGTTCGTGCTACCCACATTGTAATGGGTAATTACAGAACAACTCGTCCTATAGTGAAACTATATCCCCTAGAAATCTCCAACTCAGATGACAATACCTCTCAGGAAACTCCTGATGATAATACTCAATGTATACAAGGCTCTGATCTACCAATAGATAACTCCAGCACATCCTCTAGTGAAGACCGTGTACGCAGGAAGGCTGCCTCTAAGGCATTATAGAAGATCTCAAACTGGACAGCCATGTTACGCCAGGCCCCAGAGGATGTAGAGAATTGACAAACTTTAATTAGAATAATGATTATTATGTAATAGATAGTCATGTGTAATGTAGTAGTGTGTGTGGTGTGCATTATTATTCATCCGTATCGATCATGCTGTACCGAGTCGTTCTTTCCTAGCTTTGGACCTCCCCGTCATCGTACAGACAATGTGTGCATTATTCAGTACAAATAGGACAAGAAAGTTTCTTAGGGTGTTCCTCTTTGAGAGGATTTACTGTGCATGTGCAAATAAATATGAACACGACACAGACACAAAACACACAGACACTATACTACACCACACACACACACACACACACACACACAAAGCTGCAATACTATAAGCACATATATATAAGCATAACATGTCACACATACAAAGACAAATATGGGTTGTGTACCTTTTGCTGTTCAATCTCTTTCATGGCCATCTCGTACAACTTGATAGCATTACGATAATTATGTTCCAATAGTGACTTTGAAGCATGTGACAAGTTAAACATCACATTCTTCTTTAACTTATGATCACTTTTACTCAACTTTGACTACAAGAAACAAATGCATAACTAATCAGTGAGTCTAATCCTATGGACCAGGGAGAATGCAACTCCATACACTACTAACATTACGGGCAAAACTCAAACATGGTGTCTTACATTAGTGATCATATACTTAGTTACGTATATGTTAATATAGCACGAGCAAGGTTATGCTTTAAATGATTTATGGAACTTTCTAGCCGTGTAGCTTCACCATACACTAGGACTCATAATTAACAAGCGTTGCATGAACTTTAGCAGCCTGAACGCACACAAACTAGTTTAACAAAGTAACTCACGTGTATTTTACCATAGTTTGGCATAGTAGATGTTCATCGCATTTTTTGGCAGGTTTTGCTTGCAACCCACAATCGATTCTATTGCAAGTCACATGGTGAAGTATTTCCGTGATATCTCCAGGACTTGTCCGTTTACATTAACAAACGTAACAGCAACGTTACCTTCTCCCACCCATCATCGAAGCATTTAGGTATGTCTATAAAAGCAATCCAGTGGTGGAACTCGTATTGGCTGGGGTGATTGATCACTCAGCGCGGCGAGGCTATCAGCCTTCACCGGCTTGGGTGATTAGTTGTACTGGCACGAGCCCCGTAGGCTATTAGCCTACACTAAGGCACATGGGCAACTGTGCTTTATTGCCCACAAAGAGTGCTTTATTGAACAAATAAAGCACTCCTTGCGGTGCAATAAAGCACTCTTTGTGGTCGATGAAGCAGTTGGCCGGCTGAGAGTGTACTTTATGAAATTTAAAGTACACTTTTTCCTTTGATCTCGCCCACGCAAAGTTCTATAAATCATTCTTATGTGCAATAGGGATACAAAATTAGCCCTTACTTCATCTTTTGTGTGAAGGTAGCACAGTAAGAAGGCTATCAATTTGAAGAGAAAGCTTAAGTGCATATATAATCAGTTTATTACATGTGGTGTGTTGATAAAATTGTCATTTGAAACCAAATTAATTCATTGGCCAACTATTATTGCATAGAGGAACAACTTAACAAAATGTTAATTAAACATAACGCAGTATGCATACCTCAGTTTCTTTCTTGACTTTATCTTTTTCCTTAACAGCTTTGTCCTTCTCTTTAACCGGACTACTGGTGACAGAACGTGTACTACTGGTATTAGTGTTAGAAGTTGTTGCATTGCTATTATATTTAGGAGGTGTCACTCCCTGCTGGTGCATCAACTTTGCTTTATCCTCCCAAGTAACAGGGCTCCCAGGAACCATTCCTAATATCTTGTTAGCAGAAGGTGTTTTACCAGGTTTCACAAAAGCTGTCATAACTTTAGTGTTCTTAGCTGTCATTGGAGGTCTTTCTTTAGTCGGGTCCTTGCGAAGGTCGATAATTTTAGCAGCTCTAGTTGCAGTTGTCATGGAAGGCTTTGGAGCATTAACACTGACGTCATCTTTGGCACTGGATGATTCTTTGGCTTCTTCCTTAGAAGCTTCTTTAGATGCAATCCTAGCCTCTTTGGCACTTTCTCTCTTCTCCTGACGTTTAGCTGCAATGGCAGCCAACTTCTTGCTCATTGACTGGCTGGATGGAGTAGAAGTTGATGCAGCTGGTCGTGTCTCAGTCTCCTGAACTTCTGCTGATTTCTCTTCCGGCTTTGAAGCTGATTCCACTGTGGTGGGCTTAGCAGTACTAGCCTTCTTGGTAGAACCTGTAGTGAATATAAATGATTGTTGTGATGTTTGTGCTTTATAGAAAATTAAAATTCCAACAGCTCATCACTGCCAACAAGAATTAACATGCTGAGGAGAGTATGTAATACTTGTCCTGTAACAAAAGATTATGGTTAATATTACAGGGGCCGACAGCCTAAGCAACCCTTAATCTTTCAATGAGACTTCTCTCAAATGTGTTTGAGGGTCTCTACTATGCTGGAACAATGTTAGTGAACAAGCCTTAGCAATAAAGCACAAGTATATCATAAAGAACAACTTGACAGAGCTCATGATTATCAGGACATTTCACATTGTCCCATATGCACACATTTAGACACTTGAAATCAGACAACCTTATAAGGACACCTTGATATTTGATAATCAGATGGCATAAAGTAGCAGCAAAATATTTACAATAAACAGTGTACAATCAGAAAGCTGTTAAAACAACCTGGCATACATCAGTTTCTCGGTCACCGATATTCAAAATAGCAATATGAGTAGGTTACATGTATTTTATCAACTAGGTAGATAGCTCACATGACTCTGATTTCTTAATCTGTTCTAGACAGTTATTAACTTTTTAATATTGTTCAACACGGATAACAGAAGGGATTAGTGATCAAAAATACAACCTTGATACCTAAACTACTCACTTTTGGTTGAAGAGCCTTGTCTACCCTTCTGTAGAGCTGCTCTCAGCTGGTCAGCATCACTGACATCACTAAACTTTTTATCAATTAGTTCACTACACAATTTGTATGCCTTCTTGTATTCATCACCACATGCCAATGCTTCAATGTAGCGACTGTAGCCCTAATAAGGTAAAAACATGTACTAATAATAGACAGCTGAATGCTATTTATAGATGCTATTTACATACATGGCAAGCTCAGTGTAGGGATCTGTTTAGCATCACAGATTTTTGATCAGTAGAACGGAAATCATAATAGTAAAATAGTTCATTGATCATCACAGCTTGCAGTACTTAGCAGTACTTATGTAGCATTAAACACAGTAGCACAGAGTACTCTACTTGTGTACCGTACAACAGGAAATTTTGATGAAAGAAAATTTTGATTGGTGAAACGTCCATATGCACCCCTAAAAATATAAGTTTAGATATATGGTTTCTTGATTTTCAATTAATTAGTTAAACTGATGAAGTGTGGATTCGTCAAAGTTTCCTTTCATTAAAAGAGTTCTCCCCAGCAAACTACAGTAGAACGGTAAAACTGATAATTTACTACCAACACCAAAGTCATTTTATTAATTTTACACATTCTTTTTATCACATCAAAGGAATTTTGACCAAAGTAGAGTGGTGCTGCACCACTCTACCGCTCTTTAGGGAAGACCCTGATCCTGTTGTATGGTAAGTGTCTGTTGACATATGTGTGTAGTGTGTATGCGTGCGTGCGTGTGTGTGGATGGGTGTATATAAAGAAAACAAACATATACTGTATGGAGAGAAAATGAGAGGAAATGGCATAGGGGAAAAATGACAAACATTCACACGTATATCATTATATTTTCTTTATAAACAACACAAAAATCATACACTAAACCATAGTTTAGGTAAAGATTTTAAGTTCCCCTCCTTACAGCAAACACATACATATATTACATACTATAGTATAACATTACATACCTTAGACCATCCTCGACGCAACACTATTGCACGATAGCCATCAGACAGAGCAGCACTACACAGTAAAATACAACAATCTTACACAAACCAAGGACTCCAATTAGAAACTACAGGAGAAAAATTATGTTGGACCTAATCGGTTTGCCTTGTCCATACCACATTTCTGGATTATTTGAGAAAAATCACAGCAGCACAGGTATTTCACTACTAAACTACTACACAGTCTACTATTCAAAAACTTACGTAAAGTTCTTGATACGCAGATAACATGCAGCTCTGTTGCTGTACAGGAAGACATTGTATGGACTAGAAAAAAGAGAAAATGAAACACGTCAACATTTGTTAAAGACTATGTAATTTCTATCACTAAACTATAGTGTGCAAAATGAAAGTTCCCCAAGTGCAACCTCAATAATGAGACCAACACATTATAGAACAAGTAGGTCTCAAACATAACTAAGGTGTACTTCATATCTTCACAATCAACGCTATTTTTTTTTTGTCCAACTCTATCATGGAAACTATGCCACTAAATTCAACTAACACACACACACACACAAACCAACATTTATCCTACACTATGGTAGTAGTGCATAGTAGGGACCACAAAGGAGAAGGCGTGGCCCATGAAATAACACCGCCCAAAAAATAGCCTCAATTTTCTCAGACGACGATGAGGAGGCAGTATTGGATAGGTAAAATTAAGCCCAAACAAGCTTTCAGATCGGCCTGAAACGCTTTCAACAAGTTGCCACGGAATTTTTAAAAATTTTTATTCAACGGAATTTTCTACTGACTGCCTGACTGACTGACTGACTGACTGACTGCCTGATGCCTTCAGACAAGCGTAACTCAATAAAGGCTAAGGCTACGGGCTTGATTTTTTCACTGTTCGACGTCGCTTCAGCCCGAGAGGTGCCTTTTGGCATACCGCAGTATGGACAATGCATTCTTCATGGACTTACCAGTGTCCTCCTTTGTGTCCCATTCATCTTTGCTGACAGCAAAAAGTGTCAATTTGGTGATAGCACGTGATGGATTCCCTTCGTAACGAAAATCGTCCGTATTTTTCATAGTGGCTACTTCGATCTCAGAAGCATTTTTAAAACAATTTTTGATTCGTACTGCTGTGTAACGGGTTGAACATAGCCAACAACGAAGCGTAATGGAAACTTCACTTTTCAGACAATAATTTATATAACTGGGGCACGCGGTACCAACCCTTTCAGTATGCGTGGGTTGCAGAGATGCTTTTCGAACAGCTCTTGATTCGTACTGCTGTGTAACGGGTTGAACATAGCTGACAACGAAGCGTAATGGACAGTTCACTTTTCAGATGATATAGCTGGGGCGGGCAACACCATTTCAAATGTAGTATGCATCATCAATCATAATATTATTATTTACAAAAAAGTTAACAAACAAGTATTTCAAAAAATTGGAATTTATGACTAGAGTAGGGACCGTAGCACATCGATAAAAAGTACTGAGTAGTGCACAGTAAAACAATAAGAAACGTTATACAACACTTCTTATTGTTTTACTGTGATTTAATATCGTGCACTACTCCAGCTTGTTTCAGTACTTATTATTGATGTGCTATGGTCCCTACTCTAGTTATAAATTCCAAATTTTTTGAAATACTTGAGTTTTAGAGCTCTCTAGCAAGCCAAGCCAGAAAGCCCTGACAAAAAATTAAGCACTCTCATTGAGTGCTTGACAGACAGACAGACAGACGCTTTGGTTACCAACCCAACTCTATCCTTTATATAATGGATGATGTGAGAAATGATTGTGGGTTTGAGTTTATCACACAAATTCCATCACTATTGGTACAGATTCAGGAATATAAAATATTTGTACTGTAATGAAAGTATGAGCTCCTTAACAGTATGAGCTCTTTGTTCGCTCTGTACTTTCTTGATGCAGTTAACAAGCTCTGTGGTTGAAAATCTTAAGTACTATAGGAATTAATAAGATAATTATCCCTTTGAACCCGGAATTAAAATTTTGAACATGAAATAATGTGAAAGTGGGAACTATAAACAGAGCGTCAGGTTTCTATCACTGTACAACAAGATATTCTTACACATGAAATGAACCTCATTTCATGCACTACAAATAACATGTTTAATATAACACTAAAGAGTACTTCTGAAACAAAGCGATGAACGGCAGACGTCTGGGACTTGACAGTGTTTTCAATGTTACAAGCATCAATTATAAGATCACATGATCTATTGCATACTACCGGAATCTGTAGTACAAGAGGATTCTAGTTTAAGGTTATAGTACCAAGTATGGTAAAGATATTCGTTGGTTAATGAAGCAGTGTACAGCCATGGCGGACAATGATGAAGAAGGCTGTTTTCTAAGTGGTGTGATGAAAGACAACTCCATCAATGCTTGGTGCCATTTTATCATGTAGTTCATGATGAGTAATGTAGTGGCTGTGGGATCTTTCTGCCATTAATGTTTGTGAAGTTATTTTAGTTTGTATAGAGGCATGAATAAAAGGCTTACCAGGTTCGAAGGGTTAAAGCTCCATTAACCAGTAGGGATGGGCAATTATTTGGCTATTATGATAATCCTCATTACTTTGTTGACAATAATCATAATTTTCATTACAATTAGTGATAATCAAGATTGGCAATTTAATGTGATAATCATGGAATTTTCAGCATATGTCTATAATTTTTCGTCATTAAGTTGAATCCTTTAGTGATTTAGTCACAGTGGTTAAGTGGACAATAATCATTATAATAGTGAGAAAGGCCCAAGGCAATAACCGTATAAGAAATTTCAGACCCTATTAACGCACACACGCACAACACACAACTCACAATATGGTAATGGCTTCACTGTAACATTCAATGGCCTCATCAAACTTGCTAGCTTGAAACAGTTCATTTCCTTTTAGCTTCATCTGCTCTGAGTCCTGTAGTAAAAGAAGCAAGTAAATAAATAGTTCAAAATAGTAAAGCTGGTTTACCAGGAAGTTTTATAATACAAACTCTGGCTAAAAACTATTGCTACAAAAAGAACAAATTTCCATTCACTACACTACACTATACTCATAAGTTAGCTATATACATATACTATTACCAGCAATACGGGTGTGCGGCTAAGGTTGGAGAAGACTAGCTGACCCACATCTTGTGTACCACTTTAGTATTAGCTAACTATTATCTCTTGTAGGTTAGCAGTCCACTCTGCAGTGTTTTGGTCAGCAGAGCACACTACACAAATGTCCAAGCACAGACAAGTACGTCGGAATGTGATGTGGTAGTGCTTGATGGTGATAAAGAGGAATGATGCTGGTGATGAAGATGCTGATAAGGAGGATGAGGAGCTAGACAAGTTTATACTAGATGACTGGGATGATTGGGCCTTGTGATTTTGTCTTGTATTTTATTGGTTACTTAATTTTTGCCACTTTATAAAAAATTATTACTTATTTCAGTACTACATTGAACTTGGCTATTTCAGACCAAAAGTTGAAATGTCTGAACACTTTGGAATATGTTCAGACATATTGTCAGAATAGTTTAAAATTGTAATTTCTGGCTCTGCATGTTGGGATAGTTACTTTGTAAAAGTAACTCATTGCTTTATTACATTAAATAAAGTAACTATAATAATACTACACATTATATTACTTTGTGTGCACAGCCTTAAACTGTCACGTGTGAAACAACCAACTAATCACGTAACATGATCATGTTGTTGGACAATGTATAAATCTTGATAACATCATAATTTCACAATTACATGTACATATTTACAAGGGGTCAGGCATCTAGTCTCTACGGTTATCAAAATTGTAATAACAACCGGAGCCGTGGCAAGGCAAAAAAATAAATTGTAGTTACTTACAAAACTAAATAATTATATCAACAGTTCAACAGATCAACTACATCCCATGATGCCAAAGTCCGTGAGTACGAACAGGAGATGGAAACATGAGCTGCTACTGCTGCTGAAACATGCCACATACTATACTCTTTGGTAGATGGATAACATTGCTAAGTTTTGTAACGTACGGTCATATGTAACTTCAACTGTCATAAGATCAACTGAAAATCCAGCATGTTGAAGGTCCAGCAGTAATGAACCACAGCGATCTTCTTTACGGTTTCTTGCAGCCAAAAAGTGATGCTGAGTATTAGTGACCACAGAGAGTACTAATAGCACGATGGAATCAGCCGTAACTAGCATAAGGTCTGCTTAGAGTAGATGTGATATGAGGTGGAATAGTACTAGGGAGACTAACACTTGCCTCGTAGCCAGAGTATCAACATAAAGCTTATAACAAGGTGGTAAATCCCTTTTTAAAGCTGTGAGCAAGAAACAAAACAACAAGTAGTAACGCTAAGTGTATCTCCCTTTATCAAGTGCAATGGAACAAGGAGTTAAACATGGTTGGTCATAGGCTGACAAGGGTACACACAGGACTAGAAATTATTATTCCGGTGAACCAGATTCAATGGTGTTGGTAAGGTGTCACAACCAGCCCGCAATAACGAATATTTTTTCTACAGATGTTACAAAATTTTTAAGGATCTACAATTTGTATTCCTCTCTAATTGTATTTAAGAGAAGCTAATCGGTCACTAACCTTGGTTTAGCTCACTTCGAGTCATCTTGTATACATGGTCCAGTATCCTTGTTACTGTATAGCACCTGTGACTACGTTGCAGTGTGTCTAGTGTAGTATACTAAATGTCACATACCCCCAGGAATGCATACTACATACAATTCACTAAGCATCTCCACAGGTACATCATTCACTACTTCCTTTATAACTTGAATATGTCAAACATGACAATATCAAGGAGAATATAACATGGAGGTATGAAACTCAATCGCAGTATTGGTTAGGACCAAAAACATTTTCAATGCAACCCAAAATGCTTCCAATAGGTTGCTACAAATTTTGTTACCTATTTTATTATAAGTGAAATTTTCTGCTGACTAACTGACCAACCACCAATAGCCGTTTCACTTCCTTTTCAGCTCTGTTTAGCCCATTCTCACAGCATCACAGCATGAGAAGCATCTCTACAATCAATCTAGTCATTATATAAGATTTGTGATTGGAGACTTCCGCTCTACTAGCAGTGTAACACAAATGCTTGCCACCTTAAAATGGAACAGTTTAAACTATCGTAGAAATATGTTGAGACTATAAATGATATTCATCAAATTGTGGACCTTAACTTGCCAGAATACATCACATTCAATAGAGGATTACACGGTGCCATGAGTATAAACTTACCCTGTCATTCACTAGAATTGACATTACACCTCTTCGTGTTGGCAAGTGAAATGCTATGACAATTCTATTAAACAAATAACAACTTGGCACGTGACACGTATTCTATTGCAGGGATATGTTCGCTCCTCGGATTGGTTATCAACCCTAGAGACAACAAACGGATCCTAGAGAGAGACAATGGGTTGGAAAGCAGATGTACAATGGATTAGTGTCAATTAGGCAGGTTACATATGTTTCATCACAGTTGGTTGTTTACAGGTGACATACTATAAATACCGCTAATGCCAGGTTTTGCCAGCTCATCAGCCTGTTGGAGAGAGGGCACTTGCAAGATAATGTAAGAAGGCTGGAAGCAAGCCTCTTATAAAATACTGTACAATCGAGATACTCTAATAGAGCAGTCACTTAGCTGTAATAAAGCACACACTTTAAATTACCCTCACGGTGCCTTCTTTGATTAGCTACCCTATAGTTCATGAAGATGTATTGCTGACAAGAAATTAAAAATCACTAAAGTTGTGTATGTTCATCTTGCAGACGTGCTCAGATTGACATATACTCTAATAGAGCAGTCATTTAACAGTCAGTTTCAAACCCTTAATTCTGTTGTAGCAGTCTCAGTTACCGGCTCAGAAAATCATGCTGATCTATGTAGGTGTAATGCAATTGCATAATACTCCTGTTAGCTACACACTGTATGTGCTTTACCCCTGTTGTTAGGTTGTCCCATTTGTTACCCATCAGTGCACAAACAGTTATCACATAACCACAGATCGGTATGCAAGAATTGGAACACACAAACCAATTACAAAGCATTACCAGATGTTAAAAATCAAAAAAAATAATACATCACATCACTATAGTATGCTATACATCAACTACAAACAAACTATGCAGTGATAAAATACTTTAATATAGAACTATCACAAGTATAATCATCACATCTTTTCGATAAATTTGCAATGTATGCATAATACGGAATTTCCACCTCACAAAACTGGAATGTTTCCATCCCACTATGTAGAATCTACTTGAGGGGGTGTCTAGTTTACTGTATCGTGTTGATTACATAATGGTAAAGTCTTTGGACCACCATAAAATTACTCCAATACAGCTTGTACGTACTCTTTGACTCAATGTTGCTACTACTTTTATTTCTTCAAATGATTTAAGGTACAACTATCAAGTACTCAGATAGAAAAGCACATGTAGTACAGGTTTGTTTGTGTGTGTATATAGTATATGACACAATCCATTATAAACAACACTGATAATACTACAGACAAACACACACACAAAAAAGCACCACAAATGGTAAAACAAACTCCCCAGGTAACACAAAGTAAAGCATATATGTGACTGGGTTTTGGAAAAACGATCCAAATTACACATCAAAAGTTTCGAGATAAACGGTTTTAAAGAATTCAAGTCAGCATAACTTGCCAAGGATAGCAAGCATGCATATGAAAAGCTGCACCAATCTATTACCTTTCAAACCAATTCCATAGCTGCTTGTAGAGTTTCCTACCAAATAAGATTAAAAATCTGAGCAGTTGGACAAGCGAAGTAGTATCACGACTGTTCACAAAGGGGTGGAGGGTGGGGAGTGGACAACGTATAGACTTCAAAATGGAGGTAGACCACAATGGGTCGACCACAATTAGAGTCCAGACACGAGATTACCGGGGGGGGGGGGGGAGGACAAGCCCACGTGAACTGATGTACATTACGCAATGCACTTAGGTGATGCTTGAAAATATTTCACGTGAGTGAATGGTTACTGTACAAAATATCATTGAAGAGATTCGATAAAGTTCAATAGATATTTGAGTTCTACAATATTTGTACTTTACGAAGGTGTGATTTTTGTGAAGAAATACAAAACCATTACTAAGAAATCAGCATTCCGAAATGATGACACGTGGTGATCACCAATTCTCCACTAACGGTCTCCACAGTTATCAAACAACCACAAATAATCGTCTGTGTTAGATATATCCCTAAAGAGAGGTAGAAGAATCCGTTTCTTTTGAATATATTTTAGTAGCACTAAGGGCCTTATGTAATGCCATTACGAATTGACATGGGCTTGTCCTACCCCCCTGCGAGATAACAGGGCTGTGCTGGCTCCTTAGTAGCTGCTATGTAGCAAAATCAACACAAACAATGTCTGGCCAACATTACGAGGCTGTCCACCAGTAAACCACTGATTCTTGCCAAGCCAAGTCCTTCACAAGACCAGAAACCACCATTCGAGCTCTACACACCACCCAGAAAAGACGTTTGTTGAAACCAGTATTGAGTAGTTTGAGTAGTAGTGAGGGTCAAAATTACTAGTACAATAGTGTAGCTACCCACTGGAAGTGATAGTTTGATTTTTCCCGATGTGCGATTTGGATCGGGTTTTGTAAATCTGGTTACATATTCACAATGCATTAGGAGGATGTGTATAAATATTTCACCACTGACCTTTTCATCATTGGTACACTGGTCAATGAACTCCTCTAGGAAGTCTGGTTGGTCACTACGACCAAACTCGTACTCATAAACTATTGGGGATAACCATATTAACAAAATATGAGTGTATATACAACAGTAGTAACAAATGAAGTTGAACCACATGTAAGAGACATAAGATATCACGTTCTCTCAATTTAACTGGCACGTGTGTGCGTGTACACATACTCACACACACTACACAGTAGCATTATCTACTTAAAAACAATAAACGGTACAGTGGGACCAGAACACTTAGTACCAGTTCAATCAGATTGAACATGTAACCCATTTATTGAATTACTCTAATAGAACATATACTTACAGTACTCAAGCATGGTCACCAATCTGCCAAGTGCCAAACTACGAGGTGAGATAATTTAGAGTGCTGTCTGACATTGTGACAAAAGTAGTCAACTTTAATTGTATTCACTACAAATGGATCTCAGACTGGTTTAGGATGTGATGAGGTGACTGCATGTCCGGCCATTACAACTCACTTGGGAATAATATCTGAATACATTTGTTCATCAGCTGCTTGGATGTGTTCTCACACCCCTACACTATACAACCCATCTGGGTATGATAACTGGACACAGGTTGTTGCATTAATTATTACTGTCAGCTGTTTGTTTTCTTATTCTGACAAGTGGAAGGCTTTTTAATAAAATAAGAATGAGCCCATTTTCACATAAGGTAAGGAATGAGGTGGTCAATAATTGTGTGATTGTGTAACATCTGGTGTCCTTTAAAATGCATTGAAGCCTATGGGAGTGAGGTAAGAAATCTTCACAGGAGCCTACACTGTAACGCTTACTCTTATTATGAGAGCGAAATTGTAATCTTCAGGTTGTTAGCCTCACGATGGTATATAGTTTGTGGAATTCACTGTCTTGTAAAGCAGAAAGAAGTGACTTTATCATGGTAGAAGACTCTAGTCTAGTGACTTTGTTTTCAACATCTAGAAAGTCTACTTACTCAGAAAAAGTTGTTACCATATTACCAAGTATAAAAGCCCAGGATTTTATTCTCTTCCCAGCATTTTTGACCCGGCCTGTAAATGCATAGGGCCTATATTACAGACCAGGCGTTTATTTTGGATTGGTCCCCGAAATTTGTCTGACCGACAACTGGCGTTTAACCAAATTCGGGTGGTGGTAGAATGGGATTACTATAATGGCAGTGAGTGATGCAGTGTGTTGACTATATAAACAAGTGTAGGACAGGGCTTAAAATGATTGGAAAATAGTAGTATCGTACATATTTGCATGAACTCAGACTCATCCAGACTACTCACGTGATTACTCGTAGTACCTTCGTCCTTCTGAACGTTCTAAACTCAAGTATGAAGAAGCAGCAGCAACAAGGGAAACCATTAAAGCCATTAACAGTAGACTCAAGTAATAGCCCGGGCCTCTAGGTATTTATTTTCCAAAGGTGCTAGTCCCCCCCCCCCCCCTGGCAGGTCTTTAATTAAATACGACTTTTATACGAGGAAATATGGTACATGTTTCTACAAGGCTGGGAACAATGTTATACCGCTGTAATTCTATCAATACAAAGCAATTATTTTACCCATTACAGGAGCTTTAGTGCCATGTTTTGCTGCCCAACGATCCTCTATACTTATAACTTTAAAATAACCTTGCTTTAGGAAAATGCAGGCTTTAAAACTGAAGATAAATTAGTGTTCTGTGAATACTTTAGCTTGTGTGGAAATTGACATGGTGCTGACTTCACGAATTGTATTCACAGGTGCATCTGCTTTCATTACAAACAAACAGTTTATTTATTTACAGGATCAAATAGAACCAGATTCCTAGCCCCACACTCTATTGTCATTTACAGTGCAGAACTAAATACAACAACATTACAATATTATTACTGACCCCCCCCCCCAATGGTGATCACACACACACACACACACACACCATGTGGCTTCACTTGGCAAGCAAACTTTTTGGTTGGTGGACTTCACAGTACAGTAGTCATGCATTATTGATGAAAAAACACAAGATCTTTTATGGTAGCACAAACACAGCCTACAAAAGTATTTAACACTCTAACACTCTCTGGATACAATGAGGCCTTTTCCAGGTATGGTCTGGACCTTTCTTATAGCAAATATGGTCCAACACCACACAGGTGTCACAAAAGAAGTATTACAAGTGTTTCCTATGAATTTTTCAATTTCTAAACCAATTTGTACTATTAATGGTCAAGACAAATTTCATTGTCATATATAATCCTATCACATTACCATCAAGAACCGTAAAGCCACATCTGTTGTCTAAGATATGGCTTAGTGTGCTGGCATATACATGCAAGCTTCTGTGTGGGTTGAACAAACTGAAGAGTGTACATGTGATATCCATGTAAATTATGTGTGTAGTGTTTGTTCATGTGAATACTACACTTCCACTAAACATACAAGAACACAAAGTATGACAAAGTATGACATACCATGCATGATGGTACAAACAGCAACGGCATTGAAGCCATTTGGCTGTAGAGCTTCCTTGAGCTTCTCATCAGCATTAGTTGGAACAATCCTCTTTGCACTACAATGTTAGTAGAAACACTTTAGTAACCATAGCAATAATAAGTCAACACAACAACCAATAAAATTTGTTACAGGCTAATAAGTGTGCAATCGTAAATACTACTCTAACTGCAATACAGTAACTTGAATAACAACAGGTACTTATAAGCAGCACTTGTGAGCTCCTGATAACCACACAGTTTTATTTTTTATTGCCCAAGTGACACATTACTTGGTAAATTTAAAAACCAGTTACCTGATGAAATTTGCAAATACAGGTACGTGTGATGTTTATAGCCATTACATAATATGTGGCCAATCAGATTCTAAAGCTACTCAAAATGTTGACAATATTTGCATACTTCAGTCTGCCACTTTTCGTTCACAACCGAGGATCAATTCTATAATTTAAAAGCACTGGAAAACTTATTCGCTGCTGAATGAGAATTTTCTGACAGTCAAGCATAGCAAATTAAGCAGAAAATGGCCTCCTTCTGGATTTGAGGCATGTAAATGTATGCAGCAAGCTAGTAAGGTGTTTTAAGGTCTCGGCTGCCTTTTGAGATAAATCTCTAACTCTACTTGAGGCCAATGTGAAAAATAATAATGTGCTTTAATTTGAGACAACAGATACTTGGGTATAAGGAAGAATTTGGGGTTTCTACTCCACCAAGTTCTTCATACCCAAGCTACATGTACAGAAAGGGGAACCATTAAAGGAGGTCTAATTCAGAGAGTCCTGTTAATTATGTGTAGCCACATTATGCAACGTTATTACAAGTTTTGACGATCAAATTCAGTCACTTTGGCAAATGAATTGGTCCCCTTGGCAATTGAATTCCTCAAGTTGGCACAAGAATTCGTCATGATTAAATTTCCTTCAAGAAAACAACTGCTCGTCACTAAGTGAGTCATTTTCGCCATGGAGAGGTACAATTGACACACTAGAAGGAAACTGAAGCTGAGTGACCACTATCACTAATGGCCAAGTACAGTTGTGAAGTATTCTGAAGTTGTAGTGGAAGAATTATCACCTTGTAAAGAATTGTTTAGTACAATTGTACCTGAGCAAGGTCTTGTATCAGCTGGTATATCTTGTTTTTGTTTTTATCTCCAGCTGTCACTCTTGCTGTGGAGGAATTCTAATGCCACTGCCAGTGACGAATTTAATTGCCAATGTGACAAATTCAATCACCAAAGTAATGAATTCATTTGCCAAAAACTTGTAATATGCAGAGTTCAAATGAATAGCTGAATATTCGGAATACTACTCGTTTTCAGAATAATAAAATCAACCAATGATAATTCACACGTGATCATTTACACACTGGCACATGATTAGCTGTCATCAACTAACATGGCACTATGCTACTAAAAGGAAAGGACAACAGTGATAAATCGAAGAGTATAGCATTCCACTAGTTGGTGAAGATGTACCAATGCAGTGGTGAATCGATGTAAGCCCAAGACTTCGTACAGATTTGTGGGTTATTCCAGATATTTCTACTTTACTTTCTAACACAATATCACTGTGATAATCCTTTTGCAAAGGGCACTGCGCTATGTATTTCTAATAATTTATTCATGGGAGCCACAAACCTGTTTGTGGCTATTTATAGGCTTCTTGGTAGTGGCTGCCTCAATTACCAGATTATATATTCATAGCAATGAAACCTTACAATGAATATCCAAATAATACAGAAAACCACAATATATTCATTTGAGCCCTAGTAATATGGAATATCTTACAAAGAGAACAGATTAAACTAACTAATGTGTTTACCCTGTAATCACATAACTTGTTATTGGCTCAAAATTATTTTACAGACAATTTGTCCTACCCATAGGACCACTGCTTTAAAATGTTAGAGTCTTCTCTCACTTCATACAGGGCTTATTATATTCCAAAAGAGGTTGGACGTACTCTTAAGTGCCACCATGCAATAATCTTAGCCTTAATTACATTGTTTTATTTGGTATTTACATGACCCTCAATAGCCACAATACAAAACTGAAAACAATAGGGTTTGATGAGGTTTGTTAGATATTCAGACTGTGCTTCATGTAAGCTTCAAGGCAGTGAACTTTGTTTTGTGAAAAGCATTTGAGTTCTGGGTGAAACTTAAGTTGCGTTTGGTACATGCAACGTCACCAGACTTGTATAAACAGAACAATGATCCCTCACTATGATTGACAACTCAATAAAATGAATTTTGTGTTAGTAAATTATTTTAGTGGCTTGTAAAGCATGTACAACCTCCTGTGATATACCACAACTTGTAAGTAGTGCATTAATTAGACTAGTTTCTTACAAGAGTCTTAGCCATTCTGTGTCTTCCACAATCCTCATCATTTGATAGAAGCTTTGTACCTGAAAATGATAAGCATCATAACACATCACAGATCAAACTTATATGCCTAATGCACCAAGTTGTTCTCAAAAAGGACAGATCTCAGCAGTTTTTAAACTGTAGCCTCAAAAACCAAGGTAAGATATTCATACTATCGTGCACACAATAAATTTTGAGCAGCAGAAAATATGTAAAAAGAATTTAAAATTGAGCCAATTAAATCTTGCATGTACATAGGTTGATAATTTTGTTAATTCCCCTACAGTAAACACACAACAATTTTAAAATGATATCAATAGTCACCTTTTCGGCTTGATTGTAGATGTCTTCCATTTTGTTCTTTATGTTAGCACGATCATCATCCTATAGTTAACGAAGGAGAACAATTTCAAGTCATTTTTGTTCATGAATATCCTTTACACAAAAACACTTGAGGGTGATTAAAATGAACACTACATGATGTGCACAAAAACACACACAAACTAACTAGAACACAATTAATAGCAACACAATTATTATTTCTTATTCATACACAGTACTCACACACATCGGGGTCAAATTGCATCATCATGTTTACTGTTTACTGTTATGTAGACCATTAACCTCACAAGTATAATAATATGTCACAGAAACTCAGAGCAACAGCAAACAACCATTAAACAGAGGTCACTAGTTGCTCTCAAACTTTCTTTGATTTTCGCATCGTAAAGTGTTGCACAAGAAACCACGTACTGCAGCTTTAACAAGAATTTTACAACAAGCTGTGTATTGTATGTGTTGAAACAAAGCAGTAATGGTAGTGTTGAAACACAGTGACATTCTTGGATACAAATATAAACACAATAAAAACAGTACTGGCACACATTCAAATGCCTTCACGGGCATTTATTTTTTCTACATATATGGGCATAGCACATCATGGGCTGCAGTGCTGACTACTACTAGAACCATATGTAGTTTATGTAGCAACTGAATTGATTATAGCGGCCTTTTTCGTTATTAGAAAGTTCATACAAGAATAGGAATAGAGAAATAAATACAATGAAACAATGGAGGTCATCTACACTTGCAGCTATACAAGTGGACATTTAATCCCTACTTCAGTCATGACTGAAGGAGGGTATAACTGCAGGTGTAGATGACCTCCATTGTTTCATTTCTATGATCTCTACTCAAATTTAAGTGTTGTACTGAACATAACTTACAAACACACACTACACACATTAGATATACACACATTGTACTTACCAACATTTCAAGACATTCGTTGGCAGCTGTTTCCATTACTTCAACAACAAATAGCTCTAGATCACTCAAAGACTGAGTGTTATAATTACTACAGGAAATACACAAGATTTCATTAATATACATAAATCCACAATCCACAATCCAAATCTCACCTTGATGACTTTAACAGTTTCCCATAGCTACACCAATCCAGCCACTAAATAAACAAAGACAGATGATTGGCTAGAAACATACATAAGTACAGATTTACAGATCCACTAGTACAATTATCATCTTGCAATTAAAACTGTCCAATTAGCTTTTTGGTATGGTGGTGCAGCACATAGCCACTGGTAG
This sequence comes from Dysidea avara, assembly GCF_963678975.1. Classification (NCBI taxonomy): domain Eukaryota; kingdom Metazoa; phylum Porifera; class Demospongiae; order Dictyoceratida; family Dysideidae; genus Dysidea; species Dysidea avara. The sequence goes on from NC_089272.1 coordinate 60,469,838, forward strand.
AGCTAACTTGCTCATTGGAAAAGTGTAGTTACTGTCAGTTGAATGAATTAAAGGGAAAATAACCTCCTTCCAGAGTGTGAGGATTCATGTGCCAGGCACATAAGGTGTTACATTAGTATTCAAAGTCTTATGTGTGAGCATGTGGCTCACTTCTACACTGCTATTTGTAAGTAGCACTCATCTTCTACAACTCGCAATGTCACTGATGAAAAAATGGACACACTCCAAAGATACAAGAGTCCTAACAACAAGAGCCTTGACAATAAGCTGAAACTGCTAGAGGCAAAGTAGTGGCCACAAATGAAAGTTTAGAGAAAGTATGCTTTGCTATCTTCGCCATGTGAAGTGAAGACCACCTCTATGTGTCCCTGCAAGGAAGGATCGTGTACTGCAACTACAATGAGGATATGCATTTATGTGGTTTAAGCTAGCAAAACAGACAGAACATACCGTATATGACCGTATAGAAGCCCGGGCGTTTATTTCCTATAAATCATTTTTGACCCGGCGTTTAAACGAGACCGGCGTTAATTTGGACCCGGGCGTTTATTTCTTATTAGCGAGCTTATTAGTCACTCGTTGAGAATGACAGGTGTCAGTACAAGTACCTACGAAATCCATAGCCCATCACGTACATAAACCCATTTGGACTCCTCTGCTGGGTGAAACATTAGAAGTCGAGTGGAAAGATGACAATGACCACGATAAATACGCTATGGCCATCACCAGAAGAGAAGGTATAGTCGAACAAGACAAGACATCATAAGACTGGTGACGAGACATCACTGTATAGTTAGCAGCTGACACGAGTTTAGAACCCCTTTCAGTGCATATCATTAGCACCCCGGCGTTTAAATGAGCCCCAGTGTTTATTATGACAGTCTCCTAGCTGTACCCGGCGTATATTTGAGCCCCTGCATGTATTTGAGCCCGGCTTTAATACGGTCATATACGGTAAGTTCTTACAATACGGTGCGCATGTACACTGGTGTTAGTCAAATGAGACCAGTGTTAGTCAAATGAGAAAAGTTATTAACAATTCAAAAGTGCGAACATATGTTTCATTCTAGGCTGTTAGGCGTGGAACTTATGGCTACTGTACTACTTGTAATGGAAAACTGGACAAGCTCCTATGCAATTTTAATGACTTCAAAGATGCATAATTACAAAGCTAGCAGGATTTAATGGCAAAAAAATACAGTTAAGACAGACCCATACAGTCAAGGAAACAACGCCTTAATTTCCAGGACCCATTTTTTTACTTGCCCAGTGAGTATGCCATGTCTCAGATAGGAATCAATCCCACTTGTGAATTGCTCTAGGAGCATTGTGAAGAGCAAGGAAGGAAGGCCAGAGACAGCGACCGTCTGGCTCATTAGGCCCCCGTGCTGTTCTGTAAGAAAATTGAATTCTCGGACACTCACTAACTGGATTCGGCTTTCACAGTTTTTATGCGAGACGGAAATCAGCCACAGCAAGAGCAGATGTACTGGATCACGTTTTAAGCAACATGGGAGGTAGAAATGAGACAAAACAAAGGATGGTCATGTAAACTCAGTGGAGAACCAGCTATCCGTAACCAAGAACAATGGAATCTGACAAGTATCCTTTGAGTACAAAGTTGCCTGGGTAAATAAAATGCTAGTCCCTCACAACTAGGGCTGTAAATGCTCATTGTTTGTAAGACACCACACCTTTCCTTGTGACTCTAGATACGTATGTTGGTAATTAATCAAAATGGTAGCTGCACACCACAGTGTGCTAACACTTGGCTGAGTATGAGGTGGGAAGTTCACAGTGGCTGGAAAGTAACTCAGTAAGATTTGGAAGGACAAGGGGCCACTGATAGGGAAAGCCAAGGAGCTAGAAGAAAGTTGGTCAATCTCAGCTGTGTGTCAGAAGCACACATCCTCCTCCAAGAAGATGGTAAGCACTTACTAGTCAGCAGGGATTAAGAAGATGAAGGCCAACACCAGTTTTCAGAAGCAACACTACCAGATACCATCGCCAGCCTACATGACTCATAAATGTTTATATCCCTTAACCCAAGTGAGTGCAAGCTTCAATATGAGCAACAATAATGATTCTAACTTTGAGAATGTTGCACAATTCATTCTGTTCTGGTGGATGAGAGCATAGATTATCATAAGTTGTTTTGCTTGTTGTCTTATGGCAAACCTCGGCAACATACTAAGTTTATCCGAACCAAGTGCATGGGATTTTCCGTGTCCTGCTGAACAGCACTGAAGACACAGGTATGAATTCAATATACCAATGATGACAATATTAACTGGTACCTTCTGCCAGCATGGTATGAAATGAAAAGATTGTCCCTGTCATTTTCCAATTTTACTTTCAATACTACTAAACTGAACTTAAATTATTAGGAATTTGCATGTGGGTACAACTGAAGCTTTTGTGTGCACATCAAAGATTTGCTAAACAAAATGCTGCAATAAAATTGATAATTCTGAATGGTTGATAGTCTCTCCCACCAAGCAATTAAGGTGTGCCCAATTTTCATTATCAGGTAGGCCACAACAGAATACACAAGATACTTGTAAGATACAAGTTGTAAAGTTCCGAGCAATGCTCAATCCTGAGATGCACTACAATGGGCAAACAAATTAAGAAATAACTGCAGATAAAGGTAGTGAGATACGATTTACACAACAGAGACTAGCATTACACAAATCACTCTTCAAAAGGTCTCAACAGCTACAAGGTTGTTTAGTGTGGGTATTGATGTAGTAATAGAACAGATGATAATGGCCAGGATTGGCCAGTGGTCTGGTGGCAGAGTCCGCACATATAAAAGAGAGGTGGAAAATTGCAGGAGATAACTAATCGTGTATTTTAAACATCAAGACCAGCCAACAATTGACAAACCAGGAAGTACCCTATGGAAACTTATCATCTGCTAATATCAGTGGAGAGACCAACATTACAGTTAACCCATTATGCCAGTGGAGGGACCAACATAATAACAATTCATCACTTCAATTATTGTTAATTCAGCCTAAAGATGAGTTGGTTTTTTTTTGTTGTTTTTTTTGACGGCAATCTTTTCATTTGTGGTATAATGCAAAAACGACGCCAGTCTTGTACCAGAAAGTAAGCCAGCAGCAGAATTTGCTATAACACTTATATAACTAAACAACCACAGAAAAGTCCACAGATTAGCAACTACAGTACTTGGTAACCACTCCACAGGTTTCTATCTCAACTACTAACCTCATTAAGCCTCTTAGACATCACAAAAAAAATTATTCATAAGCTTTCTAATACTGCAAGTAAGACATTAACTGTGATTGAATTGTAGATGGCAAAAACTAGTGCATTAGATTTTCTTTTTTGGTACACTCCTTAACATTAATTTCAAATTGTGGGTTGGGCTGGTGGCTTCTTAGAAGTGGTGACCCAGTAACCACACAGTATGAATCAGCAAGGGACCAGGTGACTAACTCAATAACTGTGCAACAACAAAGAAAGTCATTCATGCTACTTATGAATAGAACCTGCTTAACAGGATGATGTGGCAAGGACTACTTACAAATAAATTACTGAGGCAGCAAGCTGAGGTGATAAATTGTGGGTAGCCAAGCCTCCACATCATCTAAGGGGCTCTAAATGGCATAAAAGTCTTGTGATAGTGCTGCAGAAAATTTTCCTGAGCAAAGCAGATAGAGAGAAAAAGGGGCAAAGTGTGGCTGCCAGTATCAAGATTTTTTTCTTTGAGGTCATAGTGAGCACTAATACACAACAAGAAGTCAAGCCACATGTTAATAAACCCAGGCACAGGTTTCTATTGCAGATAGAAACCTCAGACATCACAGGAAGCATTTACTTCTAAGCAAGTGTAACCCCAGTTGTCCCATAACATTGAAAGTGCAACAACATGAGCCACCTTTCTTATGATTGTGAACTGTTCATTTATAACAGTCTTAACTGAAGTACCAAGTAGATACTTGGTATGGAACAACTGTACATGAAGCCTTGATAAGAATCGCTATGAAGGAAGTGGACAAGAAAAGCCTCATACTGACTGGCTATAACACTGGTTGTGACGATAGACTAGTGTGCAGTTAGAATACTTGTAGCTACAATAGTGGCTGTTTTTTTTTTATTCATATGATTTCAATGAGCAAGATACAGCTGACTGTTTAATGCCTTCCTCTGACACTAACTTTCAGAAGCTTTCTTGGAGGAATAGTGGATCTAGCACGCCTAAAGGCTCAGTCAGTTATATAACATTACTGGGATCATGTGACAAAATAATGGATGTGGAACTCTGTATATCTCAAAAATTCACATTCATATGGTTACTATTTATAGCTCGTGCATTTTAGTAGCGAAAGAATGCATTAGAAATATCCCTTTTAACCATAAAATTCCCCTTTTTGGTAAGGAAGTTTGCATAACTTAAGTTTGTTACCACATGCAAAACCAATTGGGTGTGTCTGAAAAAACAATAACACAACATGTTCAACCACGCCCCAGGCAGTGAAAACCACATGTGAAAATGAAAATGGCTGATGGAATAGGACTGTAATTACACAAAGCTGAAGAAGCACATGTCACTGTATGTGTGAGTGCCAGTGTGTATGTTCACATGGGTAACGGTAGCATCCCAACTTTCCTGTGCGGTGAACACTAGGTAGGATGAAGATCACCCCACATTGGCCTTGCAAGCTAACGACACAGAGAGCCATACACCATACATACACCATAGAGGAGCAAGGTATTGACCCAGGTCCCCACAATTGTCTTGACTTATTCACCCTACTGGAAGGGTTTTCAGGTGAGTGGGAAGGGTTAGAGATGGTGACCTCAGCATCTCTAAAAGGGCAGGAGTATGTGTATGATGCAACATATTGAATGTCATGTTAGTATGCACATAAGCTGCGATGTGTTTTTGGACACAGGAACCAACTTAGCTTTGCTTAGCTACAGCTTCTTCATAACTCTAAACTTCAAATTCACAGCCAGCACATGCACAAGCAAGCATAGAACTACAATTGTTACATGTACATAACAAATGTACTACATTAACGTAAACCCCAACAATCACGCACATACGCACGCACGCACGCACACAACTCACCTTATCAGATTGATGGGCATGACCATATAGAAATGGTGACAGTAGGTATGCCTTGAGAGCACTGAACCTCTTACCAGCATATTTCAACCATCTACCAGCATACTCTGGTCGATCTAAACCAAACACCAAGAAACACACATACATACATACACTGAACAGGTATACTTGTGTTGCCTGCGTTATAGTACAAAGAGTAAATCCAAAGCAAAACAGTCTGAATACATTATTTTGCCTTGTATGTAAGGGAGCTTGTATTCCGCGGAATATGGAATAGCGGAAAAGCAGAATTACGGAATAAGCGAAAATCACATTCTAAATATTTTGTTAATGTTTATAGCCTCTATAACTTTTAATATACATTCCTCACCTCGTAGAGAATGCAATCACGATGGAACCGATCCTCGGGGCGATCTTTAAATAGGATATGTACAAAGATATTTACTCTAGAACAATCTAACTAAGCTAAACTACTGTTAAATACACTTCACTACACAATCGCTAGAAAACTAGAAGTTCTTTGTGCTATACTTACTCATACCAGCTGTCACACACGAGCAGCTAGCTAGCTAACTGGCCGAATAGTTTAGGACAAAACAAACCACCCCTAGGTAGCTACCCTGCATGCATGGAATAATCTGACCTTTCTTATAACTCTGTTACCATTTCCTAAAGTGTTTCAAATAAATTCGGAGGATAATACTGATTTCAGCTCCCAACATCAGAGCTCCAACCTCGGCTCTAACACTTCGTATATAAATCTAATAAATTCGGGCAATTACTCGTGTGTGACAGCTGGTATGAGTAAATATAGCACCAAAAACTTCTAGTTTTCTAGCAATTATGTAGTGAAGTGTATTTGATGGTAGTTTAGCTTAGTTAGATTGTTCTAGAGTGAATATCTTTGTACATATTCTATTTAAAGATCGCCCCGAGGATCGGTGCCATTGTGTTTGTGTTCTCTACGAGGTGAGGAATGTATATTAAAACGTTATAGAGGTTATAAACAATAACAAAATATTTAGAATGTGATTTTCGCTTATTCCGTAATTCTGCTATTCCGTGGAATACAGGCTCCCTGTATGTAATACATATTGTATGTATACAATTTCTTTTATATAAGGAATTAATTAGCAAAATACTCTGCTGCACGGCATACAGTTAGTTACCATGTATTTATGTGGTATTTGAATGTGAGTGAATATCTTATTCCACATGACTAAGAGGGTGCTATGAACTGCCTGACCACTAAATCTATCAGATATATCAAATGTCAAGTTCGACCACACTAACAGTTGCAATGATGTAGCTTCATCAGAAATGGTTTAACTGCTGCTCTACCACTAACTGATATGTTAATAAGCTAGAACTTTGGTTCAAAGATTGAAGTGGGTTTCATCATATAATGATTCCTTTTGAACTAAGATTCAGAAGCCACAATAAGTTGTTAACAGTTTCACCCACAAAAGGATAAGAAACTTTCCACATTTGTAACTTGGTTTCACTTTCAGTAACCATACATCACATACAATAACCATAGTGATAATTAAACACAATAACCAAAAAACATAGGCTGAAAAATAACGTATATGGAACACAAAAAGTTAAGCTAAGCCTTACTTTACTGTGACAAGACTGGAACCTGTTAATGTGGTGGACACCTGCACAATCCAGGCATTCAGTACAGTATTAGTATCACATTCATAAAAAACCAACGCATTATTGTTTGGTCCCAGGCTCTTTTCTTCACATTCTCCAGGCAACATTACATACTAAAGCAAGGCTTAATGTGGTCATTTACATTGATTACTTTAGCATCTCAACAAAAATTTTTTAGAATTATAACTCACTCAAAGCAGCTGCTGCAGCCGACCCTGGAATAGTCACCACGGCAACACCGTTATACTGCTGTATATCAATAGAGTCCATCCATGAGGATTGTTTGTTGCTATCTCCAGTACCATCTAACAACTCCAAGGTCTGCTTAATCTCCTGAACAGTAGCATCATCACTGATTTTCTCTTTCAATTCATCCTCCTTCTTGTCTTTCCCATTGCCACTATCATCTTCCCTTAGCTCTAATCTTTCTTCATACTAGAGAAGAGATAAAAGCATTTATCACCAGGACTACATTGAGAAATCCTACACAGTACACACACCTTCATGGCTCTTTAAAATAAAATAATCAAAATCAATATACACTGTACCAGAGATTACTATTATCCAATGACCCCATCCATGGATGATTTGTTACAAGCTGTGTGACAGTAAAAGCTTATTCATGACACTCATAAAATGGTCATGAAAATAAAGTGGTATATATCCCAAAACAGCTGCTATATTAACAAGGTGGTTTTATTAATCACTAAGTGAGGTGATACAGCAATTCAGAAGTAATGATGTACACAAGTATTGCGTAGCAGCTAGAGGCTCTTATAAAGACATAACTTGTGGGCTCATTTATTTTAAGACGCCAGTCCAGCAACGCATTATATCAATTCATCTCATTTACTATACGATACACACAATTTATGCCCATACCAAGGTGTCCAGAATCCCTAGTTTTAAAAATTTTTTCTACATTCATTAATCAGCTGTATCCACAACTTCAGACACTATATAACACTTTGAAACACAAACTAAAACACTGGCCAAAATGTTTCCAAGGTCCACAATACATAAGCATCAAACACACAGACAACTACAGTTATCAGCTGTTAATCTTGTGGCTAACAAAAAGAAGCCAGAAACAATGTGAAAACAATCCAACACACACAAAAATACTCCCCATTATGACTTCCTGGTGTCAAATGATACCTTTACTCAAATGATACCTTTACTACCTGTAGTGCATCACAAAGCATACCACAAAAAGACAACTAAAACGACGTTTCTAAATAAGGGCACAGTCGTATTTAATTAGAAAGATAAAGCATGCTACTCACGTGATTAATTAAGCACACCACATACACGCGCTCCACTTAACAGCTCACCTCAGAACTAGATACGCTGTCCAATTCTGGCAAATCATCGTCTTCACTATCGTAACTATTATCCTGTGACATTGTGATACTTTCTCCGCCTACAATGACACGTCATTGATATGGGTGGATTGAGTAACGAAATAACAACCGCGCAAGTATTTCAACAACCGTTACAACGTACCTGGCAATATCAACAAACAGTTTTAACGAGTAATATCTACTTGTTTTACGACTATTGTAACCTATAAACTACACAACATTAACAGCCGTAGCTATCACGTGATACAACTTATTATTAGTTTAGATCGCGTGAATCTTAATGACGTAAGTTGTGTACAATTTAGTAAACAACATCTCAGGAGGAGGCGGAAGATGAAGGAACTCGCATTGCTAGCTGTGATATTGTTGTCTGCCCATGCACGTAAGTGTGGCATGTTCTAACACGCATTCTTTATTTAATGCACACGATTCTTTTTTTGCAACGTGGCCGGCTGCGCGGCATCGCCACCCTGGGTAATTGTGACAATTTGTGGGTTCAATCATGGTTGGACACGTGTGTGTGTGGCCAGACTGGAGCTGTGTCGACAGCTGTTCAAGGAGTCTTAGCAAGTTTTGCTATTAGCTACACACCAAGAGGTGTGGCTCCGGAACTTTGTACTGGCGTACTTTCAACTTCCATTCTGAAACTCTCCACCTTTCAGCAGCCATGTATACTGAACTTGTGCAATGTGTAGTTTATTTATTACTCAGTGTGGTGTTGAGGGCTAGTCAGAGTTGGCAACATGTGCCAACTGCCACTAGTCAACTATCATAGGTGTAAACAGCTTACGACAACAGTTGGGGTTAGTGCCGAGAAAAATTTACAAGGTAAATAGGTTTCAACAAGGACACAAATAGTGGATTGTTCACATCAATGATTCCAACACATAGAACACAAAGTAGTTTGCTTGGTTATCATGTTATTTATACAGTGTCAACTTTACCAGTTTAGTTGGAGCATGATAGCTAGTGTATCTCATTACGTAATCTATATCACCTATAGGATTAAAGCTTACTGCAAATCTCTTTTTAAAGTGCATTAATGATTCTCCATCATCTTGACTTGCTATATAGCTGGGGGTAACACGTTACTTATAACACGTTAAGTGTAATATGATTGACAACTAGGTAATATAATGAAATATGCTATTAATGTAACTCAAATTTTACTTTAATTACAAATGTAACTAAGTTATTGCCGGTAACACCTCGAATTTTAATTAATTCTGTTACTACAGTTAGCAACCAACATATCGGCACCCATTATGTTAGCACCCATTATTGCCTACAAGATTTCAGATAGTAACAAAGATTTCAAGTTTTCTGATAAGTTACAAGGAAACCATAGATATAACAATTACACACATAATTTCTGGGAATATCCCGCAAAATCTGGAATCAGTGAAAGATTTCAAGAATTGACCTACGAGATTTAAGCTTGTTGCTGACCTCTTGCTACAAGTATGAAGTTACCAATCCACTAAGTAACATCTAGTCACAATGAAGTAACGAAGCAGTAGCAAAGCTCATCTTGATGCAATGAATGAAGTTTATATACTGACCAGAAAATACAGTTACTTTCTCGTGAATACAATTTAATGTAACATTGCCCATGAAACAACATGGTCCACGCGCGTGTGACAGTTTAAGGTAATATGTAATGTATTATAGTTACTATATTTTATGTGTAATATGTCACTGTAACTAAATAGAGGTATTAGTAATAATTAATAAGTTTGCTACTTTTAAAATGTTACTACCCCAACACTGATAACTATTATTTTAATCATATCACACAGAGACAAGCTACATGGCTCAGAAGAGTTGTACGTTTGATATTGGCACCTGTGAAGGTTGGGCACTGCAGAGCAGCAGGGGACAAATTGTTAACACATCTATTTATAATTTTACTACTCCTTATAACTACAACCATGGTGGTAAGTGACTATTGTATATTTGTGCTGAAAGGAATAAATTGGAGAACAATTTGGTTGACATGACTATATTCCATTAGCATCTTTGAGCTGTGCACACATGGATGAAGCTAGCTAACTGAACAAAGAGGCATATTCTTAATGCAAAACATTAGAAAACATATCTATAGTTCTCAAACTCCGGCCTTAACAAAGGATTCAGTGCTTATTCTATAACAAATTGAGTTGTGCAGTACATATATGTGTACATTAACATGGCACAGTACACAGTTACTATATGTAGTATCAAGAGTATATAATAAAAGCCAAGAATGTCAAACAGTGTATTAGCCCGTGATTAATGGTTGCGTAAAATAACATGGATATTTCAGTAATTGTTCATTTTATGCGAAATGGTAATTTAAAATGTATATATGGCAACAGGTCTTAGTTCACTAGTTTTCCATGTTATTCAACCAAGTCACAACAGTTATTGTGCAAGGAAAGTGTAGTAAGGACCCAAGACAACTCTAGCTCGCTAAAACAACAGTTGCACAAAGGAGCATGTTGCCATGCTTGGCAGTACCAGAACTTTAACATTAGCCATTTCCCTTTAGCACTATCACATTTTCACTTGATTTAGTGGCCGGATTGGGATAAATCCAGCAACCCTTAATGACAATATAAACGAACAATTACTGAAATATCGGTGTTACTTCAGCAATCATTAATCACCTGTAATACACCAGTTCAATACTCTTGGTTTCTATTATATACTCTTAGTAGTATACATGACTGCATAGATCTGGTTCAGATTGAAGCCATAGCTACATGCCACATCACACAAATGGTTATTTTACAAGTGTAAGATGAATTTTACAAGGTGCAGGGTAATTGAAATAAATAAAAGTTCTTAAACAAGGAGGATCATCAACTGAAGTGTTAATTTAATCCCCCTACTTTGGCCTTGCTGGTTCACTGCTACTATGGGCTACAGTATAGGAATTAAGTTGATACTTCAGGTGATGACGCTCTGAAGCACTTTTACTACAAAGATCCCTACTAATTTGTTACTGATAATGTTCTTAGTGAACTTCTATGTATACCACCACATCAAAAGGAAAGCAGATGGATCGTACAATAAAGCGCATGCCCATACTAAGTAATGTATAGCTGTTTTGCATATACACAATCCTAGACACAAACAATGAGTGAAGCTAACCTACATCTGCTTACTTCAACTGTTGGAGTGGTTAGAAAAGTACAAATGATTTTCAACACAAAGCCATGTAATGAATTGACACCTTCCACTATCAACGAAAGGAGCACAAAGATAAGTCCATGATGCATGCATTCTGTGTACTGCAATATAATATGAAAAGGCATTTGCCGGCTGAAGTGACGTCTATCAGTGAAGAAATCAAGTATGTACTAAGAAGGCATCAGGTAGGCAGTTAGTCAGCCATAAGAAAATTTCACTTTGTAAAAAAAATTTGAACGAATTATTAGAAGCACTTTGGGTCTCACTAAGTAATGGTTAGAGATCTACCACAAGGTTCTTCATGATTTTAAAAACCTGAGGTAAAGCTGAGGTTGTGCTTATTCATACTCACTTTCCTGGGATTTTGGTATGCGTACATCTACTCCATTCAGAAACTAAATGCATGCTTTAGCTGTATCACATTAGAGTATCCATATGCCACATAGTACCATTAAAACCCAGGCTGGTACTTCACAGATCAGCATTAATGTAACCATCATAGCTACAGTATAACGTTACATCTCATTAAAAAACTGCTTCTTTGTAGCTACATACCACATTTCACATACTTAAGGCATACAGGTGTACTTTTTGTGTAATAATTTCTGATGTACATACTTCATATTTGTAGGATATTTCCTCTACTATCAAGCATCATCCGATAGAGAGGAAGTGTTTCTTTCTGTTCCAACATACTACCGACTGTGTGAAATTTCCATGGCCTACACATTAAACATGACTGCACTGATGATATTTCCTCAGCAAGATGTGGAAATATACACACTTACTACTACAACAAATGAATCATTGATACAATGGAATTATGTAACTATACCAGTTCCTAATCGGACGCTGACATTGCCTGATGGATTTCGTAATAACCCATTGTGGTTTAGGGGGTATATTGCTGAAGATTTTGAGTTTGCTGGTGAAAGTGTTCCACAATCCAGTTCATTTGCTGATGATGAATTCTACATTGGTATTGATAATGTAACGTTGACTTACTGTCTGCCCTGTAACTTTGATATGCTTCAAGAAGAAGGTATATTAACAAAAAATATATTGATAACCATTACACTATGCTCTAACATATCAATGCAGTCACTTTCATACATGGTATGTGTATTTTTTATCCTACAGGTAATCTAGTATTGATGTTTTCACCAAGCATAGCTACTATACGGCTGATACCACTTGGAAATATTGCCATCAACATTCAGGTATCTCATGTTTCAAATCACATATAGAAATTTGTGGTAACATTAAAAGTATTCTAAAAGATGTACCACTGATAATGAACTGATGTGTTTACTTTCATGTAGTCACCTCAGACAGCTGTGTCTACATGTAAAAGGAAACAATACTGCAGACATACATATAGCTATACCCATTTAATGCTGCTGACCATACAAATTAAACTGTGTATAGTATTCATGTATGTGTACGTATGTGTGTAAGCACGTATTTAATGTCTTACATGTATATGTATGTATGTGTGTGTTATTTACATCAGTGCAATTTCACAGGCATCTTCACCTATCTGTACTACTGAGAGATTTGTGATTTCTGTGCACCAGAGTATGTTCGTTAATTGTAAAGCTAAATTACTTAGCTACATATGTAAATATACAGTCAATATGTGTATAACAATTGATAATGATATTAATGGATTAGATTTTGATCAGTGAATATATCACCAAAAGTTTACAACAGGTGTATCTTAACCTTAGCCTAAAACATCACATAATATTATACACAGGGACATAAATTATTGCAATTTGTTTCCAATGCAATGAGTGTGTGATGTATAAAAAGACATAGAATGTCACAGTAGAGTGATGTGATAATTTGTGTTTGTTGTTCATTGCAGTGTCCCCACAGTTGCGTTCTTCTGCTATGGTGACCTTGTACCAGTCTACAGCCAGTACTGCTCAACTTTCAATTAGGTTTACTAACTATAACAGCTTTACAGGAGGAGCTCAGAATTTCACAATTGATGTATGTACATATGTAATACAGATATGGTACCACTCAAATCTTGCAAGAGTGTAAACAATTAGTGGTGCTTACACCACTTTAATTAGCAAGTTTTTTAAATCATTTTCACTCTCGCAAGATGATGTTGCAGTTAAGTGATACGTACTGTCCATGTGTGGGTATAAATATATACGTATGTGATTATACAACATGGTGTAACTATACTGTACTTTGTATGGTAAATTTGACATAGTCCACACACACACATATGCACGCACACACACACACACACACACACACACACACACACACACACACACACACACACACACACACACACACACACACACACACACACACACACACACACACACACACACACACACACACACACACACACCACCACCACCACCACCATACCACATCTCACATCTCACATCTCACATGCACACAAACAAGTAACACACATTTGTGTAATACAAACACATAAATGTAAATTATATTGTGCTCATGTATAGGTATCAGCTTACATAGAACGGTCAAATTATTTCAATTATGGTCCACCACCAACGATAATCAATACTATCACAATAATGCAACCTGGTCTGATCTCAACCACACTACCACCTCCTCCAATCTACTATGTCCCAATGGAGCCCATCAACTATCAAGTGCAGGTATGTTGTACAGTGGTGTATGTTAGGCCTGAGCCTATTATGCTTTTGGAATTGCCTATTATGCTTTTGAGCAATGCTCCAAAATTTCCCCTATTATGCTTTAATTATTCCCAGTTGTGTCCCATTATGCTCCACATACGCTCATATAAAATTGTGTCTTGACTGGTCTGTATGTACGTACGCTCCCATGCAATTCTACGTATACCTGTGAAAACATTGAACTGACTTTTTGAAAATGCTTCTAACCTGCCTAGGCCAGCCACCTTTGGGCCATTTGTTTAGGCCTTAATGTGAAGGTTAGACAGATGGATTAGTGTTTTATATTCTCCACTTGGAGAGAATTTTCCAGTTGGCCTTTATCATACAGTATGGTAGTACTGTATATTAGGTTTGGGTTTTCTGGCCAAAAGTATCACCTAAAACCAGCCTCACAATACCTTCCTGGTGCCTTGGTAGTATTGGCTAGATGTAACCAAGCCTAATTGTGCCCTTCAGTATGACCTGAAACACTTCCAAAATTGCTACGATATTAAAATAATAAAAATAAAAATAATAACAATTTTGTAGAATTTTCTGCTGACTGACTGACTGATGCCTTCAGACACAAGCGTAACTCGATAACGGCTAAGGCTACTGGCTTGATTCTTTGATGTTGCTTCATCCAGAGACGTGTCTTTTGGCATACCACAGTACATACAATACATGCATCAGAAACATAATTATCTAAGGTACCTTTGTTCTCCGTTTCGTTTTGCCGACAGTTCAAGGTATCAAATCACAGTAGCTAGCGTGATAGCTTCCCTACAGGAATTGTCCATATTTTCCATGGTGACTGCTTCTCCTACTGTTCTTCGTTTGTAATGCTGTGAAATGGGCTGAATGTATCTTAAAACGAAGCTTAATGGCCACTTACAAGTCAGTAATTGATACTTGAGTGTGGCACGTGGATTGTCCGTATTTTTCATGCCCTTCTCCTGTTGTTTTTCATTTGTAGTGCTGTGTAAGGGTTGAATATAGCTGAAAGTGAAGTGTAATGGCCATTCACTTTTGAGTCAGCATTTGATAGTTAGGGCACGTGTTCAGATGAAAACATTAACTATGGCGCTCTAATTTCTTTTAATGCAGAATGCACAGGTTCACCAGTCATAGTAATGTTACAAAAAAGTTAACAAATAAAAATGTAGAAATTTTAAGCTTGATATACGTAGGAATCGTAGAAAAAAAAGTAGGGAAACAAGGGAGGTCGCCAACACCTGCAGATATACTTAGTGGACATTTAATAGAGCTTAATTTTCCTTATACTTGTAGAAAGTTGGCCTTCATAAACAAGTGGCCAAATTTCACTGGAGTGAGTTTTTTTATGATAATCAGAATTCTCAAAAAAAAACTGATCTGTTTTAAGTTGCTGTAAGTTTTTAGCTATATAATTACGTATAGCTATGTACTGTATCTGTTACTACAAGTTTTGATGTACTGATGTATGCATTGTAGGCCACTTCAATCTTATCACCGAGCACTCGATTGAAGTATGAGTACGAAGGAAGTAAGTACTTGCTACTAACACTGTTTGATTATATCTGTGCAAATGACACATTTACCAATTTGCATTGATCCTTGTCTTTACATTAAATAAATACATATGCATGCAATGATCATGAGTATTTTCACCCTGTATGCAAAATTTAAGTGGCTTTATAATACAGTTACAGTGTAAAGGTTAAGTTTGCTTTTACATTCCTTGTTGTCGTAGACCTAGCTAGTCACATATTAAGTTTGGTAGCCTTATACTGTATCATCTGTATTACTGTGTATCACGTATATCCCCTTGAAATTTATTGTTATTTACAGGTAACCCTTCTCTGCTCAGTGCGATCCTTTCCATTAATCTAATGAATGGATTGATTTATGGTGTAGTGTTTACTGATGATCTTCCATTCCTAGACCAGAATTCATATTATAATGTGGGTACCTCCATATATACTTTTAGTACAATATCAAAACAAGCATATGTTGTGCATGACAAGCAGTTATCACAAGATGCTGGTTGAATCCTGTATATACATTTTATGTACTTATCAGCTGTAGAGGCTGTGATATAGGTTTGCTTTCAGTTTATCACATTCAGTACAAGGGATTTTATTATCAGCTAGAGCTTGCTATGAGTAAACTACATAGCCATGTGAATATTTTCTGTATAAAGCTGTGAGTGACATGCCACCATTGTAGACTCAGTTTCAGGCTGATGAATAGAGGACTTAAAAAGTTATGAATTGTCAAACTGTATGGAAAAAAGGCTGTTAGACTTGTTTTCGCAAAAATAATTGCATACGTTTATAGTGTTGTATGCTCACACAAACACTACTGCAAGTCGTTTTGAATACTCTATTATAATCCACAACAGGTAACCGTCACTGACACTCCCAATGATAAGTACATCTTGATAACAATACCAGTAATGCTTGGTGAGATTGCCCCAATCTTTGAAGATGCAATAGATGGTAACATCACCATCACGGTGCCTGAGAACACTCCAATACAATCAACTATTTCAACCATCCGAGTTAATGATCTCAACAATGGTAACTAGCTTAATGTGTGACAGTCAGGAAAACACTGTCATTATTCCACAGATACTATTTCAATTTATTTTGGAAATTTTACATCTGGGCCATCGATATTTAGCATTGATAGTGACAGTTTAATTCTTGATTCTCCGTTGGATTATGAGACACGCACCACTTACATATTCAATCTTGAAGCAACAGAATTATCATCTAACCCCATCAGGGAGGCACAGACATCCACTGCTACTATCACAGTACAAGTTACACCAGTAAATGAATATGCACCTATGATAACTCCTATTGAAAGGTATACATGTATTGTTGTAGCTGAAATATGTAGATCCTTAAGAAATTTTAGATGTGCATATCTGTTACTGTTTAAGTATTATCAGGTTGGCATTTGAACATAATATGTACTATTGTGTAGTAGCTACCACTAAGGTAACCAAAGAAGCTATTTGGTTAGAAAAAGATACCGAGTATATAATATTGCACCAATCAAATTACTCTAATAAAGCAGCCACACTGTATACTTTAATATGGCTTTCACTCCACACTTGTGCAAATACTTCTGGATACGATTTTGGTCATAATACTATCCAGCCTTGTAACAGACTGCATGACGATACCTCTTTCCTTATTCAATTCTTGTTATCTTACTATTAGGCCAGTATCATTGGTGGCTCCAGAGACAAGTGTGGGTAGTCTAGTGTTACAAGTGGAAGCCACTGATGGAGACAGTGAAAATGATGGCACTCTAAACTATTTTATTACATCAGTCACACAAAATGGCACTGCTCTATTCCAACATCCCTTTACCATCAATATCACAACAGGAGCAATTACCACAACTCAGTTACTAAGGGAGGGATTGTATAGTTACACTATTAGAGTACTGGTCACTGATATGAGCAGTAATCCTATGACATCCTCAGCAGATTTTGTGATTAATGTAATAGGTAAGTAATGCTGTAACTTTATTGGGAACCCTATACTGTACTATACCATGATACTGTATGATAGGCACTGTATTAGGCACTAATCTTTGGTATTTTTAGTCACACACTTTACCACACAGTTTGTCTATTCATATACAGTAACAATAGAAAGCTGCATACGTATGTAAATTTGTTTCAATATATGTGATTACCCTGTCAGGACACCAAAGGAATGTCTCGTGTGATTTCTCAGTCAACAGCTGCAATTGGGAAACTGAATTTCATGTTGTCAATACACCCTCATCATCTTCACTGGTAGACTATAGCACAGGCTCGACCTCTTCAGGTGACTTTGATGACTTATTGCAATAATTATACATGTGTGTTACTCTGTATATAGGTGGATATATCTATGTTAGAGGAAACCAGATTACTGGAGGAACCAAAATATTTCTTGTTCTTAGAAATATCTTCACATCAGTGATCAATGATGTTTTCTTTGTTTATCAAATTAGTGGGACAGCTACCTTAGAATTGCGGGCTTTATCTGTACAGACTATCTGGTCTAGTGCTATTAATGCAGGGACTCCTACAGGAATAGGAAATTGGCGGATATTGAGACTGTATGCAGATTCCTTTCCAACTGATTCAATCTTAACTTTGGAATTAATTGTAACTGGCTCGTCCATCAATTATGTTGCTGTAGATGATATAAATATTCAAGTACAATCAGAATGCAATTACAATGCTCTATATAATCCGGGTATGGTTGCCATTGCTTTGTATTGTCTCATTTAGTCTCCTCACACTGTAGCTAACTTCAACTTTGATCTGCCAGACTCTGTCTTGATACCACTGAACGACCCATATCTTATCCAAGTCAGAGTACGTACATATATATTAGTAGCATGTGTGTATGTTACATACCTACGTATATGTAAGCATGCATGTGTAGGTAACAAGAATATTATTTCTAGTGAATGAAACATAATGTGTTTTCAAAATCCCCAAATGTGTTGTTTGTGTATAAAGTAACCGGAGACACCAGTCCGTAATCCAAGGCAACTGACTGTAAAATACTTTGTAGTAAAAGGTTAATATTATCTACAGATCAATCAACAAAATTCATAAAAGGAAAACCATTAATTGTTATGGTTTTGTAATATGTCATTTCTATCTAAAGTTTGCCAAAAAGCTAGATAGTTTGTACAGTTTGTCATTGTACAGTGTGTATTAATTCTTTATTCCCTTGCAGTTAACTCTGAATGCATGTACTAATGCAGGCATCACTTATAGAACCACAAGTAAGTTAGTATTAATATACCTCTTCACTGATAGCATCTAATATTATTTTCCCATAGCACTTCCCAATTACATAGAGCCATATGTCTCATACGACCCTGCTACACAATCCATACAAGTTCAAGCTCTTAATAATATGCTTGCCAGCAATGGGACTACTGGAGTGATTATGGTGTGTTAACAATAGTAAATAGCTCAACAGAGCTATCATACACGTTATGCACAATTGTCACATTTTGCATTTACTGTTGGTTTCAATTCTGTTTAAACACTTTCTCTGTGCCACAAATCCTTCCATGATGGATTTTAAAATAATATGAAGCTTTACATGTTCACAACCATTCACAAGAAGTCATTCACACTACAACAACAGAGATTGCTGAAGAAAGTTTTGTGCTTTGTTAGCACAAAAATTACAACATGGACAGAATGTTCAAACAGAAATGAAATTAACAGTACATACTATATGTATCAAATTAAACTTGCTACTAGAGAGTGTATGTGACCGGATTTCATATAACCCGGCTCCACACACAAAATCAAACTTACATTTTTACCAGAAATAGATTACTGGTCTAATACACTATCATATTCCACTCTGTATTTCCTTCAGAACTGGCAAGTCTGGTTTCTGTAGCAGCCTTCTTCTGACTCAGTCAAAGCCATGAGTGGAAGATTGGTGCCATTCAATGGCTATGGCTTTGTTGTAATGGTGTGTAGTGAGCTGGGATTTCACAGAGAGCTCACCAATATTGTTCTCAATCAATTTGGAGAGATTTGAGTGCACGGGATGTCATGGAGGGCCCAAACTTGGCCTCTGGATTCCATTCATTTTATTCTCTAGTTTATGCTCCTATATTAAGGCCACCCACCGCCCCTATTACTACCACATGTGATATTATTACCCACTCGGAAAAAGCTTCCCAAAACATGGCTATCGGAAACTTATACACCCACACAGTGATAGATAGTAAATAGATGAATAATTGGTTCAAATTTTGTTTGCACAGCTGAGGCACTGGGAAGTTACTACACGATGATTACCCATATCTCCTAACGAAGCTTTGTGCATCAAAGCTGGGTTTTGTCTAATCCAATCACATATATACATAGTATACCATCATTATGTCAGATTTATAGTGTAATTTAGAGGATCTAGATATTTACTCAAAGTTATCTGTTATACATGTTAGCCCTATATATTAATATGTGACCATTTGAGTAAAAACCTGACTTGTTCGCACAAGCATGCATTTTGAGAAAAAAATTTAAAATAAATGAATTCGTATAATTATGCATGCTACAGTACAAAGAAAAATACGTAAGTTTTTATTGGGCCAATACTCAGAGAACAAAGACTCAAATCAATTACCATCTTATTTGCCTGCTCATGGTGAGTTCGAAAATCTTTTGCTTTGTTTCTGTAGCCCCAACAGTATGCATGTCACATGAGTTTGTTTACGATTTGGTAAATGGTGTAAACACAATCATCATCGTTTCTTCAACCTACCTTCATACCCATAGGCATAAGTGGCTACATGGCTTTGCTACTCCATAGTGAACATCTTAAAGCCCAATACAAATGTCGTAGACTAACGCTAATGGAAGTTATGGCTGCAATCGTAAGTGCCTGTAGTTTATTTTCACTATAGTTGCTGTACAAATCAATTTTCTTGCTCTTCCTACTATCTAGCTCTATAATTCCTAAACTACTCACCACAAAAAGTTGAAATTTTGGTGATACATTCCTTGGATACTGTAGATAATGCTGAGAAAATGAAATATGGAAGTTATACAAACCAAGTCGGTTTTTCTGCTGTGATGGTCACATATATAACTACAATGTCACTAACTACTGTTAAATTCCCCCAGATCAGTGCAGCAATAATGGCATCAGATCTATTTGATGGTACCAGGACTATCACATATAATGACTCAGTCAATTTCATGGTTGTCTCACTACAACAGTGTGTGCCAACTGATGAGTGTGGCTTCACTGACAACACTTGTGGGTGGCAGATCGCAGGGGCCATAGCAACTGTGACTAGTGCCTCTGCCATCCAGATTACTGACAGGAACAGTGGTAAGTACTACCACGATTATTGTTGTTTTATTAGTTGATACCTGAAAAGTATCTGAAAGGGACAGGTAACAGATAAGTCATTTACAGATACAATGCTTAGGGTTATTATACCTATGGTATTCATTTGTGAAACATTTAAATTGCAATTTTCGTGGTTTATATTTTTGTAGGCTTTAATATGACATACAGTGTATTATGATTACCATCAAACATGTGATGGTTAATATGTCCTCGGTGTTAATCGAGTACATGCGTGTACATGCAAAGCCTCATCAGCTAAGACACAGCATCACCATCCTTAAATTTCACGCATACACTCAGGTTTATGAATCACTATATGTACTCCTGGGACAAACTAAAGGAATTCAAAATTCCATAGCCCACTGTATGAGATAGCACATATACTTTCCAAATAATGCCAGATCCCTTTTATCAAAGTTAAGTGCGTGCCTGTGGCAATATAAAGATTTTTACTGCTCCAATAACATTTGATTGTTGCAGCAGCTACTAACATTGCAACATATACAAAACTGTATATTACATAATTTCTGTGATGTGCAGGTCAACTAGTTTCAGCAGATTATTCTTCAATACAAGAAAAGACATTACTAATGTCCAAGACCATCAATGGTAGTTACTGTCGTATCAGCTTCTACTATTATGCAACTAGTGGAATCACATTGAGTGTCAGCACTCCAGGTGATCGTGGGGAGCTCTGGATCTCCTCTGAATCTGGCTTGTCACCAGAACAATGGAATGAAGTCAGCATCCATGTCACGTACAGCATCTCTGATCCCAGGGTGGACTTTGCTTTGAGTTTAAGAGTGGATGGTACAGGTCTGGTAGCAATTGATGATGTCAGTTTACACCCATGTATTGACTGTCAAACAGGTAAGAACTACATTGTTTATGATTTCATTCTTAAAGAATAACAAATTGTTACAAAAGTTCAAATGCATACATTTTCAATGTAATTGTGCAGTCCACTCATGCTATGGTGTGATCATTACCAGCTATACATTAGAAAGTGATAAGCTGTTCTTTGCATTGCAACAAAGCATCCCATCCATTCACTAATGATGGGATATTCCTTATCAAAATATATAGTCCTGCACTGTGTTTTACACTATGGATACATGTATAAATGTTGCTTGCAATAAATAGACTTCTTATAAAGTACAATGTGCTGTTTTAAATATCTATAATGAAAAAAATGTGGTCAACTTGTAATGTGACAAAATGGCTATAGATATTGTGGGGGCTTCAGAGACTTTGGCCCATGGCATTGGAAATGTATATTGTTTGTAGCATGGAACTAGGTGATAATAAAGGTAAGAAGTAGTAAATATATACTGTAATTGTGATGATGCAAAAATGGGTCACAATTCTTAAATGCGTACACAAATATGTGCATTTGTATTGCATATGTTTCACCTTCGCCTTTTTGGTATCATAGAGAAATGTTACCTTTCCCAACTTCCCTCTGTACAAAGCTCCAATGGCCCATTTTTTTGACATCAACAAATTGTCAAAAACACCATTGCGGTCATCCATACTAGGTCATGATTATTGGGAACTTTCACTGATTTTCATTGTTTGGAACCATTCTGTAATAATAATGCACATACTCACGTATGTACATACATTAATTTGCAGGTTGCAGAAATCTGATGTGCCCCATGGGAGAATTCTACACTTTGTTTAATGGATGTCAACCGTGTCTAGCAGGATATTAGTAAGTACTATCTGATATAATACTCTAAAGCCTGGCTATAATTATGTAATATCAAAGGATTATATAAGGAAGAATTTATTATGAGTATACTTTCTCAAGGTTTAGATTAAAATAAATATATCTTTGTATACAGTTGTCCAGGAGGCACAGCATCAGCTATTCCATGTGCAGCTGGGACCTTCAATGATGCTGAGCGGTCTGTATCCAGCTCTGACTGCAGAGTAAGGCCAGAACCATCATATACATAATGTACTACTGAATGTCTTTTTTATTATAGCCTTGCCCAGATGGTTCATTTAGTACTACTGGATCAGCATATTGCAGTTTCAATACATCTGTTACATGTGCCCTTGGTTCCTATCCCACAATGAGTGGCGGAATAACTACCTGTGTACCTTGCTCACAAGGCAGTGCTTGTCCTAATGGAGGCATCACATGGGAATGTCCTGAAGGATTCTACACACCACAGTCTGGAGCTGTTAATTGTACAATATGTCCTGTTGGATACAGATGTCCTACTACAACTGATGAGCCTATAAAATGTGATGATGATAAGTACTCCTTTATGGGGGAGATCAGCTGCCGTGATTGTCCACAAGGATTTATGTAAGTGTTGACAGGTCATTCTCAACTGACATTATCATATTGGATACTCTACTTACAGGTGTGGTGGTAATATAAGTTTTCCTCAGCCAATAATCACCCAACCCACAACATGTAGCAATGGTAAGAAATTATAGTTAAAAGGTTGACATACACCATATACAGCAATTCTCCTACATAATGATTACTTACATTTGTGCCTGGACTTGTATTGCAAGTCCATAATCCATAAGACGTCTGCACTATCCATGGGATATGCTTACCATCCAACTTGATCTACCCTTCTGTTTCCTGCAATGTATTATTGTATGTCTGGGGAATGTGTGGGATATTGTGTTACTACAATGTACAACTCGTTATTAAGAAGTCATGTGGTAAGATTTAATTGGGATGCTTCACTGATCATCAAATGTTTGTGGATAGTGCATTCAACAATCATGCTACTCTGTATGTAGTCTCACAGTTACTTGAACACAGTATGCACAAAATTATGGTCAAAACAGACCATTTTAATTACAATGTATATACAAAATTATATATTCACAGTCTGTGAATACAAGTACATCAGAACTAACACAAACCAAACAGTGAAAAACATAATCAGGATACTGATTGTCCCAATTACGCATATACTTTTAGTGAATGTATAACTCAAATTGGTCAATCAAAACAGACCTTGCAAGGGAAAATAAAGTCGAGCTTCTATATCACTTGTAGTTGTTCCATTCAACTCACGATAAAACCATGGTTGGGTAGGGGTATCACAACAGTTACTAGTGATGCAACCAGATCTGTCCCACAATGGGTCATTGAAGCAATAGGCAGAAAAATCTTCAACATCAACAGCTCCTGGTTCACAGTAATAGTTAGTTCTGACAAAGGAAGGAGATGCATACCCTCCACCAACAGCACATGGACAGTTATAAGCATTATTTGTACGATTATCAAATGCACAACATATATAGGTCCAAATGTTTTGGCGTGGACTACCATAAGTGATTAGTCCATCAGCACAGGAGCCATCAATTGTTTGACCATGCTAGTAAGTACCAAGAATGCCCTTCATTCTGATATCCTACCACACACCCTCTGGTAACTTGCTCCATTAGTAGAGAAGTTGGCAGAAGAGCAAGCGTTGCCATCATCACTATTGATATGACAGAAACTAACACTAGAGTAAGTTTCTTTACGCCATCCCCTAGGACAGTCATCTCCTGCACTGATATCAGTGTTGATTATCCTTCTCAATCCTCCTCCCACACCAGCACATGTGGAGATAAACTCTCTAGCAGCAATTCCTGTCATGCAATAATTATGTCCACTGAGTGTCTTTACTACGATAGTAACCTGGCTTGTCACAGATTTCAGCAATACCATTGTGAATGTCCTCACAAGATGATCCATCCCTCAATATACCCTGGTGGGACCATCAGTGATCCAGTAATATCCTAGTATATCACGGCTTTCAGTATTCTTATTGTAGATGTCTTCACAAGATTCTCCAGGGTAGAAAGGTGATTTAAAACGATACTTGTTGCACTGGTCAGTAGCCATAACTTGTTCCTTAGTGAGAAGCATTGTTACAATGTAATAAGCTGCCAGCATTGTTAGAGGTTAAAGCGAAACCTTGAAGGCTTCTATAAACATTCTAATGCAGTAATTGCATTTTTTATAATTGCCACCCAGTTCCATTTTCCTGTTCCATTCCACCCACAATAATGGCATCCACACCCACCAGTGGTCATAGGTAGTGGGTTGTTATATCAATAGTAGTTTATAAAATATGTATTGATGTGGTGTTCAAGGAAATGATTATGCAACACATACACAACTAAAGAAATCCCCAAATATTACTAATCCAGACAACAATTTGTATATTTTTGCCTACACCAGTACAGTCAGTATTATACCTTTGAGACCTATTTCCCATGCAAAGTGCTTGATCATGTGCAGTAGAATATTGCTTAGCCACTTGTTTACTTATGCAGCCTGTAGTTCTTTCTGAGGCGCAACAGTCACTCTGTGTATCCAAATTCAGACATTCATATGAAATTTGTCTCATGCATGTAACCGAGATGCAGGCATTTATAGTGTATTAGAATGGCTACACATATAAACTCTTCAACTACATAGGCAAATACTATCTATGGTGTATATACATGATACATGTGTCATTTAGATACATTGTATTTACCATTATAACACACCTTTATGTTTACAGATGACAAGACCACATTATTCATCATCATAATTGTTGTCATCATCTGTGTTGCACTGTTTATCATGTGTGTCATGCTCTCTGTGATTGTTAGGCTACGTAGAAAGTTGGGTAAGTAATTTTCTACTCATTCAATACTGTGTCACACCATACTATTGTGTCTACAGCACGTTTAAGAAAAGTTTTGGCAGCAGAAAATAACAAGACAGCGTTTGCCTCAAGAACTGGCAACATCACAATGAACACGGCTTATCAACCATTCAACAAAGATCAACGTTTTGATAAAGACCAAGTGTTAGTCAATGTAAGTGTACCATCATAAATAGGATACATGGACGGTGGTGGGATGGGGAGCTGAGGCCCCCTTGCTCTTAGCCCCCCCTCAAGAATGATATCATGCCAAAATTATCCTTCTTGGAGTGGGGCTGAAAACCGTGATAAAGATCGATATACTCTAATAGAACACTCAAATACCCTAATAGAGCAGTCAAGGCCTTCATAAAAACATGTTCCTTAAAAAAAAACAATAAAGAAAGTTGCGTATGGTGAGAATTGAACCAGGTACCTCTTACTTTACGAGTTGGTGTATTACCACTGTATCAAATGTTTCCAGGTAGCTATAGGCTGTTTTGTACTGCTTAATGCTATATGTTAATTAACCCTGTAGTCAACAGCTAAAAGCTTTGCCAAAAAAATTTTAAACTATAGTTTTGACTAAAAGTTGGTGTTTTAGTTAAAATGCTTTAAATTGTTCCTATAAAATTGCTATACGTAAATTAATTTTGGTGAAATTTAAGACACTGTGAAAAGCTAAAATGGCTACACCTTCTGGGGGCAGGACCGCCCACCGGGGGCGGGGCAACTGGGGAATTTTTCCCTGGGCCCAGCCTGAAAGAGGCCTCCATGAAGGGCCCCTTGAATACCTGTTTAAAAGATCGATTTACTCTAATAGAGCAGTCAGATCTAAATACTCTAATAGAGCAGTCACAGTATTCTTCAGAGGAGCAGTGTAGCAAGCTTATAGATAGATAGGGAGATATGGTTGGTGAGGGGTAGCTATTGTCATTGTCAGCAGGTCATGACTTTTTTTTTTGGTCTTCAGCTTACGGCTTGGGTGAAGTTGTGGTTCAGAATGGAAACCTCCTTGCCTCTAGGGCCCCACTTTAACTCTTTGCCCTGGGCCCCCTAATTTCTCTGGGCGGCCCTGTCTGGGGGTGCATCCCCCAGGCCCCCTGCTGCCAGAGACTCTATACTCCAGTCAGCCCCCCTTCATATCAACTACTTCCTCCACCACTGATAGGATATCATAGCTACTATCCTGAAGAGCCAAGGTTTAGATAACTGAAATACATGTAGCACACATGAACCACCAGCCTATTATGCTTTTGTTTTATTTCACCTTGCCTGCTTTGTGTATTACATGTATAATGCATAACAGTACTCTAATAAAAGTTGAATGACTACCTGCTTGCTCTATTGGAGTTACTGACTTTTGTATTAGAATACATTGGTGCATGCAAGGTTATAAATAAAGTTTAGCATTATTATTCTGCCTATTATTCTAGCATTGTTTGATGCTTCAAAGCATCTGTTATGCTCAAAATTATGCCAGCATAAGTGGCTGGTGCCTACACGTGAAGCATATTGTCTTGCCTTTATACCATAACTATTCTAATAAAGCAATCATATACGGTTGTGCGCTTCCAGTAGAAGTTGTGTCAGCTACTTAAAGTTTTAACTGTGGACTGAACAAACTATTGACAATAATCAGCAACATTTTACTTACCATCCATGTTCACTACTATTAAGCATTGTACATTTCATACTAAAAATTGTAATGGGACAAAACACTCACACTACACTATATATACATGCGCACACACAAGCACGCACATACATGCACGCATGCACACACACACACATATGTACAAACACTTAGAGAACTGTGTGACAGCATAATTGAACTACTGCTGTGGTCATGCTGCAGGAAGATGAAGAGGACACCGTGAAGTACAGAACCTGGGAGAATGCCGAGAATGCGGGCTTTGATGAGGATGAAGATGAAGAAATGGAAATGGAAATGACTGAGAGGAGTATGAAGCTGTTGGTATCAACAAATGCTAACAATTCAGCTGAACTTTAAAATTATTTATTAACTAACTTGACATTCACTCTACACACACTGACTTGTGACTCCTTAGTGTTGTGTATACATTATGCAGCAGATGTATAGAGTTAGTATTATATATGCTGCAAACTAATGTTTTACCTGCCAATGGCATGTGCCCAGTCACGTACATGGATGCAGGACACTCTTTCACATGTTCATGGTTGATCGTTACAAGCAACCATGCACGTGTAGTGTCTATCAGCATTTCACTAAGGAAGAGCCATGCCCTCCCAGTGACAAAAAGGTTAGGAAATCTTTGGGGAAAATTGCAGTATAGATTGGCATTGTTATTTTTTATCATGTATTTAGCATAAATTTTAGGCTATTTTCAATCCTTCAAATTTTTATTTTATTTATTAAGGCTTTACAGCACAAGATGCAAAAGTCTTGCAGCTTCTGGGTGCACCCCCATGAGCAGACCCCTGAAATTCTACTTTATATTATAGCCATACAATAATAGTAATACTGTGCTGTACTTGCCTCCCTCCATGAAACTGGAGGCACGATTGTTATCTTCACAGAAATGTTGATTTCAGTATTTCGCGAGATGCAAGAATTTATTTTTAAAATTTTGTCTTCCATGCAAAGGACTAGGGCCGCCCAGAGAAATTAAGGGGCCCAGGGCAGAGAGTTAAAGTGGGGCCCTTGACCCAAGTTGTAAGGTGAAGACCAAAAAAAAAAAGGGGTCACAACCTGCTGGCAATGACAATAACTACCCATCACCAACCATATCTCCTTATCTATAAGCTTGCTATAGTGCTCCTCTGAAGAATACTGTGATTGCTTTATTAGAGTATTTAGATCTGACTGCTCTATTAGAGTATATCGATCTTTTAAACAGGTATTCAGGAGGCCCTTCCTGGGGCCCCTTTCAGGCTGGGGCTCGGGGCAAAATGCCTCAGTTGCCCCCCCCCCCCTGTGGGCGGCCCTGCAAAGGACTGAATAAACCTTGCTACTTAACTAGATATTATCTAGAGTTATTGACTTATTGTAGTTTAAAAGTACGTACAGTAAAAAGCAAATGATTCACTAGGTCCCGGCACAGGGTTGCTTTCTTTCAAAAATCAGAAAATGAAACATGAATTTTTGAATTCAAACTGCCCTACCAGCCAAGACAAGAAAAGCCAACTCTTCCTTATAGTAGGCATTCCAGTATCCGAGATTTTTTAATAAAAAAATTCTCCGTATAGTCCCCAATAGAACCCTGGCACAAAATGACAACTCGTGTTGAACTTGGGATTGCTCCGTCGTCCGAGCTCCAATGAGGGTGAAAATCGCTGTGGGGTTTGTCCACACGCTGATCATCATGAAAATCTTAGTTTTATCGTGCGCGTTACATATAAGTAAGTTTTGTGTTGTTTTGTAATCTTTTCAAGCCTTGTAATGTATGTAGAATACTTTAAAACTTTAAAAAACGTACGGTCGGGTGGAAGGTAGTCACTGGTGCTTACTTTAAAGAGCGTAATTACTTCGCTTGGGTTAGCGATTTTCAGCTCCAGAGCAATTTTCTGATGGTTGTGTCATCAGCTCAAAGTATAAACCACTTCAAAGTCGGAATAACAGTGCCATAATTGAAACCACAACTCCACCTTAAGTATTGTTGCATCATTGTGGCACCTCCACTTTAGTTGTTTACCTTTATAAGTTGTTAACTTGATGTTTTTACCAACTTGAGATAGTCACTTGCCTATGGGCATACACCATTGTATTGAGAAGTGTGCAGTAGGTGAAACATATTTGCTCACCACAAAGCATACAAAGATCGCTGAGATCCAATAAGACCTGAAGTTACTCTCATTACATGTACAAACTTGCAGCTAGAAGCAACTGCAGTTTCAAGATAGTCCAGATTGCTAAATGGTTTCCTGATTCAATTGTGCCATCTTTCCCTGTAAAATGTATGGGGAGCCCTGGAGAAAAAATGTACCTTTTTCAGTTTTTAAGCACTGTGCATGCCAAAGTAGCTAATTCCAACCCAACAGACTATATATTTCTGAGATCGGCAATCAATACTCTATCTATTGAGCATATAAAAAGCCCGTTTTTCCAAAATTTTAAAATCAGTCTGGAATGCCTACTTATAGTGATGTGATAAGGTTGGATGCATAGTCTCTCTATGCTGGCTGTTAGTCTGGAAAGGATCTGAGACTTCTCAACATCTGGGTGAAGAGTGTCACTAAAATTTTCGGTCGTCATTCTACAGGACCTGCAAGATCCTGCAAGTTCTTGCAAGAAAAAACTTCTTACTTGACACTTAAAAATGGAAAATCATTTGGCTAGCTTCGAACTTGATGATTAGCCGAGTATCTGCCGCATCGCAGGAGGTTCTGGATTAGCTAGAGTAAGCCACCAATGTTCGACCACCATCGGTTCGGACGCAATTTTTCTTTAAACCCGCAAAGAAAATTTCTATGCCTTTGAAGAGGTCTAGGCCATAAACTCTTGCATGCAAAATTTCAGACCTGCAGCTTTCTTCGTTTGACTGCAGGAGCTACAAAAGTGACCTGTCCGAATGTTCTCAATTCTCGGACAAAAATATATATTATCGGTCGAGTGGCACTGCTCGTAATGCTTGGAGTTAATCAAGTCTTCCAATACTTGATATGAAAGAGCAACTCTTATACTCTCCAAATATATGCAGATATTTGGCTTAGTCCTTATTGGCTGTGAATTACAAAGCTCCAAAGTCACCTCAGTCCTGCAATCTTAAATTCGACCACATGTGCAAATCAAATAGTTACCTATATCGAATTCAAAGCTATTTTTGTGAACATTGAGAGGATCAGCTACCATTCAATAGTAAATAGATACATGTACAATGACCGCATCTCGATTTTTGCCCGAATAGCTACATTGCATTTACACTTCTCTGACAGTAGCAGCCTAGCTACTGCACCCAGCAGATACATACACAATCCAAATCGACTTAAATTGGGGATTTTACTATCCCCTGTCTTAAAAATGTCAAAATTTTCTCTTCAAAATGTCTAGGACAATAGTCAGATCGAAATACTCTAATAGAGCAGTCAATTACTTTAATATAACAATCAGTCAATGCATTACCACATGAAATCAGAATTTAAGCGTTGTAATCAACGAAATTCACATATGAATAGTCTTATTGAAATGAACATGCCTAGGCGTGGCTCTCAGATTTTCTGACTGCTCCAATTGTATATAGGTGACTGTTCTATTAGAGTGTTTCGATCTGGCTAATATCCTGGACATTTTGAAGAGAAATTTTTTGATATTTTTAACAGGGGTTAGTCAAAACCCCATTTAAGTCGATTTGGATTGTGTATGTGTCTGCTGGGTGCAGTAACTAGGCTGCTACTGTCAGAGAAGCCTAAATGCAATGTAGCTATTCCGGAAAAAAAATCAAGGTGCGGTCATTGTACAAGTATCTATTTAATATTGAATGGTAACTTATCCTCTCAATTTTCATAAAAATAGCTTTGAATTCGATATAGGTAACTATTTGATTTGCACATGTGGTCGAATTTAAGATTGCAGGACTGAGGTGACTTTGGAGCTTTGTAATTCACAGCCAATAAGGACTAAGCCAAATATCTGCATATATTTGGAGAGTATAAGAGTTGCTCTTTCATATCAAGTATTGGAAGACTTGATTAACTCCAAGCATTACGAGCAGTGCCACTCGACCGATAATATATATTTTTGTCCGAGAATTGAGAACATTCGGACAGGTCACTTTTGTAGCTCCTGCAGTCAAACGAAGAAAGCTGCAGGTCTGAAATTTTGCATGCAAGAGTTTAATCGCGTCCGAATCGATGGTGGTCGAACATTGGTGGCTTACTCTACATGATTTATTAATTATACCAAACTGTTGCCTCCCATTTAAATCTACTATATTACGGACCCGACACTCACACAACTTTAAACTAGTACCTTACCAACCAAGAATTGATGTATATAAATATTCCTTCCTCCCAAGAACTGTACCAGAATGGAATAGATTAGATGATGAGATTATTGAGACTGACTGTGTTGAAGAATTTAAGCAAAAATTAGCCCCTTCTATGTATATAGTTAAGTATAACTTATCGTAATTGTATATATTTTTAAAGTTTATTATTGTAATTGTACATATGTATATAATTAAGTAACTTGTTGTAATTGTACATACTTATATAGTTAAGTAACTAATTGAAATTGTACACATGTAATTGCACATCAGCATTATACCCCTGGAGGGTCCTGCTGATTAACAATAAATAATAATAATAAATAAGAGCAATAATATTTTTCATACAAAAGGATATAGCTACAATACAATACACATCATAGTAGGTGGTTACATCTTGCCACTTCCAAGTTTGCTCTTGCTCTGCTTTATCCTGTTAGGAGATAATGTTTAGTTGATGTAAGTGAATATTTAATGTTTATTAGTATGGATGCCTCAACGTCACTGAAATAATCCATAAAATTGAGAGCATTACACTACATGAGGTTATAAACAAGGTATAACGCAAGCAATCATCCGATCAGTTGATCTCAACATATGCAAGGGCGGATTTAGGGGGGGTGCTTGGGGGGCTGAAGCACCCCCTCCAAAAGTTTACAATGAGGAAGCTTCTAGAAGCTGTAGCACAAGTACAGTTGCATTTTATACACATATATGGGTAATGAAAAAATGGAAAGAGCAAGAGGAATAGCTAATCTTATCCAAGAATTACTAAGAGTGGTTCAAAATTATACTTTTGTCTTACCTTAGAAGCTGCTAAAATCGAAATACTATAATAGAACAGTCAACTACTCTAATAGAACATCCATTATTAAAACAAGAAGTTACCAGAGTGTAAGCTGAAATTAAACCTATTCTTCTAGATCTGTGCACTGCTACCCTCACCATTGTACTAAACATCCTGCCATATACCAATAACTTTAGTTAAAAGATTTATACCATTAATGTACTAAATTGTATAAAACGAAAATCTATTTTGAAAACAACTTTTTCTGTCAAATAGTTTAAGTGATTTTAGACTCTGCTACAAACTTAATTCTTGCTTCTCTTGCAAGTAAAACAATAGTCTTATATAATAGTGAACTTCTTAGCATCATTATAAAGTTCATAAGGCTGCAACATCTGAGAGCTGTTTGTTTTGTTTCCCTTACTTGATCAAATCCCATGCTACATTTATCTAAATCTAGCAGCTTCTGGACTTTACACTATCAAATCCCTTGAAGCTCAACTTTAAGGTTAATTGAGACGGCAGCATTTATGTTGTCATGATCATTGTGTGCTAAAAGGGGTTAGTTGTGGCCTAAAACTAGTTGTATTTGTAGACTCGGTTGTAAAACAATATGTGACCCAGTCTGACAAAACCGGGCTTATCGCCTATTTTAAACATATCAAAACTAGTCTGTACATTTTGTCAAATGAAGCCATATGCGTATTTCGTTTTTTCAATACATTTTGTACGCAAAACACATGTTTTTAAAGCGTAAAGTTTCATTACACCTTACACATTAGACTTTTCCAAAAAAAACGGGTGGAATTAACAATTTCTAACCTTCAGCTTTCTTTTGTTCAATACAATTTTATCACAATTCAACCGGGAAGTCACTGCTCTTGGAGGCTGAAGTCCGTTGATTGCAAATAACTCCCATACATTGCGTATTGATGATTGCGCATGGCTCAATTATCGCGATGATTCTAAGTCACACATGGGGAAATCCCCATTAAAACGGGTAACATTATTTAGAGCAGTCTAGCAGCAACAGGTTGGTGTGAAATTTATGTGGATTGCGACAGTATTTGCCAGTGCTCTCGTGGGTTAAACGTTTGTAACAAAAACTCCATATATTTGAATGGACACACGAAATACCTACTTCCCAGAGAGCTACTTTTCGGATGCTACTCGATGCAACAGGGGTTCTAGTGAACTGAGGTTTGTAGTAATGTATTTTATATCAGAGAGATTCTACTAGTAACTCAGAGTCAAATTTTCGTATACGCGTAATTTAATTTTTGCGGTAAACTTGACACAAGTTTTGATATGAAGTATCGAGAAATGCCGGTTTTAAGTATTTAGTGTGTTGTAGCTCGCCAATGGTTGAAGCTATGTGTACCAAATTTTCACACGTTTTACACCAATTCCTTGCCTTCCAGAGCATCCATTGTGCAAGTAGCCAACAACTAAGTTTCCCGCCATTTTAGATAGTTTTTAAACCGAGGTTGACTGTATCAGGCGAGCTGCAAATTGGGTGGGAGGTGGGGATCCTGGAAGGCGGACAAGATGGTGTTCAAAGTTTGAAAAGGATGAATTAGACCAAGTTTTGGGCCATTGAGGTCTCAAAATTGGCTTAAATGAAAGAAAATTCACAGCAGAGGTACTTATTCAACACCACAGAGCTGTAGAGCCACATACAGTCATTCCCAGGCTGACCAGAGCTCCATTAAGGCCCCACACCACACGTAAGGGTCTCCACTGGGCTTGGGAAAAGCAGCCAGCAAAACCAGACCACTCAAGTCTAGCTGATTTTAAATTAAATGTGGAATTAGATAGTTTATTCATGTAGCTGTGTGCCCTGGGTGAAAAATCGAATCTGCTGACATGGGCGCCGGATAAGACCGGTTTTCTCAGACTGGGTCACAAATGTGTTAGTGCATGTATAAAGTAACCGGAGACACCAGTTCCGTAACCCAAGGCAACTGAAAAATGCTTTGCAGTAAAAGGTTAATATTATCTACAGATCAATCAACAAAATTCATAAAAGGCAAAGCATTAATTGTTGTGGTTTTGTAATAATTATGTCATTTCTATCAAAAATTTGCCAAAAAGGAAGTTTGTACAGTTTTATCATTGTACAGTGTGTATTAATTATCTATTCCCTTGCAGTTAACTTTGAATGCAGGAATCACTTATAGAACCACAAGTAAGTCAGTATAGTAATATACCTCTTCATTGATTACATCTAATATTATTTTCACATAGCACTGCCCAATTACATAGAGCCATATATCTCATACGACCAAGGCCGCCCAGAGAAATTAAGGGGCCCAGGGCAAAGGGTTAAAGTGGGGCCCCAGAGGCAAGGAGGTTTCCATTCTGAATCACAACTTCACCCAAGCTATAAGTTAAAGACCAAAAAAAAAATGTCACAACCTCTTGACAATGACAATAACTACCACTCAACAACCATATCTCCTTATCTATAAGCTTGTTACACTGCTCCTCTGAAGAGTACTGTGACTGCTCTATTAGAGTATATCGATCTTTTAAACAGGTATTCAAGGGGCCCTTCATGGGACCTCCTGGGGCCCCTTTCAGGTCAGGGCCCAGGGGCGGATCTAGGATTTATAAAAGGGAGGGGCTAACTCAAGGTACTAATCTCTTGGGTAAAGGTGTGCAGAGCATGCTG
Organism: Dysidea avara; assembly: GCF_963678975.1. Classification (NCBI taxonomy): domain Eukaryota; kingdom Metazoa; phylum Porifera; class Demospongiae; order Dictyoceratida; family Dysideidae; genus Dysidea; species Dysidea avara. The sequence continues at coordinate 60,504,789 of NC_089272.1, forward strand.
GAACTAGGAGGGCCTGGGGGCATGTCCCCCCAGGAAAATTTTGAAAAATAGATGCTAACACTGCTTGAAGTATCTTAGTTTACTACAGTGGTATATCCCCAGTATATGGAACAGTTAATTGTTTGTTATTTTAGTAGTTTTTCAGTCAACCCGCATTCACTGATGTTTTACTGAGAGTTTAAAACTTAGTAAAATAATTATGTTCCATATACTTAAGTTTACTGACACTTTACTATCAGTATAACTAGTCAGTCAGCAACTTACTAGCTTTCTAATCTCTACTTAAACATACAATAAAACCTATATCACCAAGTTTGTTTGTGGGTTTAATTTCACTCAACTGAGGCTACCTTAAGATATGTATGGGCCCCCGCATACAAATTTTTCATCTCAGTCTGTACTGTTGACTGGATTAATCTAATGGAAATTCTATGGGTTAATGTTAATCAAGAATAAATTTACTCTTCGTTAATGCAAATTGGTTATTGATACAAACATACCAGCTTTGTTCATCAACTTGAACTGTCACTGCAATAAAATGTGTATTTGTATTTGTGTATACCACACACACACATCACATACTTCAGTGGAGTATGTGATGTGTAGGAGATGATGGTTCACATTTGCTAACTAATGGACAAATGTGAACTATCATCTCCTACACATCACATACACCACAGGAGTGCATGCTATGTACAACACATTTAGAGCACACCACATATGCACAAATGCACATTTTATTGTAATGTGTCTGTGTAATGAATGGTTTAGCACAAAATGAGTTTATTTATAGCACATAAATTCAATAAAATTGATGATTTTCTATACATCCTACTACCTCTAAGTGATAAAGGATGCCAAAGAAAACCTATTTTTAACACTAGAATCATCTGTAATAGCAGAAAATAGTTTTTCATTTACAAATCTTAGTGTCATGTACCAATACACAGTCACACTGCTTGTCTTGTGTGTTTCACACACTATATCCTAAAAGTGTACCTGCACCCCAAGGATGTGCTGCTGGTTAAGTGTGCTATGACCACCTCAGCTTTAACAGTGTGCTCTATTCAATGGTCCTATAATAAATGTTTATTTTAGCAGTAACTACTGTTGAATTCCCCCAGATTAATGCAGCAATAATGGCGTCAGATCTATATGATGGTACCAGAACTATCACATATAATGCCATAATTGTCTCACTACAGCAGTGTGTACCAACTGACGAGCACTGTGAATTCACTGACAACACTTGTAGGTAGCAGGTTGCAGGGACCACAGCAACTGTGACTAGTGCCTCTGCCATCCAGATTACTGACAGGAACAGTGGTAAGTATTATTACCACAATTTTTGCTGTTTTATTAGTTGATACCCTAAAAATATCTGTAACAGATGCAGTATTATAAGCCATTTACAGCAACAGTGTTAGGGTTATTATACCTACGGTATTCATTTGTGAGACATTTGAATTGCAATTTTCGTGGCTTTTATTTTTGTAGGCTTTAATATGACATGTTAAGATTACCAGCAAACATGTGATGTTAATATAGTCCTCAGTGTTAATTGAGTACATGCATGTACATGTAGAGCCTCATTGGCTAAGACACAGCATCACTATCCTAAATTTTCATGTATATATTCAGGTTTAAATATGAACTACTATATGTACTCCTGGGACAAACTAGTGACCTGCAGGAGGTTGTATCAGGTCTCACAGATGAACATTAAGGAATTCAAAATTCCATAGCCCATTGTATGAGATAAGGGCATATATACTTGCCAGATCTCTTTTAAATGCGTACACAAATGTGTACAATTATATTGCATATGCCTTACCTTTGCCTTTTGGGTATCATAGCGAAATGTTACATTGCCCAATTCCTCTCTGTACAAAGACCCCACACAAGCATGGCCCATTTTTTGACTTCAACAAATTGTAAAAATGTCATTGCGGTCATCCTTACTAGGTCATGATTATTGGGAATTTTAACTAATTTTTGTTGCCTGGAATCATTCTGTACCAATGCACATACTCATGTATGTACATACATTAATTTGCAGGTTGCAGAAATCTGATGTGCCCCATGGGAGAATTCTACACTTTGTTTAATGGATGTCAACCGTGTCTAGCAGGATATTAGTAAGTACTATCTGATATAATACTCTAAAGCCTGGCTATAATTATGTAATATCAAAGGACTATGTAAAGGAAAAAATTTTATTGAGTATGCTTTCACAAGGATTACGTAAAAATATATACAGATATATACTTGTCTTTGTATACAGTTGTCCAGGAGGCACAGCATCAGCTATGTATTCCATGTGCAACTGAGACCTTCAATGATGCTGAGTGGTCTGTATCCAGCTCTGACTGCAGAGTAAGGCCAGAACCATCATATACATAATGTACTGTTGAATGTCTTTTTATTATAGCCTTGTCCAGATGGTTCATTTAGTACTACTGGATCAGCATATTGCAGTTTCAATACATCTGTTACGAGTGCCCTTGGCTCCTACCCCACAATGAGTGGCGGAATAACTACCTGTGTACCTTGCTCACAAGGCAGTGCTTGTCCTAATGGAGCATCACATGGGAATGTCCTGAAGGATTCTACACACCACAGTCTGGAGCTGTTAATTGTGCAATATGTCCTGCTGGATACTGGTGTCCTACTACAACTCATGGGCCTATAAAATGTGATGATGATAAGTACTCCTTTATGGGGGAGATCAGCTGCCATGATTGTCCACAAGAATTTATGTGAGTGTTGATAAGTCTCAACTGACATTATCATATTGGATACTCTACTTACAGGTGTGGCGGTAATATAAGTTTTCCTCGACCAATAATCGCACAACCCACGACATGTAGTAATGGTAAGAAATTATAGTTAAAAGGCTGACATACACCGTACACAGCAATGCTCCTAAATAATGATTACTTACATTTGTGACTGGACTTGTATTGCAAGTCCACAATCCATAAGACGTCTGCACTATCCGTGGGATATGCTTACCGTCCAACTTGATCTACCCTTCTGTTTCCTGTAATGTATATATGTTTTGGGAATGTGTGGGATATTGTGTTACTACAATGTACAATCCGTTATTAAAGAAGCCATGTGGTAAGACTTAATTGGCATGCTTCACTGACCATTAAAAGTTTGTGGACAGTGCATTCGACAATCATGCTACTCTGTGTGTAGTCTCATGCTTACTTGACCACAGTATGCACAAGATCATGGCCAAAACACCATTTTAATTACAATGTACAAATTATATATTCACAGTCTGTGAATACAAGTGCAACAGAACTAAAACAAACTAAACAGTGAAAAACATAAGCAGGATACTCTATCTACGGATCGTCCCAATTACGTACAGTATAATTATAAGTTTAGTGAATGTATAATTCAAATTGGTCAATCAAAGCAGATCTGTCAATGAATCCTCCTGCCCATCCCTCATTACACAGTCTAGCTTCTATATCACTTGTAGTTATTCCATTCAACTCACGATAAAACCATGGTTGGGTAGGGGTATCACAACAGTTACTAGTGATGCAACCAGATCTGTCCCACAATGGGTCATTGAAGTAATAGGCAGAGGTATTGTAAACATCAACAGCTCCTGGTTCACAGTAATAGTTAGTTCTGACAAAGGAAGGAGGTGCATACCCTCCACCGACAGCACATGGACAGTTGTAAGCCATATTTATATGATTATCAAATGCACCACATTTATAGGTCCAAATGTGTTGACATTGACTACCATAAGTGATCAGTAGTCCTTCAGCATAGGAAAGATCAATTTTTTGACCATGCCAGTAAGTACCAAGAAAGGCAGTTGTTCATCCCTTCTGATATCCTCTTGCTCTACCACACCCTTTGGAAACTTATTCCATTAGTGGAGAAGTTGGCAGAAGTGCAAGCATTGCCATCATCACTATTGATACGACAGAAACTAACACTAGTAAGAGTAAGTTTCTTTACACCATCCACTGGGTCAGTCATCTTCTGCATTGATATCAATGTTAGCAATTCTTATCCATCTTCCTCCCTAGGCCTCTGTCAAATATTCCAGCATAATAAAAAGCACAATAGGCTGGAGTGCTATGCCAGCATAATGCTGGCATGTTAAGTGAATATTTCAAACTATGGAGTTTAATTCCATGAAACTATATTGATACTCCCTAATAGTACAGTCAGTGGAAACTGCAAACTTCACTAGAGCACTAAAATGCATTGTACATAGCTCCTTAGATCGATACTCTCTAATAGAACAGTAACTTTATGGTGAAATACTCTAATAGAGCATTCACTGATTAAAATGTTCTATGATAATTGTCACAAATGTTGTAAACTTAGGAGCATAATGCAAGCAAAATAGGAACACTGAAAAAGCATAATGGGTGAAAATTTAGGAAATTCCCAAAAGCATTTTAGGCAATATTTTGAGCATATTTGACTGAGGCCTACTCCTCCCACACCAGCACATGTGGGGATCAAGTCTCCAGTAGTGATTGTAATTTCTGTCATGTTACAATATGTCCATTGAGTGTCATTAATATGATAATAACCTGACTTGTCTCGGATTTCAGCATTACCATTATAAATGTCCTCACAAGATGATCCAGTGTAAGTCATCCCACAATATACCCTGATGGGACCATCTAGTATCCAGTAATATCCTGGTATATCACGGCTTTCAGGATTCTTATTATAGATGTCCTCACAAGACTCTCCAGGGTAGAAAGGTGATTTGAAATAAAACTTAGTACACTGGTCAGTAGCCAGTTCCTTAGTGAGAAGCACTGTTACAATGCAATAAGCTGCCAGCATTGTTAGAGGTCAAAGCAAAATCACAAAGGTTTCTATGAACATTCTAATGTAGTCATTGTATATTTATAACTATCACCCAGTTCCATTTTCCTGTTCCATTCCACCCACAATAATGGCATCCACCATTTAAAACATTTTTTCTGTATACAGATGACAAGACCACATTGTTCATCATCATAATCATTGTCATCATCTATGTTGCGCTGTTTATCATATGTGTTCTGCTCTCTGTGATTGTTAGGCTACATAGAAAGTTGGGCAAGTAATTATATAATTTTCTACACATTCAACACTGTGTCACACCATACTACAATTGTGTCTATGGCACGTTTAAGAAAAGTTGTGGCAGCAGAAAATAACAAGACAGTGTTTGCCTCAAGAACTGGCAACATCACAATGAACATGGCTTATCAACCATTCAACAAAGATCAACGTTTTGATAAAGACCAAGTGTTTGTCAATGTAAGTGTGTACTATCATAAATAGGATATTTAGCTATATACTATCCAAAAGGAGGCCAAGATTTAGATAGCTAATATACATGTAGCACACATGAACCACCAGCCTATTATGCTTTTGTTTTATATATTTCACCTTGCCTGCTTTGTGTATTACATGTATAATGCATAACAGTACTCTAATAAAAGTCGAATGGCTACCTGCCTGCTCTAATAGAGTTACTGACTTTTGTATTAGAATACATTGGTGCATGCAAGGTTATAAACTTTAGCATTATTATTCTGCCTATTATGCTCGCATTGTTTGATGCTTCAAAGATCTATTATGCTCAAAATTATGCCAGCATAAGTAGCTGGTGCCTACATGTGAAACATAATATTATCTTACCTTTATCCCATAACTATTCTAATAGAGCAATCATATACGGTTGTGCCCTTCCAGTCGAAGTTGTGTCAGCTATGCCCCCGAGTGAAAAAAGATTTGGAAAATCTTTGGGGAAAGTTGCGGCATAGATTGGCAGTGTTATTTTTTCATATTTTTAGCATAAATTTTATCAATCCTTCAAATTACAAAAGTCTTGCAGCTTCTGGGGGTGCATCCCCAGAAATTCTACTTTACATTATAGTCATACAATAATAGTAATGCTGTGCCGTATTTGCCTCCCCCCTTGTAGGTCAAGTCTAGAATCGCCACTGGTCACTCATACACTGCTTTACTTTCATGTTTCATGATAAACTTTTGTGCAAAAATATTTTCGTATGATAGCTAGGGTCCACAATCTGAAAAATCAACTGTTACAAATCAATCCCCTACCATTGTTGGATGTTCATTGTAGTATCCAATTGCTAGATCCACCATGAAATCAGAGGCACAATTGTTATCTTACAGAAATATCGATTTCAGTATTTTGCGAGATGCAAGAATTTATTTTTAATATTTTGTGCTCCACACAAAGGACTGAATAAAACTTGCTACTTAGCTAGATATTATCTAGAAGTTTAAAAGTACTTACAATAAAAAGCAAATGATTACTGGGTTCCCGGCACAAGATTGCTTTCTTTCAAAAATCACAAAGTGAAACATGAACTTTAAAATTCAAACTGCCTACCAGCCAAGACAAGAAAAGCAAACTCTTCCTCATAGTGATGTGATAAGGTTGGATGCATAGTCTGTTAGTCTGGAAAGGATCTGAGACTTCTCGTCATCCGGGTTAATATTAAAGTCCATAAACAGTATGTACATGTCCCACATGCCATTTACTGTAAATACACTGTCATGTATTTACCATTTTAACATTTACAGATGACAAGACCACATTATTCATCATTATAATCATTGTCATTATCTGTGTTGTACTGTTTATCATGTATATCCTGCTCTCTGTGATTGTTAGACTACGTAGAAAGTTGGGTAATTAATTCTCTGCACATTCAACACTGTGTCACACCGTACTATTGTGTCTACAGCACGTTTACAAAAAGTCATGGCAGCAGAAAATAACAAGACAGCATATACCTCAAGAACTGGCAACATCACAATGAACACAGCTTATCAACCATTCAAAAAGGACCAGTGTTTTGATAAAGACCAAGGGTTTATCAATGTACGTAAGCATATAGCATCACAAATAGGATAATCTTAGTTACCATTCTGAAGGAGGCCAAGGTTTAGATAACCACCAGCCTTTTGTGATTTTGTTTTATTTCGTCTTCGATGCATTATATATTATATTTTATTTCGCCTTGGATGCATTATGTATTATATGCATAATATACTCTAATAAAACAGCCGTGTTGATAGATACTTGCTGAGTTACTGACTTATAGATTGATGTAATTATTTACTTATACTAAAGGTAGTAATGGGACAAAGCACTCACAGTATACACACACACTCACGCCACATGCACCAGCACACATATATGCACGTACCACACTACACTAAACACACGCACACTCACATGCACTCTGCACATACACTATACACACATGCGCGTACTACAAACTACACTACACTACACGCACGCATGCACATAAACACATATGTGCACCACATGCTTACATAATAGAGAACTGTGTGATAAACAGCATAATTTAACTACTGTTGTGGTAATGTTGCAGGAGGACACAATGAAGTACAGACCTTGGGAGACTGCTGAGAATGCAGGCTTGATGGGGATGAAGATGAAGAAGTGGAAATGACTGAGAGGAGCATGAAGCTGTTGGTGTCAAGAAATGCTAACAATTCAGCTGAAATTTATATTGACTAACTTGACATTCAGTCTACACACACATTGACTTGTAACTCCTTTAACGTTGTGCATACATTATGCAGCAGAATCAGGATGTATAGAGTTAGTATTACACGTTCACATGTTCATGGTTGATCACTATAGGCAACCACATGTATATACGTCTATCAGCATCACTCATATACTGCTAGCTTAAGTACTTTCATGCAAAAAAAAATTTCAGTATAGTCTTTTGTGTAAAAATTTTCGTATAATTTCACATGCAAGAATAGGATAGGTTAAGCTTGCTGGGGACATGTCCCTTAAACTGCTTCATTGTTATCCCTTTAGCTATAATTATGGTATAATTATTATTGCAACAAAAACTATTCAGAAACCTTTTTATATAAGATTCCTAGATCTGCCATAGCATGACAGCTATAGGCTATTCATTTTAGTAAGCACCCTCTTACAGAGTCTTTGAACTGAAACTTGAAGATGTGATGTATTAGGATGTCAACAAACCTAGATATTCTAATTTCAAGATTAATAGCTAATTTGTCCAGTTATTTTATCTTATAAATAAGCTTGAAAGTTTTGTGTCATGAATGTTTACACCACTATGTACATGTAATGGATATTGAGATTTCCTACGTATATACATGCCAGCATAACAACAAGCACAATATGCTGGAGTGCTATGCTAACATATTAGGTATTGTGGAGCTCAATTCCAGATCAATAGCCCCTAACAGAACAGCCGGTGCAAACTACTTGAGTGCATTGTTCACAGCTCATTAGATTGATACTCTCTAATAGAACAGTCACTTTGTAGTGAAATACTCTAATAGAGCATTCACTGATTAAAATGTTTCTAGCCTGGGGGCATAATACAAGTATAATGTGAACACTGAACAGCATAACAGGTGAAAATTCTGGGAAATTAGAAGCACCATGGGAAAAATTTTGAGCATATTTGACTCAGGCCTAAAATGTGTAGCTAGCACACAAGACAAGAGAAAATCACTTCACACATAAGCACCCCTAATAATTCCTGCTAGTAGATACTTTTTTATAGTACATCTAATAACATAACACCATACATTAAAATTCATACAAATGTTACAAAACTACACTACACTTTATTTTGTACATTGTAAATTCACTTACATTTACACTACAGATATAAAACCACAAACACAAACATACACATGAACACAATTGCATATGCCAAAAGATTGATTTTAATTGTTAGTTATAGTGGTATTTATACCATAGTGCTTGAGCTCTTGCTAGCCAAGTGTGTTTGAGCAGCAAAATTATTGATACGTATACTCACAGGGTTGTGATTACTTCCTCCATTACCAACAGACTTTATTTGTTCATATGAATTCCCATTGACAGAAGGTAACTTGGCCGTGGCGTCTGATGCGTACATGTTATTCAGAGGTTTCTGAATTTCAACTTGGCTATACTACAAAAAGTTAAGTTAAGAACTTGCATGTAGAGCATTCTATTGTTTACTTGTGGATTATCTCCATACTGTATGATGAAAGCTGGCTCTCTAAAAATATTCATGATACGTAAACCAGGTACATAATAATATGTACTAAGAGTACAGTTATGCACAATAAAAATATCATAAAATTCAACTATTTTCATGCAAACCTTTTTATGATAAAATAATATTCTGATTTACGTGAACAATTGCTACATTAGAGTATCTTGATCTTTTAGAAAAAATATAATTCTTGCATATGAAAATTATTTTACAATGAAAACTTTTACAATGGAAAATTATGCTCCACTATCATGCCTTGTGGCCTACATGTGTAAATAAATGGATAACAGTCCACTTAGCTTGTGAGTGGATAACTTTATTACGGCTAATTTGTATTTTATTATTTGACATGTTCATGAAACATGCTCTAAAATATTCATGTCAGTGTTAACTTAAATTTTCTGTTAGAACTATCAAATGTAACAGTTTTATTAGAGTGCACTGATCTTTATCTATGCAAGATATGACATTATTATTATTCAGCCTTCTATGCTACGCATTATACCACACTAATCTGGTCAGGGTATAATACATGGAACTTGTATAGAAATTAGATAACAGTTTTCATGAGGCATTTGCCAATAATGCTTGTCTTGTCCAGAAAGCAAGCTATTAAGCAAACTGAGGGTGCTAGCATCGAGGCTTATCCTTTGATTTTCATTGTGTTAGTTCCACGGTGGTCTGTGGCATCTAAAATGTGGCATTGAATCAATTACAGTACTCTTTATATGTCTTGCTTGTTCCCTTGCAACTGTTGGCAAACACTTACTTTCCTGACTTATCATCATCATCATTCACTTTATAAGTAGCTGCTACTGTTGATAAAGTAAATAATTAGCAGTACACAACACTCAAATACTATAGTATAATGTTCATGCATACACGTATGTACAGCATGTTCAATGAATATACTGTGATTATTAATATGTACCTTAGATATTTTGCTTGAAGAGCTGAAGCCTTGAACAAAGCTCTTAAACTTTTTAAAGCCAGTACCGCCTATGTATGTATCCTGGATGCTGAATATGTCCTTGAGGCCAGCACACCTTATGTGCTCAATGATTTTAGAGAACCAACCATTTTGTGACAAAGTAAAGTACTATATAAGGTGCCTATACAATAGCTACCCTCGCCATTTATAGCTACTGATGCAAGCACCATAAATTCTGGAAGAGATGTGTATGATTATAAAGATGCGTTTATCTGTGAAGGCTTAGGTAAGCTTTCAAAGTTAACAAATTATCTTTTGAAAACTACTAGTCTTTGTGAACATTATGTTTTGAAGTTTGAAGTTAAACTTCCACTATGAATAGATAGCCACTAAGTTATACACTACGCATTTGCATCATATTTATCTGCTCAAGTTGTTTTTATCTTATAGAGATGTGTGCTAGCCATGGTGAAAGACAAATGCTCTGGTATTTTAGATTTCCAGTGGATATAGTCTGTTCGCGTTGACCTGAGCCCTTGTTTCTTGTTAATAACTCCTGTTACATGGGTCAGCTGCACAAACATTTAGTAGTGCTGTGAAGCCCTTTAAACGCCAGAACCGTTAATCAAAAAGTGTTTTGATATGGGCAAGAACAAGTTATGAGGCTTTAAAAATATCCCATACATTTAGTATGAAGATCCAGGCATGTAAACATGTTCAGTGTTGGGAGTAACGCGTTATGTAATATTATTACTTTTGTGGTAACAAAGTAATATAAAGAAATATGCTATGAAAACAGGTAATATAACGCAAGATACTTTACTTACAAACGTAACGCGTTACCTAAGTAATATAATTACTGTAACGAGTCTAATATGACATAATATTATTATTATTAAAAGTAACGAAGTTACTAATCTCGTTAGTAATCCTCTGAGTAACGCCTAACCACAACGAAGTAACGAGGCCTACTGAATGAAGCTTATTCACTAGCTTCTTACTTATAACCAAGATTTGCACATTGTCCAACAACGCAATCATGTCATGTGATAAGGTGGTAGTTTCACACGTGACAGCTTAAGGCTGTGAACACAAAGTAATATAATATGTAATATTATTATAGTTACTTTATTTTATGGGTAATATGTAACTGTAACTAAATAGTTCTGTTGCAAGCAATATGTAACATGTAACTAGTTACTTTTACAAAGTAACTTTCCCAACACTGAACATGTTTATAACATGAAAACATGTTTGTTCCAGTACAAAACCATTGGGAGTGAACACATGTTCACCTCTTTGATATTACCATATTTGGCGGGGGCTCAGGTGAACACATACTGACTATAGTTGGAACACAAGGATAAAGATGTGGAGACTCTTGGACAGCTGCCTGTTTGGATGTCAGCTATGCCAGTTTCTTTTGTAACTTTTATTCAACTCTTGAAAATTGCTTATAGCTAACTTTTATGTGTGAAAGTTAATTATTTGGTCTCATATGAAAACCTATAATTTATTTTAGCCGGTTTGAAGCTTGCCAAAGTTGTGGAATTCAGCTCAGGGCTTGCTATCACCACTCTTGTCCTACATAGGGGTGCCCACCTATGATCTAATGTAGCCACCAAGGGGCGGACAAGTTACTATTGTATAAAATCCAATCTGGTTTTCTCAAATATTACTGTTTGTGTATAACAATAACACACACAATGAGAAATTGAACTGGTGACCAGATTCATTTGGCATATCTCAGCAAATTGGTTGTTTGTGGCCACCTGATGATTGCATGGTATAATACTTATGCACATGGATTATTCACAGTGAAACAGCTAGTTAGTTATACTGGTAAAAGGATATGCCTGAGTGCTTGATTACAAAATAATAGCATGTAGTCAAAGGCTGCACTGTTCTTCACAACCAAGCATGATAGCGTATAACCAGATATGTATCAAGAAAGTCTGTAACTGTAAATGTGGAGTAAAATGCTTCATAACTATCAGTGGTGGGGTACAGGGGGCACGTGCCCGCCCTCCCCCTTAAAAAAAAACACTTAAAATAAGGTCAAGATACTCTAATAGAGCAGTCAATCTAATACTCTAATAAAATAGTCACCACATGTAACACTTTAAGAGTCTTCAACAGCTGCTGAGTATAATATAGAAAGTGGCTTCTGCAGCACCATCCCATGGGAACATTTAACCACTAATAGCCAGCTAGGAATTACACAGAAAGCCATTTGCATGCCATTCAGACAATTGGCTCATAACTGAACTACTTATGACTGTCACTGGTCCCTACAACTTCAATGCAGACCACTTAGCGCAATTTATTTTGTTGTTGTTATGTTATTAGTGCTTTACAGTGACCAGCACTGTACACATTTATGCATAAAAATGAAACTTTTTGGTCTTGAAAAAACTGGCTCTCCAGCTCCTTATACCTACGACTATGGTGCATCCCTCATTGCCAAACCAATACACCTCTGATTATGCATAGAGACAGAGAACATACCCTGGTATTGAATTTCACATGTACACCCTACACATTAAGCAATAAGTAAGTACCATTTCGTTTGTGGTGTACTAAGGCATAAGTAGTAATGATGATGATCAGCAGAACGAGAATTAGTAAGATAGCTCCTCCAGCAATTGCACCAATGATGGCCACAGTGTTACTGTTCTCATCATCATCTGTAAGTTAATAATGAAAGAAGATTAAGAAGTTAAACTGGTTATAATTTTTATCTACATGTTACTAGACCTGCATCAAATATATCAGCATCATAATAAAAGCAATAGGCTGGAGTGCTACTGCATAATGGTATATGATTCGGAAGCTTAATTTCTTGATAATTGATTGATAGGGCATTCAGTAGAAAATGCAAATTGTGTCAAACACATTGTACAACAGCTCTTGATTGATACTCTCTATAATAGAACAGTCTTTTTGCAGTGAAATACTCTAATAGAGCAATCATTATTTTTTTTAAATTGCAATAAATGTTGTTAACCTAGGAGCATAATGCAAGCATAATGGGAACGCTGAAGGGCATAACAGGTGAAAAATTGTAGGAAATCAATTTTCTGAAAGCATTTTAGGCAGAATTTCAACCACATTTGACTCAGACCTGCATGTTACAACCTACACCTTAAGATATCCTATACTTGCTATGCTTTACATAGTGTAAAAATTTATGAGGCTTTGTATTTTGAAAGGTCTAAACAAATACAGGTAAAGTCACTATTATTGACATTATTGATACATAAACAACACAGAACATACATGATATCTATACTTACTATCATTTGAAGAGGTTGTAACTGTCCCTCCTGAAAGATACATGTTCATCACAACCAGAAATAGATAGGTAGGCATTTCAAAACGTATATAAGTACAGTAAAACAGTAATTACAACTTTATAGTATGCAGTTTTCTTTCAATCTCTTTTGCATTACGATGTACCATGAAAATTTGGCATGTGTAAGTTCCGCATGCTTAAAGTACTCATCAAAATAATTATTATACTAAAAATTGCTCAATTTTTAATTGTTCTGTACCATTTGAAAGTTATTATTCATCTACCAAAATGCTTCGTAACTATTGTAATGCATGGAGTTTATTAAAATTCTTCTGATTGTTCTGTTGGAGTAAGTGACTGGTTTATTAGTTGAACTCAACTTATTGAAGTACTATTTTTGTGCTAATAGTTGGAATAATTACTGCACAACTTGAATCATTGGAAATGCATAGCTATGTGCAGTATTGTTAGCACCAAAATTTGTGTACGCATATGCCATTCAAATAAACGCCTGGTCCTAAATGAAGGCCAGAGGGTGCTATCTTAATACAAGGGGTAGTTTGTAGAACAAGGCTTATACTCATGACTTATCAAAAGTATGTCAACAGCAGCTGCTACAAGTAACGAAAGATATTTCAGCTAACTCAACAATGGATTATAAAAACTAAATGTCCAGGCTTTTATACAAAGAAATATGGTAAACAAACAACACAGTTGACTAGGACAATTGCTTATACAAAACATGCTATCATAATGAACAATAATTTTATGGTTTTAAACATTATGGGGTTAGGTTAATAGGTAGAACTACAGAACATATCAGTTAAACATCAACTTGATTGGTACATCATGTACAGTACATATCTGAAGGCATTGCCTTCAATTTTGTCAGTTTTAAACTTTAGAAACTCATTTAAATTGTTTTGAATACTATTGAAAGCACTTTTGAACTTAATTTTACAAACCAGTATTACGTATTACAATAACACATAGAGAAGGTGGCTTCTTGATGATCCCACTATCATGCATGTACTATATACACTACTACTACTTGGTCACAGTCTAGGTGTGCACTTCCAAAAATGACAAAATACACTTACCATTGACAATAATTTGAGTGGAGTTTATGGAATAATCTGATGCTCCATAAATATTAAACACTCGACATCTAAATGTGTAATTCTGTTCTGCCCTTAACCCCGAGAAAGTGAACCTCACTTCATTTGAAATTCTGTACATGACAACAGTAAAGTTTCTTGTTATTGTTTCAAATGAACTCTGTGCATCAATTTCAAATATCAGTGTTGTGTTGGTAGTGTCCACACCAGCTACATCAGTTCTTGTTGAGACATTGACCACTCCCCCTATATCAGTACTGACCTGAGGTTTACTGGGACTGGCTGGTAGCCCTATATAGATTGCACACACCTTTTGTAATAGTTAGAGACCTACCACAAGGATCTTTGTGATTTTTAAAATTCAAAGTTTTTTTTAAAGCCATGAAGATCTGAGTGGGTGGTCTCTAATGGATTTAGAAAATGATGTGGGTGAATTTATATCAATAGATGGATAGATTGTAGGGTTGAATAAAATATCTTGCACAAAATGCAACCCACAATCACTTTCTACATTGTTATATATAAAAGTAAGCTCAGTGATCTGATCTTAGCAGATCACTGATCTATCATGAGATCTGCAATGCTACTCAGCACATCAGTGATCAATAGTGAGGTGTGCTGTGTTGACTCCCTCAACTGGAGATAGGAGGTCTCATTTTAGAGAACCTCTCCAGAGGTCTCTAACCATTTTTAGAACCTATCCAGAGGTCCCTTCGGGATATTGACTACCAGCATCTGAACTTTCAGTTAACCAGACACATTACTAAAACTGATTGCTCTAATACAGTAAGTAGTGACTGTTCTATTAGAGTAGTTAAATTTATATTAATCTGTGAATGCTACCCCACTAGGGACCTGTAAAAGGCTTAATGTCTGTGAATACAGGGAGTCAGAAACATGTAACTAAAATGTAAAGAATGTAGAAAAAAATCCCAGACCCAGTGGTGACTAGATCACAAGCAACATGTAGTCTAGGTATGTGCCAAAGGAGCCACAGCAGCTTGGATCTGAGATCTTAAACATATTTTATTCTGTGAATGCTATCCCACTAGGGACCTGTCAGTATGTAAAAGTGATAATACATTTAAAGACTATTTTATGCCAAACTTAGACTTTTCAGCTATCTGAAGTTCTGGACCCTAGGTGGGGTCCCTAGGTATTTAGATAACAAAAAACTCCATTATAAAGATGCCATAATTATCTGGTTTGCATGCCATATTTGATATATATTTGAATTTGAAATATCAAAGTGAATAAAATACAAGACATAGCAATGCAACTATATGCTTGTATCAGGACAAATAACTTTTGCCAGCTCTGTCAATCTGTATTGCATCATAAGCTAAATATTAGCACTGCTACAATACTAATACTACAGCATAACATACCTTTGGGTGAGCTAACAGCAATGACGAGATAGTTGCTTTCTCTCCCTAAGGAATTCATGGCTTTGATACGATAGTGATATTCTTCTCTTGCCAACACATCACCGAAACTGATTCGCAAGTAAGTGATGTTTTCATCATCAATACGACCATTTGGAGCTTGTGTGTATGTGCTGGTACCAGGCACAATCCATTCCACTGTGTAACCGATTATTGGCATTCCTCCATTAGTGATCACAGTCCAGCTGATAGTAATGTCATCATCTATAGCCTTTGTGACCATGTCACCCAACACAGGCCCTGTTGAAAAGCATTGTCATATGATCTTGTCCCAATCACATATTACACTATTGCTATTAAAATTGGTCTGAATTTGACACCTACTTTTACCAGTAAAGGTATATACTTCATTGTGAATAACATACAGAGTTACAGTGCACACTATACTAGAGTGTACATCTTCATCAAGAAATTTGAATGGAAATTATATTATAGCATCTGTAATTGCCATGTATGCTTTTAGCTAACAGGGAACATGAATTCAAGCCATTTGCATCCAGCGACATGTCGTCAAAATTTTATTAATAATGAGTCTTTTCATCACTGTCATGCCAAATGTTGACTGTTTCCATAGACGCCTCAGATAAAAAAATCATAACCTACTTAACAAATGCAAATACAGGTTTTTGCAATTGAATTCGGCGACTTTGCAATTGAATTCGTCCCGTTTGCAATTGAGTTCGTCGCTGTTGCAATTGAATTCGTCCCGTTTGCAATAGAATTCGTCGCTTTTGCAATTGAATTCGTCCCGTTTGCAATTGAATTCGTCGCTTTTGCAATTGAATTCGTCGCTTTTGCAGTTAAATTCGTCCGTAACAAGAATGACAGCTGGAGCAAACACGAAAACATGATGTAGCAGCTGCTACAAGAACTTGTTCAAGTACAACGGTAGTAAACAACTCTTTGTAAGGCAATAATTCTTCCTCTACAGCCTATCCAGCAAAATTCCAAACTCTACTACGCCATTCGCGATGGGTGTGGTCACTCGCGAGCAAGTTAATTAACTTGTCAGACAGCTATCAACTTCGGGTACTACCAGCTTCAATTACCTTCTAGTGTCTCAAGTGTAACTCTCCAAGGCATAAATAGTTCATCTCTTAATGAACGGATTGGTTTCTTGGAGCCGTTTTGTTTATGACGAATTGTAATGCAAACGCGACGAATTCTATTGCAAAACCGACTAACTCAACTGCAAAACCGACGAATTCAATTGCAAACGGGACGAATTCAATTGCAATACCGACGAATTCAATTGCAAACGGGACGAATTCAATCGCAAAGGCGACGAATTCAATTGCAAAAACCTGTAAGATAGTATTACCGATATGTTGTGTTATGTAGCTTAAAACATCTCCATTATGAAATCATTTGGCTTTGAGAATGTATTAGGCTATAGTGGCTAATGTAGTTTCTAAGAATACAATAACTTACAACCCATTTCAGTAGTGAAATCTACTACATCAGAAGTGTTTCCCTTGGCAACTCTACCAAATCTATGACATGTTACTGCTAGGACCACAACACTGTGGTTTATTGCTGGAAGCAGGCTTCTGATAGTGATGGATGTAACGTTGTCTTCTGTTCTGCCTAGTTCCATTCCTGTCCCATAATCAAGTACTATGTAGCCACACACTAGTAGTCCATCAGTGAATGATGGAGTCTCCCATGATATGACAGCAGTAGTGTTAGTGATAAAATTGACGGTCACATTTTGTGGACTAGATGCAACATCTGTAAAATTCGCACCACATGCTTATGTCCATTCACAACTTTTCAAATTTAATTCTTCACAATATTATTATGTAAGTGTACATATATCTCATTTGTGGACTAAATGTATACATGTGTCTATGTCAAAATTAATACCTACGTTGAGAGAACATACTCTGTTCTTCTAGTCCCAACTGGATATTACACACTGGACCAAGGTACCATACTTTCATAGGAGTGTCCCATTTATTTTTGCAATTACAACAATTAAAACACATACTCAAACTGAACCAGCTTTTGATCATCCATCTACAGTAAGCTCTGTCTGCATGTGTCTTGCTATGTAGATATACTGACAATCACATAACAATATACTGAGAAATGGACCTATTTGTTAGTGTATTACAAGAGACCAAATGATTGGGAGTGTCCACAACACTAAACTAAAGCTAAAGGTATATTGGCAGTGATACAACATGAAACCTTGTTCAAAACGCAACATTATCACTTAATAATATCCGCATCTTCCTTTATTCATTCCAACTATTAATGCTATTGTTGATAGCTTAACATAGCAGTGTGAAGGTGCATCCATCATAGGGTCACAAAGTGTGAGCAACATAATATTATTAGGATAAAATCAGTGGCCAATAATTGGCCACACAGAGTCTACATATCCTTACCAAATACTTCAATTGAGAAACTGATGACTTCAGACCCTAAAGAATTTGTGGCAGTACAGTTATAAATTCCAGTATCATCTCTTTCCACATTTAGAATTAACAAGCTGCTGTTGAGCACCTCATATTTGGAGACATTCATGATTAGAGTACCATCGAATTGCCAAGAAGTGTGTGGAAATGGGTTGCCATCCAGAAAAGGTTCATGACTTGAGTTTAAACCACATGTGACAATCTCATCCAATCCAATCTGAAATGCCAGCTCTTGTTGAACCTCACTACCAGTGATACTTGGTGCATCTGTGGGAAGTTAAGAGTCATCATTATTATTGTTATATACACGCGCTGCTAAAATATTAATCCTTTAGCTTGTCAATGCTCTCCAATTTAGAGGTGTTTCAATTGTAAGTTACATGTGCATCTATATGGCAAGGAACAAATTACTAAAGGTAAGTAGAACACTGACTCTGAACCAGTTGTATTACAATTGGTAATGAAATTACAACTAGTGGTTTGAAATTTTATTTCAAAAAAAATTTCCTTCTGTCACACCACTATGAGGCCCTATATCCATCATTTCAATGTTTACATGCAGTATGTACACTTTCATAAACATTACACAAGAGTTATGTAGGTAGGCACTTAATAAAACCTTATAGGATGGACTGGTGGCCATCAGTAAGGTTACATAAGTACATGGCAAGGCTGCCTATTACATAGCATTGAGTCATTATACATAACAATAATTCACCAACACAACAACCTGCAGCTGACCAGAAGTTATACAGTGGCAATTTAGCCTTGCTACAGCCTGGTCACATGTCCATTGTTTATTTAACTGAAAGTATCTAATCCCAATGTGTTCATTGACATGCCATCAAGTTGATGTGTTAGTGTGAAAGTCAATAAAGAAAGCAATCAAGGAGCATCATAGGTACGTATAACACAGAGAAATATGATATCATTCAGTTTGCAAATAGTGCAATAAGGGGAACACTTTAATGGTTGCCAATTGTATATAGTATTCTGTGACTACATATACTTTGATTAATACCTTTCCCAAAATGTTTGTGAGTTCATAATCATTATACATATTTAGATGTAGTTATACATAGTTCTGGCTAAATGTAAAGATATTCATGCATGCGCAGATAAATAACTCAGGTGACAGTCACTTTTTAGAAACTAATGACATAACATTGCAGTGATCTGTTGGCCTGCAACATGCCTACAATGGCATTTTTGATAAGTTTATACTGTGAAGCTCTTAATGTGAACTGTACTTCACTGAATCCTCAACTTTATAAGTGAAGTCATCAAATCCATTTCTAATCAAATACCATTGTTACCAAGAAAGCTAAACACATCACACATCGACTAAACTATGTGGATGGGTGAAAGAGTCAGTAAACACACTGAACTTATCAATGCAAGTATATAAATATTATTTTATTGCATTATACATGACTGTATGAACTATGTACCTCTTAGTATATACCGCAACCTATGTCACTTTTTTATACATTTCACTATAGTATGTACACCCATATATGGTCATTACTGTATATTTAGTAGGAGTTCTCTATTTTATGCTGCAAACTACTGTCATAAGAGAAACCATTGCTGATACTCTCCACTTTGGTCACACAGCATTCCAGGTAATCTGCTTTACACTACTACTGGTACACATCATGAGATAATGCATATGTCTACTTACATTGAACATCCAGTGTTAAATAAGTCACAGTTGATCCAGCAATGTTTGAAATATTTAATCTGTAGATTCCAGAGTCATTACGATACATGCCTCCTTGACCATCAGTGAAATTTATGCCATTTATCAAGTACTGAACTCTGTCATTTGGAGATAACACAACTCCATTTCTTGTCCACTCATAGTTTATTTCTACATCATCACCAACTGCGTCAATGTTCACTGGAAAGAAACCTGTTGTGTATTCCCTTCTTGAAATTATTGTATCATTGCCAAACTTGAATGGCTCTGTTGGAGACATCCATAACAAATAAAATAATATTAAAATGCTTAGCCAATGTGCCATATAATGGCAATGGTGACAAATCAATTAAAACATGATGTGTATATGTGTGGGTGCTCATAAATGTGGCTAGTGCCCATAAGGATACTTTATCATTGGCCAGTGACCGGTTAACAGCACTAAACTCCTCTCACATAGTATGGTGGGGCATGCGCAGCTACATTGTGTGTGTACTGGTGTCTGTTTACAAAACTAGTTCTTAGGGTTCTAAATTAAGACCACTGAGGACTGAAGGTGAAGTATTATATGCTATAAAGTTAAATGTACACTAGAATAAGATATGACTACATATACTGCTTGCTAAAGTCACCAGCTTTCATTCAGTATAATATTATATAGCTGACGAAAGGACAATAAAAGTTACAATGGAAATTTTAATATGCATAGTATTCATATAGGTATATACACATGTAAGACTACTGCTCACCATAGAAGGTTATGAATGAAGAATTCATGAATTCTCCATTAAAACATCGCACTTCTACCATATTAAACTCATGACTAATGCTTACAAATGTAAAGCTCTCCTGGAAACCTGGGTATATGTCTGGGACATAAAACAGTGACTGGTCAGTGTCAGCAGGGGTGTATTTACCACCCTGCAGGCGAATATTAGTTTGTGTACTGTCAGAGAATATTATGAACCAGATTGACCTTAATTGCATTGGAACATTATCAACAGTTTCCACAATTGTACATGAAAATGTTACATTGGATCCTTCCAGTACCGTCTGATTGCCAGATAAATTTATGACTGTTTGAGTAGTTCCACCTAGATAGATTTATAAGTATACATAGTCATATTTACAAATGTATACAATTATACTCAGCCTATAACAAGAATGTACAAAGAGATGCTTATGATTTCTAAAATCTGTACATGGGACAGGGTTCAAAAGTATCTCAGCATGACTAGTGAGCACAATGAGATTGGATTGGCAATAAGTAGACATAGCTAATGGGCTACGTACGTAAATACATACAGAAATGTCACAGCTTCACTGTATATAATCAGCAAATTCCAAATCAGTGTAGAGTGTGGGTGGTTGGGAGGGGAAGGCCATTACCATTATCCCTAGTTGACTAGCTACAGTACTTGCCACAATATACCTAGACTTATTTTCATACCTCTACAGTAGTCTATACTCTCCAGGCCTGATCATAACAGGCAATTTGTTAACTTAGCTAACTCAACATAATAAATTATTATATAGTTAGTTTGACAACTATCCTCTTTTGATGTAGCTATACATATAGTTGTCCTTCGTCATGTGATCAGTTCCACTTGAGAATGTACTTGTAAACTTCAATGCACCATCTCACATTTACCTGGCTACAATGTGCAAGGTATAGCTAGCTAGCTAGCTATACTTTTCACTGTAAAAATGAGATCTGTGGCATCATCATGATCAGTAAATGTCACAAAGAAATCTAGTGACACCACAGATCTCACTAAGTACTTAAGCTTATACCAAGCCATAGTATAATAAATATGTAGCAAATTAATGTAATATATACTGTAAATTGACATCAATGGTATAACGTATCATACCACTTTTATGATTATCTATTATTGCATACCTATATAACAGAAGCCTTTACTAGCTAATATACAACTGTAAGCACGAGTAATTTAGTTCCCAAATTACATAATCCACTGAAGCTAGTTCACCTATATGCACATTGTCAGTGCATGCATGTGGATACAGCTAGCTACTACTGCATGTATAGCTAGAGTTTCTGAATCGGCTGGTCAATGGTGGCTCCAGGATTTTTGGTGACTAGTTTCTGATCAAGAGGGTGAAGACCAAAAAAAGGTAACTGCATGCTGCCCACCACTAATTTCACTGATAAAGTACACAAAAATCCTTGATTTTATCTAACAGCTTGTTATACTGCTGCTACTGCTCTAAACACTGTGACTGCCGGTTTATCAGCGTTTGACTGCTCTATTAGAGTATCTCGATCTGAACGTGTGGTTTCCGACTCAGAAACCCCCCTAGAGCCGCTCTTGGCTGGTTATAGTACGCCATGCATAGGTCTATATAGCAGAATTCCATAAACATGACTGACTTGTAAAAATTATATACCATATTGCCCATCAGCTACAGTGTAGCTATCTCTCCCTTAGCTCATATAGCTATGTTGCTATTCTGTACCAGCTAGCTACCTCACTCGTATCCACCCAAATCATTGTAACTATGTTAGCTATCTAGTTAAATCACAAGACTGTCTAGCTACCATCTTGAGGAGGCGGACAATAGTCAATAGTCATTCATGATAGATGAGTACGTCTCAGCTGATAGTGACTGCACAATAAACATTTAGTTACTCACCTTGTAGAAAGCATAACTGCAGCACCGATAAAAACAGAAAGAAGATCAAATAACAGCAACTTGGCATCTTCCAAAGCGTTGCGTTTAAAAGAATCAGTGCTGAATAACCGAGATCAGCGACAAAGAGTAGTGTGTGTTACTATCACTGATCGCTAATGGGTTTTACGGATTAATAACCCGGCAGACGGCAGACCGGAAGCCGCTAAGTATTCTAGCTACCACCTTATTTCGACTCCTTTCGAATTCCTACCTACGTACGCGGCTGCAGGGTGTCTAGCTACCTAGCTATAGATTACTGTTGATTGCATGAATCCGAATTGCGTGACAAAGTCTCGGCGCAGTCATGTAAACGTAGCGCATGTGCAGTTTAAATAGCCAACGAAATTATTTTTTTATTTATTTTCCAAAAATGTGCAGCCTCAGTTTGAGGATTAACGCACATATGAAACATGCATACAAAATGTTTTACAATATGATTGATTATGGGATTACTGATTGGTGGGGGAAAGTAATAATAATTTCAGTTGGTATACTTAAAAATTTGTAATGATTGTTGTTGGATTAGGTCAGGTGGGAGTGAATTCCACAGTCTAATTGATCTAGGGAAGAATGAATTACTGTACTGATTGGTCCTTGCATAGATATGATGAAATCTTTGATCATGTCCTCTGGTGTTAGAAGTGACAGGGATTAAATCAACTGGGGATATATCAATGAGATTATGAACAATTTTGTAGAGGAGGGTGATACTAGATACTTGTCTGCGGTGTTCTAAGCTGGGAATGTTAAGGTCAATGAGCATGTTAGTTACGCTGCTGAAACGCGAGAAGTCAGCCATGATGAATCTGGCAGATTGCCTCTGTACTCGTTCAAGCCTATCAATGTCTCTTCTTATGTGAGGGGACCAGACAGGATTGGCATATTCTAAGATTGGTCTTATCATGGCATTATAACATTTCAAATTATTTTACTCTTTGTCGAATTATATTCGCAGACAGCCAACCTGAAAACCTCTCCGTACGCATGCGCGCCACGTGTAGTCCGTGAGCCAACCACCCAGATGTGCTGATCAGTATACCATTTAAGGTGACTATAGCTAATTTCTATCATGTAGTCCTCAGGCTCATTTTTTTCAACTTCTGGAGGCATGGGTCAGCAGACCTCTCAACTCTCACGGTTTCACCGTGAGACTCAAGTTTTTGGGCCTCTTCTCAAGGTCTCACGGTTAGGTGTTAATTCTCAAGGTCACGTTCCAGATCTCAAGAATTCTCAAGGTAATCACCTATAAACAAAATTCAAACCCACAATCGAAAACTTTTCGTCAACTCAATATAAGAAATGGTGCTCACGTGATGAATATTTAAAATTTATGGTGCTCAAATCTATAAAAGACCGGAGCCAACCTGTAACCCAAGGCTGTATTACAGCATGGTAAGGCGACTTCTCATTTTTGTTTATATAGTAGCAAATAACTTTATCTAGCATTAATCCATTAATCAACTTTGAATGCACTTGGTTACTAAGATAGATGGCGGGAAATATATCACGTGCCAGAGCAGAGGCCAGATTCTGACCTAGTGAAAAGATTAGTGCTACCTACAATCATCACAAAGATAGGCATAAAGCTGAATAAGCAGACTTATGATTCACGTGATGCTACACCATGCATGCTTGGAATTCCAGGTTGCTTAGATTCTATGTGTAGATTAACACCATAGAGGATAGAAATAAGCTGCAAATAACAGCAGTATGCATGTAGTATAGCTAGTTCATGCTTGTTGACATTCTATATTATTAATAAAATGTGTACACTGTTAAAAATGAAGTGCTATGGTAGCACCTCTAGGTGCTATTTTGTGACTAGAGCAGTCAAAATTTAGCACTTTTAGGTGCTACCATAGCATTTTTAGGTGCTATCATAGCACTTCATTTTTAACAGTGTATGCGTGAGCCCCACTGTTGCATGAAGCCATGTACTAGGGGTGTCTCAAGGTCAACTCCAGTTCCAAGTTGAGAAGTCTGTGGGTGCCTCCACCACTGAAGCTTACAATTGCGCCTGGCCTTCCTCCTATCATGTAAGTGGAAATCACCCTACTGTGTGACTGAATTTGACAAAACCCGGCTTCGACGCACAAAGCTTCGTTATAATTAAGAGATATGGCGATTTTAAGTAATCATTGTGTAATAACTTCCCAGTGCCTACAGCTAGTCTCGTCCTCGCAGACCCTTCTCTCCGGGGTGGCGCTTATCGATTAGAGATTATAAGCGCCCCCTTCGAGAGGGTCTGGTGAAATGCCCATACCTTTTTTCTCCAGAGAATCGCCAACTTTGGCGAGTGCTAATTGGTCCGTAATAGTTTCACAGGAGGCGTTGATAATGGAGTGGTATATCGTAGCCACAAAACTATCGTTTTTGGCGGGAGTTTTTTGTCGACCTCGTGTCAGGAGTACTGGGAGTATATACGAAGCAGAAGGACGAGATGGACACCTCTTGTATACTACAAGCCTTATCTGATGTGTCTTCTGAATTAAATATTCAGTTAAAGGATCAACAAGTAGAAGCGATTTTAAAGTTTTGTCAAGGCCATGATGTATTTGTGTCGTTGCCAACTGGCTTTGGCAAATCGATGATTTATGGCTTATTGCCACTACTGTTTGATAAGATGAGAGGTAAGTCGACCTGCTTTATGATTGCCATGTTTTTAAACTTCATAATAACAGCTCAACCAGGAAGCATTGTTGTTTGTGTGAGCCCATTGATAGCAATCATGAAAGAACAAGCAGCAAGATTCAGTGCTTTAGGAATATCTGCTGAGTTTGTAGGCGAGGATCAAACTGATCCTAGAGTGAAGTCAAGGGTTTTGAGAGGAAACGTACAACTGTTATTTATAAGCCCTGAGAATTTGTTGTGCAATTGGGTATATCGGAACATGCTTCTAACAGATCAGTACAAGAAGTCACTCGTTTGCGTTGCTGTTGATGAGGCACACTGTGTCAAGACTTGGTAAACTAAAAGTACCGTAGTGTTGCTAACTGTTATTTTTTTGTACAGGGGAGATAAATTCCGTACTGCATTTGCTCAAATAGGAGAAGTAAGATGTCTCATACCCAGCAGTGTCAATGTTATGGCACTCACAGCCACTTCTACCATTGAAACATTTCAAGTTGTTTTACAGCGACTGTCTCTGTTTAACCCAGTAACTGTTGCCGTGTCACCAAACAGAGGAAACATAAAGTTACTAGTGCAGCCGTCTAAATCATTAAAGGAGTTTGGCGCAACCATTGTCCAGGAGCTTAAAGCCAAGAGAAAAAGATACCCCAAAACTGTGATTTTCACCCGCAGCTACCTAGATTGCACTAACCTGTTTTTGACTATGGCATGTTCCTTGCGGAAGGATATAACTTTTCCTGCAGGATATCCTAACCTGTTGAAGTATCGTTTGATAACCATGTATACACGTGCTACTACTGACGAGATGAAGAGCAAGATTATGGCCTCTTTTACACAAGAAAGCAGCACTCTTCGTATAGTCATTGCCACAACATCCTTTAGTATGGGTATAGACATTCCAGACATCCGTCAGATCATTCACTGGGGCCCTCCAACTGATATAGAACAATACGTTCAAGAAATTGGACGTGCAGGCCGAGATGGAAAGGAATCTTTGGCTATACTTATGTTTGAAAAAGCCAATAGATTTACTAAACAAGCCATGAGGATATATGCTGAGTGCAAAACAGAATGCCGACGTAAAAACCTATTTGGAAATTTTATTCAATACATTCATAACACAGACCCACATTGTAAATGCTGTGACATATGTGACATGATTTGTGATTGTACAATTTGTACTTCAATCTCATTTTGATTTTTGAATTGTAAAAATTACAATTTGTAAGCACCATACTTATTCATTACAACCATATAATAATACAACTCATAATATTATTACAAATGCTGTGGTGTGTGAAAGTGTGATTGCACAATTTGTAAAATGCCTTCAACGTGTATGATTTGTGAATTACAAAATTACATTTTGTAAGTACCATACTTTTCAATTATCCAAGCCTTGATTTCTTTCTTGGAATACTGCTGCAATACACTTTTAATATGTTTATATGCAGCTGGTTTTCTACCCAAACTTGCAAAAACTCTTCGTTCTTGAAGTTGTTCAACCATTTTAGCACACTCTTTGTGAAACGCTGGCCTTGTGTGTTGTCCTGATTCTTGATATAATCCTGTCTGTGATGTTATATTGCCGCAGACTTGATGAACAATGCCTACAGATTGTGCAGCACGACGGAGAGCCTTTGGTGTAACATTAGAATGCAGTCCTCTGATCATTCCCTTTAGGCGGTGATTTAAGTGTTCTAAATGTAAGTCACACAATACATTACATCCACGGTATCCTTTTGTATTAATACATCTCGACCACTTCAATTGTGCCGCTTGTCTTTCAGAGAATAAGCAGTGATACTGAGTCAAAAGAATGACAACTTCTTTGCAATAGTTGAAGCATCTTCCAGCCTTAAAGACATTTAAAATAAACTTGTAGTATGTCAATATTCTGTCACCATCGCCTTCTCGTATTGCGTCATCAAATCCATGCCATAGAAGCACAAGATTCAGCACTTGCAAAGCATACAAAAATACTTTATCAGTTTTCCTCACTTTAACGTCTGGGTCAAAGGTAACAAACTGTAGTACAATTTCTTTAGCCAGATTCTCTACAGAATCGTATGGAGTTGCTGATAAAATTTCCTTAGCTGCAGCTACCACATGTGCATGTAGAATCATCAAGAAGAAATCTTCACATCCTTTCATACATTTTTCAGGGTCTACTTACGCTGCAAAATTTACAAGAACTTTCAGTTGTGGCAAACTTCCCTTCTGCCGAGGCAGAGACGAATGAAAGAGTTTCCGATAAATAACCTATAGAAAAATATCACCATGCAATATACACCTGTATACAGTATGCAGTGAACAACGGAACCTCTGATGCGAGAATAACCCACAAAGTTGTTGTGCTTTTTGCCCTTAAAGTAAAAAGATAACTTTCCAAAATGTGGTCTCCTTTACAAGAGGGTGATTTAATTAGAGAGAGGTTCCATTGTGTTTTGGATGACAAATAACATACTTTACACAGACATAATTTGGCATGCCAGTCTTCTGAAACTGGTACAAGACCATAAAGACGAGATGTCTTTGTGTCCATGTCACAACGGGCAGCAGCACTTCCCCGACAGCGAGCAGCAGTAACCTGATCACCGCCCACTAACAGTTGATGAAATGTTTCACCTAGGATTTCCTCATTTTCTTCCTCAGGTAATAAAAAATGAGTAACTGTGGTCTTTCCAGGTACTAAGGTGTGAAGTTTATCCATAATGTGGCACATTTCATCCACCCTATTCTCATTCTTGTCTATTATACCTAAGGGTACCTGTGCGATGATAAATATCACATGTGAAGTTTGTTACAAAAAATCTGCGACCTACCACATTGGACTTGGATGACATTTCTTTCTCATATTTGCATTTAATGTGAGACTGAACATCCTTTGCTTGAGAAGAGAACTGTGGAAGATGACGAACTAGAATTCTGTTAAAGAAATCATATAAATAATAACAAAACCAAAAATATTCTACCTGGAAATCAGAGTAACAGCATCACTTTGTAACTGAGCAATATCTTCCTGGTTTATGAGAAGTTTTTCAGCATCAACTTCCATATTAGGAGTAGCATCTGAGAACGATGACAAATTTACCCGGTCGAGTGCGGCATAATAATGAAAACAGTGAAGTGACTGGGTACTCTTGTCTGATCTGCTAAAAGAGGGTCGAACATTTTTATCTATATTGTCACCCACAAGTTTGAATCCATGCCATTTTGGGAGTGTAGAAGATGTCTGTTGAACACTCTCCGGTTCAATATTTCCTACATGACTTGCATTAGTTGAACTGGTAGGGGCAGTACTGGTAACAACACTATCTTCATTACTAATAGGGTTCATGGGTGAACCAGTGTGACTTTCCATGGCAGATAAACGACTTTCAACGGCTGGAAAGGAAGACATATCGTGCAAACTATCATTTCCAGCACTGGCAATATCTTCTTCACAAGTGGGTGGAAAACTAAAATCATACTCACTATCTGTGTCAGATCCATTATCATTGTTACTTTCTTCATCCTCATCATTACAATACATAGTCCAAGAACTAGATGCTTCATCCACATCGTCACCTGCATCTACATCATCAACTGTGTCTACATCATCAACTGCGTCTAAATCATCATCATGCTCAGCTAACTCATTTTCTTGTGACACCCATCCTAAAACACTCATTATAGCAGAGCCCAATCCACTGTTATTGTCATAGTCCAAATCATCTGGGTTTACTTCAAAATCATCCTAATATATATATATATATATATTCAAAATTTGTAATGATACATAATATTGTACCGGAAGAAGTTGGGTTAGTTTGTCCTTCCATGTCTGAGGTGATGCATCATAATCTTCAACTAGGTCATCAATCACATTAAGGGTTGACTTGTGGCACATACACAACATGAATGGTTGCAACAATTTGTACACCTAAGGAAATATGATCAATACAACAATATAATAGAATTCTGTACCTCTTTATGAACGGCATTCCCATATAAAAACACAGAAAAGACTCTCTGAACTAATGATAGTTTATCAATTCGGCACTTAACCATCATTGCGATCCACACAGATATCAAGGCATGATTGTTTGCAGCTTTTGGGTTGATCAATTGAAGTAGCTTAACTAAAGATGGCGTGTGGTGTTTCAGATCAGCAAATACTTTATCCCATGAAAAATTCATAATATTCTTTTTATCTCCCTTGAGTATGCTATTCGTTTTGTCTGAACAAATAAAAGCAATTTCTTCCTGTATCCTTTTACCCACAGCTTTCAAAGCTTCATCTATGTGCGAATCAACAAAATAATGATGATGCTAGAGAAGGGTAGCTCTTGTAGGCCATCTTTTTGACTGGCTCTTTTCTTGATGGTGTCATCTCTATTGCTCGTGATCCACTTTTATACTTGATGGTAACCTATAACAAAAGTAATAATGAAGTAATAGAACAAACCAATAGTATGCTTACATCAACATCCACCTCAAACGACTCATCAGCGTTGTTTGTCACACTCTCTTCTGGCTCTGATGGGTCTAAAGTGTCCGCCGCTTGAATCACTGAAGACGTTTCTGATGTGTTGTTTGCTGGCTCAAGCAATTCTGCCGATTCCTCCCTATCTACATCAGACAAAGTCCGCTTGCTTCTGTTGGATCTTTGTGACATTGATTGTTGAAGGTGTCCTTTAACTTCCTCTTGTATAACAGCAATCTCTGCCATCTTCTTATTCCAATTCTTCAGATTCATTAAACAACAATAGCACAATTTACCATCAGTTGGCAACAAAGACCGTGGTAACTCAAAAGTCTCAACTCTCAACAAACTTCTCTAATATTTTTCTCTCAGTGGCACAACTTCTCCCGGTGTATATCTTTTCTTTTCCCTTCCCTTTCAAGTCTGGTGAATCAAAACAGGCACGGCACAAACAACAACCACTAGGCGTAACCATCTCTCCAGTCAGTTAGGGTACTCCGGCCACGAGGTCCACAAGGCAACTGAGACAGCAACTCCCGCCAAAAACGATAGTTTTGTGGCTACGATATACCACTCCATTATCAACGCCTCCTGTGAAACTATTACGGACCAATTAGCACTCGCCAAAGTTGGCGATTCTCTGGAGAAAAAAGGTATGGGCATTTCACCAGACCCTCTCGAAGGGGGCGCTTATAATCTCTAATCGATAAGCGCCACCCCGGAGAGAAGGGTCTGCGAGGACGAGACTAGCCTACAGCTGTGCAAACAAAATTTGCACCAAGTATGCATCTATTTACTAGCTATCACTGAGTGGGTGTATACATTTCTGATACCCAAAATTAGCCGTTTTGGGAAGCTTTTCAGGGGCGGATCTAGGATTTATAAAAGGGGGGGGGCTAACTCAAGGTACTAATCTCTTGGGTAGAGGTAGCAAAGCACGCTTCCCAGTATGCGAAGCATGCTGGAACTAGGGGGTCTGGGGGCATGCCCCCTCTAGGAAAATTTTGAAAAATAGATGCTAAAACACTGCAATTTGGAGACATTTCCACATAAAATTCATAATATTTTCTGCCTGTAGATATTTTATATACTGCTTTTAGATTATAGGTATGGCTCTCTGAAGCATTTTGCTAATGGAAAAGTTTGGGTAGGTACAGACAACCAAGTACATGATGCACCCCTCTCACAATTGCGCAACACTGAATAGGTGCATGTTAGAATAATAATGTTGAAAGTGGAAAATTTTGAAATTTGAACAATACAAAATTGAATCTGAGAGCATTTTCAATGGAAATTGTGAACCTGAATTAAGTATTGTCATACATATTAACTACACAAGTAGATGAATGAAGCCCTTTAAACAGACCAATTCATTTCATTGCATGTATAGGTGCAGGCAGATTTGGAAAAAATTCCATAACAGAACCAACTACATGTTTCCAGTGAATGTTCTATTAGAGTAGTTAGCTGACTGCTCTATTAGAGTATCTCGATCTTGTAAACCTCCAATGCTGATTCGGGTCCTTGTTGCATAAATCCACTGATAATACCTTGGAAAGACGTTTATAAGGTGGTTTTATGAGTATTTGTATTATTAGTGATCATATAATAATGCTAAGACAAAATTTCATTATAATACTCAGCATATTCAAGGAGAAACATCCTCACACCAAGATTATAATTGGAGGTGATTTCAATTGTCCTGGAATAGACTGGGAACATGGTTTCTTATCAGCAGAGTCATACACATCTAGATTACTCCGAGAAAAACTTCTAACATTTTTACAAGACTTTCATCTCAACCAGATTGTCAACTTTCCAACCCGTGGCATAAACATCCTAGACCTGTGTTTTACATCTCACCCTAATATCATCTCCACTTGTAACTCCATACCTGGCTTTAGCAACCACGATGCCATATTGGTCAGTCTATCTGTCTCATTTTATCAACAAAAGCAAGAGCCACACAGAGTACCTCTTTACAAAAAAGCAAATTGGGACATAATACGAAGTAGACTATCTGATCTGTCACATGAATATTTTAATTTAAACAGCACCTCAGTCAGAACTGTTGATGAAAACTGGTCCCTTTTTCAAGAAAACTTCCAAAGCATTATAGATGATCATGTCCCTTTTAAAACACTACGTAAAAATACTCGTCTGCCCTGGATGACAGCCGAACTCACACGCCTAATAAGAAAAAAGAAACGAGTATATAAGAGGGCTAAACTTCACAAGCGAGACTCAGATTGGTCAGAATACAAAGATTTACAACGTAAAGTACGTCAAATGTTAAGACATAAGCACAGGGCTTATATTACTAACATTATTTCATCCTCAAACGATAACAAATTGTTCTGGAGATATATTAAAGCTAAATAACAAGATATTACAGGAATTACTACCTTAAAAGGTCCTGATGGTGAAGCTATAACAGAGTCAATAGATAAAGCAAATATCTTAAATGAACATTTTAAATCTAAATTTACCACAGAACAATTTGATAACTTTCCTTCTAAGTCCAATTCTCCGTATCCATCTATGCCACATTTTGAGATTACCACACAAGGAGTTTACAATATTCTAAATGAAGGTAATTCAAACAAATCTCCAGGTCCTGACAAGTTACATCCTTATGCCCTAAGAGCCACAGCAGCAGAGATATCACCTATGCTTACCCACATCTTCCAACAGTCTCTCAGCTACAGTAGATTACCAACTCAATGGAAGCATGCATATGTCACACCAGTTTATAAAAAAGGAGACAAATCAGATCCCAAAAACTACCGTCCAATATCACTAACTTCAGTAATCTGCAAAACCATGGAGCACATCATTGTCAGCCAATTAATGAAACATCTAGAGTCAACCAACATCTTAACAGAAAATCAATTCGGCTTCAGAGAACATCACTCCTGTGAATCACAACGGTAACTGCTTGTGACTGTCAATGATATAGCCAAAGCAATAAACAATAAACTACAGGTAGATTTGGCAGTACTAGACTTCTCCAAGGCCTTTGACAAGGTTGCACATGCTCGACTTCTAAACAAACTGGAGTATTATGGAGTGAGAGGAAGTTTGCTGGAATGGTTTGAATCATTTCTACACAACAGAACACAGCAAGTAGTAATAGAAGGCCGTTATTCCATATCTTGTGACATAACATCTGGTGTCCCCCAAGGCTCAGTTCTTGGACCTGCCCTTTTCCTAATATATATCAACGACATAACTACAAACATACATAGTGAGTTGCGACTGTTTGCAGATGACATTTTAATTTATAGGCCTATACACTCACCAAGTGATCAGAAGATTCTGCAGGATGACTTAACTACTCTTATAAAATGGGCAAATGAATGGCAGATGGACTTTAATGTATCTAAATGCAACATCTTACAAGTTACCACACACCATGCCACCAAAACATTTACATATCAAATGAATGGAGCGCCCTTGAAATCAGTAGAAAAGATTAAATATCTTGGAGTTTACTTGAACAATAAACTTTCATGGCACGATCACATTGACTACATATGCAACAAAGCAAATCGATTACTTGGTTTCCTAAAGCGAAATTTACATTCCTGTCATAAACACTTCAAAGAATATGCCTACAAACAATTTCTGCTACCATCTATCGAATATTGTTGTGCCATCTGGGACCCACACCACCAAAATGACATTTCTAAACTTGAAATGATTCAACATCGAGCCGCTCGTTTCGTCTTAAATAAGCCTTGGAACAGACACCACCGTGACAGTATCACAGACATGTTAAATGAACTAAATTGGCCATCTTTACAAGAACGCAGAAAGCAAGCACGCCTCATCCTATTGTACAAGATAGTTAATCATTTATTATTGGTCCCAAATCGCTGTCTGCCATCATTAAATCAAACTGTTACCAGAGCCCATCATGATCAGAAATTTAATCATATACAATCTTCAGTAAACACGTATCTCTATTCATTCCTACCCAGAACTATTCCCCATTGGAACGATCTATGTATCCCAAATCTATCTACCATTGATCTTGAAACATTTAAACAATCAACTACTCCTACTTTATAACTGTAACTTAGCACTTATTGTATTTATTGTAACTTAGCACTCACTGTAATTTAGTACTCATTGTAATTCTAGCACTTATTGTAACTTACCACTTACTGTAATTTAGCACTAGTTGTAACCTAGCACCTATTGTAACTTAGCACTTATTGTAACTTAGTACTAACCCTGTTGGGTGTTTGCTAATCAATAAATAAATATTGATCAAGTAATGCCTAAATATGCTTCAGCCCCCAAAGCCCCCCCCCCCCCCCCCCCTGGATCCGCCCCTGCTTTTCTCGAGCGGGTAATAATATCACAGGTGGTAGTAATAGGGTGGGGGGCGGTGGGTGGGCTCAACATAGGGGTATAAAATGAAGCAAGGAGACGATTGGAATCCAGAGGCCAAGTTTGGGCTCCCCATGGCCCTCAAATCACTCCAAATTGACTGAGAACACTATTGGCGAGCTCTCTGTGAAGTCCCAGCTCACTACACACCATTATCACAAAGCCATGGCCATTCAATGGCACCAATCTCCCACTCGTGGCTTTGACAGGGTCGGAAGAAGCTGCCACAGAAACCAGACTTGCCAGTCCTGAAGGAAGTACAGTGTGGAATATGATAGTGTATTAGGCCAGCAATCCATTTCTGGTAAAAACGTAAGTTTGATTTTGTGTGTGTGGAAGCCTTGTTATGTGAAATCCGGTCACATAGGGTGATGAGCTGGCTTCGCTGCCGTCTTGGCAGGGGCGGATTTGGGAAGGGGGCTGTAGCCCCCCCTCACCTTTCTAAGTTAGTACTTGGCCAATAAAGCCCTAAGTCTTCTATGTGTATCAAAAGCAGACTTATTTCAGGAACTATGCATCACTACCAACACAAAATGTGTAACCTATTGTTCAACTCTGTTCCAGGAGAGTATACGTAGCTTCCTTTTCCTCAAGAGTTCTTCAAGAAAAGGTTTCAATTGTGGGTTGCATCTTTAGTTACAAAAGTTTTAATTGTGGGTTTTATTCAGATATTTAGCAGTGTTTTCCACTATAGCTATAAGAGGTGATTAGTGTGGTTTTGATATTTTTAAAATGAATTTATTATATGATTCAAAAAGTGTTAGTTGGTTTAATTGGTTAGAGTTATCAGCTTCAGTATAGTAATGTAGTTACCAACTCAGCCGTTTAGCAAACTGTAGTCTTTTGGTATTTACAAGTTTATAAGCATTTTTGTCTATGAATGTAAAACCTGTATCAGTTACCTTCTGATATGATTCCATGCTGTGGTTTATGGTACTGGTATTTGTAGCCAGCCGATCTAGAAATAAGTTGACTGTCACAACAACAAATTCAGAACCCCACAAATGCAAATATAGTTGCACTTTCCAGTGGACTAGCTAATAGCTACTAGTACCCTTCACTGCTTCTGCTTTTCAATACACTTTATTGGTGTTAAGACTAACAAAGTGTCACTTGGCTAAGGAGCATACATACTAATAATTGTGACGTTCAACACCACTACTACTTAGCTATACATGTTTCTGCCTCTGTTTAGCTATACATGTTCCACACATTATCCCACAAATGCTTCCCCTATTGTCTGGCTTTGTTTGATCATGGAAGTATTTAGAAACAGCATCCTTCATGTAGACTACAGTCAAACTTGTGTAGTTTATAGTC
The DNA here is from genome assembly GCF_963678975.1 of Dysidea avara. Lineage (NCBI taxonomy): Eukaryota > Metazoa > Porifera > Demospongiae > Dictyoceratida > Dysideidae > Dysidea > Dysidea avara. The sequence continues at coordinate 60,540,306 of NC_089272.1, forward strand.
ATAGTCACCCAATGTTGATGAATCCCAAATGGTCTTAAGAAGATGATGGTCTAGTGTTTCATAAAGAGTGTCTGCCTTGAATCTGTTAATGTTGAGGCTGGGGTAAGCATTTTCCACAATTCTTCCAACTTCATGGTGTGTGAAATAATCTACTCCTTCCAGTGGGATCCAACAGCATTATTTTTATCAGTTAGACAGTTGAGGCTATTGAAGAGGAGCTGATGCATTATGGTATATAGATAGCTATATCTTATATCTAAATGCTTGGTAGCTACAAATGATAAGATTGTCATGCATGCATGATAGCTACTCAATGCATATCACAATCAGTCTTGGTTTAATGGAAAAGTAAATGTGTTTTGATAAACTGAAATTCCATTGAAAACTGCTAAAAACACTCTCAGATTCACCTCTAGAGGGCCAAATTTTCAAAAATTCCAGGGGGGGGCATGCCCCCAGACTACCCTAGGCTGGCATGCTTTGCATGCTAGTTAGTCATTATTCCAAATAGCTAATTTGACCATGGATACTACATAAATCCTACCACTAGGGCCTAGTGAGAAGGCTTGGTATCTTCTAATGTCTGGCTAGTTACCTACATATGTCCCTTAGCCCCTCCTTTCAAAAATTTCTAGATCCACCCCTGCTTAGCTTCTCCTTATTGCACTATGCCATCATGTGCATAAGGGGTTCTCAGTCCTCCTCTGGTCATCCCTTTAAGGGTCATGTTCCAGCATCAGTTGATCTATAGCACTGGGGGAGGGGCATTTTATTGACATCTTAGCGTAGAGTAGAGTGTGGTGGATGGGAGTGCCAACTAGGGCAGGTTCTTCTTCCTTTAATAAAATAAATAAGTAAAATTAAAAGAATTTAATTTTAAAAAAAAGCTATCATGCATTTCCTGAAAGATACATGTGCATAGATTGTATATTGGTATGATAGCAACGATGAACCAGTATACTATAATAGCTTTCCCATTGTATATGTTAACTACATGCATAATAAACATTGTATAATATATCTACATACTTGCATGTGTGTACTGCACAGGCTTTCAGCAACCTGCTTGTCAATCACTAAAATTGATTTAGATGAAATGTGTAAACAAGTGAAAAATACTTGGCAGTTTTATGACTTTATGCTTTGTTACAATTTTTCTGGTATGCATGTAATGCACATATATAGCTACATATAATTCCCACAACAACATTTAGTGACCCTTGTCATAATTATCATCACTGCCACTATTTTCATCATCATGGACAGCTAATGCTTGCATGAGAAACATCTCCATCTGTAGGTTGGTATTTGCAAACTAACAGTCTGTAGAGTTCAGACCATTTCTTACCCCATTGACACCATGGCTAGCTAGTTGGCTACAGAGCAAATAAACTGCCAATTGCTTGGTATGGAAAGTAGTTCCAATAGCAAATTACTTGTTTTAACAAAATATTTAATTAATTTTAATAAATTATAGTATTAGTAGAGCAGCATACTCAGTGAATTGTGCACTATGTGATCAGTAAAAGCATGAAATTTTCTACATAGTTACTACACCTTGAGAGGTGGAGCCATCACTGACTTGACCATAGATGCTCCCTACAGCTTGTTTTATGTCCAAAATAGTGACCTTTGTATAACACCCATGTATGCAACACTCAGTTTGTTCAACTTGGGCTGGTGCTGCTGGTGCTGGTGCTGGTGCTGCTGCTGCTGCTGCTGCTGCTGCTGCTGCTGCTGCTGCTGCTGCTGCTGCTGCTGCTGCTGCTGCTGCTGCTGCTGCTGCTGCTGCTGCTGCTGCTGCTGCTGCTGCTGCTGCTGCTGCTGCTGCTGCTGCTGCTGCTGCTGCTGCTGCTGCTGCTGCTGCTGCTGCTGCTGCTGCTGCTGCTGCTGCTGCTGCTGCTGCTGCTGCTGCTGCCGTTGCTGCTGCTGCTGCTGCTGCCGTTGCTGCTGCTGCTGTTGCCGTTGCTGCTGCTGCTGTTGCCGTTGCTGCTGCTGCTGTTGCCGTTGCTGTTGCTGCTGTTGCTGTTGTTGCCGTTGCTGTTGCTGTTGCTGCTGGTGCTGCTGCTGCTGTTTGCTACTGCTGGTGCTGCTGCAGGTGCTGCTGCTGTTGCTGCTGCTGGTGCTGCTGCTGGTGCTGCTGCTGTTGCTGCTGCTGGTGCTGGTGCTGCTGTAGCTGTTGTTGCTGTTGCTGCTGCTGCTGCTGCTGCTGTTTGCTACTGCTTCTGTAATTAGAGTCCATAGTTCATGAGTGGATATCACACTGCAAAATGAAATTAAACTTTGCCAAGTTATGTTTCATATGGTTTGATAGTAAATCTAGAGAAGTACCAGATATATGGTTGTGGATGTAGGGACAAATCCAAACTCCAAAAGGTGGTCCATTGTCCACTCTGGGAAATGGTAACTACAGCTCCAGTCTAGTTAATAAGCAATTGTTCATCACTGTTAAATCTTACTATCAAACTTTTAAGGAAGTAAGCTGTAACAGCAGCAAAACAAAAAAAGATGCTTACTTTTAGAAATATTTATCACCTATGAAGATTCTAGGGTAGCTGAGTAGCAGATACAAGTGATTTTGCAGTAAAGTGAGGTAAATGAATTTTGGGCCATTACAAGTCTTGCAATAAAATTACAGTATTTCTTTTACAAACTGATTCGCAGTAGCTCTATAAATGTTTATTTAATCTGACCTACTGATGTATATTCTAGAAATACCATACAGTGTTATATATGGTTGTGGTCAGAAATCGTAAACATGTCTGTAATTATTTTTGCCAACTGACTGACCCACTTTAAATTGTTGTAAAAAATCCAAGCAACAACTTTTCAAATAGGTATGGCTTAGTTACCTGCACCCCTCTGCATTTATTGGAGTAAGGAGTACAACATCAAGACACACGGTAGTGTGTCGTGCGGCCCAAGAAGCCGGCGCGCAACACCCGTGAGTATATTGACAAGAAGAAAGAAAACCGCGCAATGTTAGCATCTCCGTAGCTCTGTGCTGCCTTGGTGAAACAAGACGATTTTTGCTGTGGACACTCCCTCCAACTTCAGTACTCCACATTCCAAATTTGAGCGAATCGCTTCACGCGTTCCCGAGATATGCGACTTCAAAAATTGGCTAAGTTTCTTCGTTTTTCTTCTTATTTTCCTTCCTCTTTTCGCACACTTACAAACAAAATCTGCTATAAAACGCGAACGACTTATCCGATTGCTATGAATTTGGCACACAGAAGGAGGGGTATAAAGGCGCATCTCGGTAACAACTTTGGCTGGAATACCATAAACAGGCAAAGAGTTATGAGGGATTATTCACGAAAAATAACACCAATATTTTGTCACGCCTACAGGGGTAATCCGCGTATGGGAAGAAGCTGAAAATCGGTGGGTGCATAGGTTAACTATTGAACCTCAAACATTTTGTGGTTGAAAGAAATCGAGCTAAAAACCAGGAAGATAGAACGAAAAAACCAACAGTGTGTAACAATTGCACAATCGAGATTAGCTAATAAAAAAACGACTACTTGCCACGCCTACCAGATAAACCGCTTGGGATAATGCTTTGAAATTCGCTGTACAGATGAAGTAATCATCTTAGAAAGGCTCTTCAATGGTGTAGAAGAATCAGACTTAAAGCCACGGAGTTATAACACGAAATCCAACTTGGTGTAGCAAGTGCGAGATCGAGATACTCTAATAGAGCAGTCATCCTAATAGAGCAATCATCCTAATAGGGCAGTCATCCTAATAGAGCAGTCACCCTGCCTGTAGAGAGATCAGCTAGAAGAAGTTACCTTGTAAGGAGTTCAACTACAGAAAGAGATAGTTCAGCTAGAAGAAATCAAAGAAATCACCTTGTAGAGTTCAGCTACAAAGAAACCACCATGTAGAGAGTTCAGCTACAAACAAATCGCCCTGTAGAGAGATCAGCTAGAAGAAGTTACCTTGTAAGGAGTTCAACTACAGAAAGAGATAGTTCAGCTAGAAGAAATCACCTTGTAGAGTTCAGCTACAAAGAAACCACCATGTAGAGAGTTCAGCTACAAACAAATCGCCCTGTAGAGAGATCAGCTAGAAGAAGTTACCTTGTAGAGAGTTCAGCTACAAAGGAACCATCGTGTAGAGAATTCAGCCGCAAACAAATCATATGTAGAGAGTTCAGCTACAAACAAATCTCCCTGTAGAGAGATCAGCTAGAAGAAGTTTCCTTGTAGAGAGCTACAAACAAATCACCCTATAGAAAGATCAGCTATAAGAAATTACCTTGTAAAGAGTTCAGCTTCAAAGAAACAATCATGTGAGAGTTCAGCTACAAACAAATTGCCCTGTAGAGAGATCAGCTAGAAGAAGTTACCTTGTAGAGAGTTCAGCTACAAAGAAACCATTCTGTAAAGAGCTCAGCTGCAAACAAATCACCTATACAGAATTCAGCTACAAACAAATCACCCTGTAGTAGAGAGATCAGCTAGAAGAAGTTACCTTGTAGATCGTTCAGCTACAAACAATTCACCCTGTAGAGAGATCAGCTAGAAGAAGTTACCTTGTAGAGTGTTCAGTTACAAAGAAATCACCATGGAGAGTTATGTACATTTACTGATAAAATCAGAAATATTTAAAGTATCCAACATTTGTTTCATCTTTTTCTTCTACCTGTGGTAAAGAAAAAAAGGTAGGTTAAAAAAACCTCAAAGCCGGCCATACAAATACAAAAAGAAGTGAAATCTAATCCAAAACAGCCTAGCTGTAAAAAAAAGAGTGCGGCCCCCAAAAAGACTATGGTGAAAAAGATGTGAAATCCAAGGTGGCGGCTGTGATGGCAGGTTAATGGTAAAAATTTTAATAACGACAATTCAGGTGAATTTTGTGCCAATACCAAGCGGCACCAAAATTTGCCTGAATTGTTGTTATTAAAATTTTTACCATTAACCTATCATCGCAGCCATTTCTTGGCCGCCACCTTGGATTTCACATCTTTTTTCACCATAGCTTTTTTGGGGGCCGCACTCTTTTTTTTACAGCTAGGCTGTTTTGGATTAGATAATATATAAGGTGTACAAAATAAGTCAACTGTGGTGTTTTGGCTGTCATTAAAGTGCATGCCTGTAGCTCTTTCCATAAAAACAACTCTTACAGTGCTCTAGACAAAAGATCATACAGCCTACCACATGGTGGGAAAAATTTAGACATTGTAGTTTATGGTTGTACTACACCTTTCCTAAAAGTAGTGTGAAATATCGGGATCACTGCATTAGGTAATTGCTGCATTCTTAACTCTACAACCATTCCATAAACCCTAAAACCAAGGTGCTCAGAGTTGTTTACTGGTCACACTTCAGTTTAATAGCTACTAATCTGTAGTGTTAGCATCAAGAGTTAATTGTTAGATTACTGTTTCAAGGCTTACTATATATAGGCTAACAGCTGATCCAGGATTTATATTCATTAAGGCTTTCCAGCACAAGTGCTGAAGATCTGTAGGACACCAGCCTTACAGTCTATTAAAAAATGTTTTATAAGTATGATTGAATAGGTGGAGAAAAGAGAAAAAAATCCATGACTGAACCTAGGCAGCTTCAGACCTGCAGCCAATCCGATTAACCAATCCAATTAGTTTTGTCCCTATCCTAACAATGGGATAGGGAAAATAACCTTCCTCTTCAAGTTAAAGTACTTGCATATATCTATAAATAGCTTGTACAGAGCAGGGGCGGATCCAGTGAAGCCCCCCCTTCACTTTTAGGCTTTACTTGATCAATATACTGAGTATTATAATGACATTTTGTCTTAGCGTAATTAGATGATCACTAATAATACAAATACTCATAAAACCACCTTATAAACATCTTTCCAAGGTATTATCAGTGGATTTATGCTAAATTTTATGCAACAAGGACCCGGATCAGCATTGGAGGTGTACAAGATCGAGATACTCTAATAGAGCAGTCAGCTAACTACTCTAATAGAACATTCACTGGAAGCATAATTATAGTTGGTTCTGTTATGGAATTTTTCCAAATCTACCTGCACCTATACATACAATGAAGTGCATTGGTCTGTTTAAAGTGCTTCATTCATCTACTTGTGTAGTTAATATGTATGGCAATATTTAATCCAGGTAGACAATTTCCATTGAAAATGCTCTCAGATTCAATCTTGTATTGTTCAAATTTCAAAATTTTCCACTTTCAACATTCTTATTCTAACATGCACCTATTCAGTGTTGTGCAATTGTGAGAGGGTGCATCGTGTACTTGGTTGTCTGTACCTACCCAAACTTTTCCATTAACAAAGTGCTTCAGAGAGCCATACCTTAGTAATCTAAAGGCAGCATATAAAATATCTACAGGCAGAAAATATTATGAATTTTATGTGGAAATGTCTCCAAATTGCAGTATTTTTGCATCTATATTTCAAAATTTTCCTGGGGGGTCATGCCCCCAGATCCCCCTATTTCCAGCATGCAAAGCATGCTGGGAAGTGTGCTTTGCACACCTCTACCCAAGAGATTAGTACCTTGAATTAGCCCCCCCCCTTTTATAAATCCTAGATCCGCCCCTGCAGAGTACAAATGGTATGGGACTGTCCTCCCAATGCAACATCCCTAGCATTCTAAACCATAACCAATCTAACAGAGCAGTCAATAGCCCTAATAGTACAGTCATTGTAAAGTCTTATGTTTAAATTTGATTCATTTACTACTCAACTAGAAATTTTGGTAGTAATAAGGTTTGAACTTTGAGGAGCCATCACACCAATTGGTGTAGAACAAGGAAAAGGAGTTTATGGGAGAGTGTATAAAATGGGAGTACTGTATGCTGCTAACCAACTTCAAATTCAGTTCAATGTACTACAAGAAACAGATCCGGAAGATGCTACACAACTGAAAGCAGAGTTCATCATCGAATGCTTGATTCATAGGTAGCTATGATAAAGAAATTATTGAATATCATAAGGTAGCTAGCTAGTACTTCAGTATTTAATATGTTGATTAATATTACATTGAGTGTTCCTGTACAGTAACTGTTCATACTATATACTTCACTGTTTTATTTATTAAATAAGTTCGACTCACCATCCAAATGCTGTGCAGTTTATTGGAGTCTTTTATCGTTCAAAGTAAAGAGTTGACATTCGGCAACTGGTGATGGAAAAAATGGATAGCAGCCTCAGTGGGTATGTAGAGAACAATTTGCCCGTTTCTCTACATAACTTGCTATTGATTCTCCATGATGTGTCACAGGGTATGTGCTACCTGCATGGCTTGGACCCCCTGTTGATACACCGAGATCTTGCACCTCACAATATTCTAGTGAAAACTGCAAGAAATTCTGTGGTGGCTAAAATTAGTGACTGGATGACAATGCCAGTAGTATTTCCAGCAAGGAAAAAGAAGTTTGAGGAATACAAATCAAAGCCCACAGGATCATTAGAGTTCATACCACCAGAAGTCTTGTTCAGTAAGACACCATAATACAAACCAGCATAATTATGATGTCTTCAGTTTTGGTGGAGTAATTCTTCACATGGTTATGGGCGACTGGCCTGCACCAGTAATAGTCTTGGAGGCTAACATCTTCAGTGAGATCAAACAACATCAGCAGTACTGCAATAAGATGAGTGGAGAATCTACAGTATGAAGCCACCAGCAGAAGAGTGCTTTGCTGATGATCTAACACAGAGGCCTACTATGGTAGAAGTGTCAAACAGACTTAACAATATGAAAGAGAAATGTTCCAGACAACATCTACAAAGTCAGGTACATAGCTATTAATCCCCACGTTCAGTTTATACCTGTTTTCTTTATTACAATAGATCGTAACAATTATGATTGATGGATGGGAGTGCCTGCCTTTGATCCACATCTGATCAACATACTGATTTCCAACATTATTACTTAACTGTATACTATAAAGTACAGAACTCTGTATATATACACTTGTTTATCTGTTGTAAACTTATGTGCACTTGTAATGTACACTTGTAAAGTGCAGAACTCATGTATACTTCATTTGTTTTAAAATACAGAACTCAAATTGAGTATATATAAAATTTATAAACTTCATTAAAATGATTTTTAAAATATGTATAGTAGATGTAGTACCACAATGAGTGCAATTAATACTGTTGATTGCGTGATTTAATAATTAGCTGAAGTTAGCTAGGGGTATGAACATGGGAATACAAAATGATTTCATAGCATTTGAAAGTTGCAATTGATATTGCAATAACAATGAAAGTTTGACATTTCATACATTGCTATAGCAACAAAACTTTTGACACCAATACAAAGTTTGACATGTCATACACTAACACTGGCAATTGATGTCATTTACATTGCTAATAGCAACAACAAAAGATTGACAAAACACTATGCATATATGGCTGTCTGGCAAGATATGGTACAATATTTTCAAGCCAATCTTATTGCTTGCGATAGCTATAATTTGGATAAGTTATTACAGTCTAATCTACTGCTTTGGTAAGGACTGCACTGCTGAAGATGGAGTTTAGACAAGGTTGACATGTAGGCTCTGGCAACATGCAAACTGCACATAATGTTGCACTGGAAATCTCATTATGATACACTCTTACTAATTTATTCAAAGATGAACATGAAACTTTGGTGTATAATGTTGTTTGATGCCAATTTTGTACATCCATTTCACCCCATTCTCCAAAACAGGTTTCATGCCTTTATCTTTTCATTGGACCCTTTTTAGTTACGACCCGATTTAACATTCATGTGGTTAATGTTTAATGCATAGCAGTGAATCCTAGCTGCTGTAATGATAGACACAGTAGTGATTTTGTAATTATGGTACATTATGTAACAGGTCATGTGAGGTGCATGTAGACAATGTGAATGTTGAGAACTGAAGAATATTGCAAAAACCAGTCTCAGAGTGCAGAACCTATGTTGTCCTTTTCCTTACCTGATCTCCCACTGATTGATTTGAATGGAAGAATCATCGTTACCTTTTGATAGTGCACAACTTTAAAATGTTCATTTCTAAACTTAATAGCAGATGACATCAATTCTTCACTCTAATGCTTGACATGCATGGTATTCCTGAGATGCGTGTACTCAGGCATTGGTTCTCAGTTCTGAGAAAGGCACGTCACTAGCATGTCACCAGCAGTCAATATAATTTCCCTAAAGTAATGGTGAGGCTGAATGTGCTGTTGGTACAATTAAGAAATGACTAAAGAAGGAATGAAATCCTTATCATACTCCTCTTGAGATTGGATATAGCCCTTCACAGCTTCTAGGAGGGCTCTCCTTACAACAGTCCCAACAACACAAAAGCAGAGAAAGTCCAAGGTTACTATATAGCTTGAATGTAGTGGAAGAACGAGATCAAGATAATATGCAACCGGATTTGCGAAAAGGTACCTTTTCCACACATTTGACATACCAGCAAACAAAATGATGTAACACTTGACTCCTTATACTGATTAACTTGCTCGTAGTATCAAAATGTAGCCAAATACTGTAGCTACATGTACTGAAACGTTCAAGCAATTCTATGCCATGATCAGAAAGTTATGAAGCTTTAAAGTTCACAAAATGGGTCAAATTTTGTGTGTGAAAAAGGTACCTTTTTGCAAATCCGGTCACATATTATATTATCGAAGACAATAAACCAGGGATCTGCCACCTCTCAGGACAGAACAGTTAGTTTGGTTACCAGAATCTAATGTTACTGCAAATGCTGGGGAACAAGTTGCTCCCAGTAATGACTCCACAAGAATAATTGAGGATGAGAATATGACTACTGAACTGAACTGCCAGTTCGCAGAAGTATGAGAGTAACAAATTCTCCCAATGGGTTAATATCGTGGCATAATCTAGATCTCCTGTAAAGGGGAAAGACTCTGTGGTATGATTTTGTAATTATAGTACATTATGTAATAGGTCATCATGTCATTGGATGCATGAGTGTAATTAGGGAGGGACAATGTAATTGTACATGGCGTACATTCAATCAGTTTCAATCTTTATGTAACATAATAATTATGTAACACTACAGCTATGATTGCCAGAACATATGATCGTGTCCTGACAAATACTTAACCTTGGCTACTCTAATTACCATTTGTTGTAAGATTAGGGTATATATAACACCTTGCTCAGATTCAGCATTGCTTTAAGTCAATGTGCTCATCTCTTAAGTCACCAATCATAATGCTTCATTATGTATACCTTGCACTTGCCCTATAGATTATTGTCACTAATTCCTTTTATCACTGTTGTCTTACTAAGGAGATTATGTGCACTACTTTTAATTTGCTAAAAAAAATCTAGCAGGCTATATAGCCTTCTCACAGGTCCCTAGTGGGATAACATTCACAGAATAAAACCATTTGCTGGCGAGAAGTCAATGTTTAAGTACAGGTTGAATGCAGAGAAGATCTCAGATCCCAGCTGTTGTGGCTCCTCTGGCACATGCCTAGACTACATGTTCCAGGGGATCAAGTCACCACAGGGTCAGGGATTTATTTCTGCATTCTTAATGTTTCAGCTACCTGCAGCTGTTTCTGACTCCCTGTCTGTATTCACAGGCTTTAAGCCTGCTCACAGGTCCCTAGGGGAATAGCATTCACAGAGTATATAGCTAAGTGTACCTATGGGATGGTGCTGCAGATGAAAGTTTTCAAACTCTGTGGCGGATTCTTAAGTGTTAAATGTGGTGACTGTTCTATTAGAGTATTTGATCAATTGCTCTGTATGTTTTTTGTACTGCCCATCATTCCCACCATCTTAGGTGTGATTGCTGTATTAGACTATTTACATTGATGTTTCTGCTTCAAATATCTTTCTATTCTTTTGCTGGTTGCTACTTCATTTCTATGTGACTGTTTTATTAGAGTAGTATATGATTAGAGTATTAAAGTGCAATCTTAATGTGACTGCATGCTCTATTAAAATTTTTCACTGTTCTATCAAAGTACACTCTTTGTCTTGAGATTTCAAATGCCAGCACTATTCTTGATTCCAATTATACCTGCTGAGCATAATCATAACTCCCTAAGAGTTGAGTGTACATGGTGTATAAATAACTAAAACATTGACATGCCACATCAGAATTTGTAGACAAGTTATATCCTCTTAACTGCTCTAACAGAGCAACATTAAAATATAAATTCTACAAGTAATAACATATTATATGATAATGTTTACATGCATTTGCTAAGTAGTCAAGTATTACGCAAAACATTCTAAATTCACAACATGTCATGTGACAATAATGTTTTAAAGCTTTCATGGCTATATGCACCTGGGTAATTTTTTGTGAAGTGATAGATTAGCTATTATGTGTGAATTAGATAGCAGCAGTCCACAATAGTATGGTATAAACTACGTATGATGAAAATCCAGGGGAGAAAAAATTGAAACTGGTATTGAGGTATGTTGGAAAGCTACACTGCTGTGACACTGTCTGTTATCTAATTGATGCCATTGTTATTACAACTTTGTCTTCTATCCCAGTGAAGCCCAGTGGTGAAGCCATACTTCATAATGCTGACTGGAACTGATTGGTATGCCCAGGTAATAGCTGCTAGTGTTGCGACGTGTCAGTTGCTGAATGAATGATGTGTGGTGTGGTAATTGATGCATAAAATTGATGTGGTTGCCCAGTGATGTGCTAATTTTCCTACCTTTGACATGAAATATAATAGAAACAGTGATACAGCAAGTAAGAGTGCATGGGCAATTTTAGGCTTGTTAGGCCATATATGAAGCCATATAATAATTATTGCATTAAATTAAAGTTTTCACAGCAGCCAGTTATGGCACACATCCTCTGGCAATGAATATACATGAGACTATTATGCTCATGAATTTGAGCAATAATTACTATATGCTTTTGAACATTGTTTTATGCTTTTGAGAAATGCTCATTAGACTCTATTCTAAAAGCTATGCTAGTAATGCTACCTTCTTTGGCCAAAATTGTTGCTGTGCTAGATGATTTACATTGATGTTTCAGCTTCAAATGTGACTAAATTTGACAAAATAAGGCTTCCATACACATCTGATTTCCTGATTGTAATTGAACTACTCAGAAAGCTATTGACCTAAAACTTTCACACAATTCTTCCATAGCATTGTAAAACACCAGGTCAAAATTTGAAACTAATAGCATACTCCTACATTGAGTTATAGTGCTTCAAATTCATAACAATGGATGTGTGTGGAAGCTTTGTTTTGTCAAATTTGGTGACGAATACTGTACTTTAAATTTGTATTCTTTAACTAGCTGCTATATTAGAGTGTTTAATTTTTGTTCACAACTATTCTATGTGAATGGGCGAATGGCTGATCATGGCATTAAATAGATCAAAATTAATCATCCTTGTAAATTTACCACATTCAATCCTCCTAAATGAAATGAAAATATGAAATGACTACAGTACTTCATTAGAGTAGTGTGTTGACTACTAGAATTTCCGACTGCTCTATTAGAGAATCTGGTTTATAAGGAGTTGTGCAAATTTGCATTTATTGCAGATTTTCCTATTGTTAAAGCTATTTTTTTCAAAATAGGTATGTGTGGGAATAGGAAAGCATAACCGCTGCATCTCTATCATAGATAATCTAAACTACAGTGGAACCTCAGTTATCCAAACCCCTTGAGACCAGGAGTGGTCCATCTGAAAAGTCCATATCTCTGAAAATATCTATAAATAACTTTAAAATAGCATAAAGAACATTTTCAAACATTTTAATATTATCAACTACCCTAATAGAACAGTCACTACTCTAATAGAGCAGTCATCCCGTAGTTCGGATAACTGAGAATCCGGGTCTGCATAACTGAGGTTCCACTGTACTACTATTGCTGCTCTGATATAGCTAATGTATATTGCCCTCCTCTTGAACCTGTCATATCAGTAATGTTCAAATCACAATAATCTCAACAGAAACACCACAACAGATAAAACCATTATAAATGTATCTGAAAATCATTATCATAGAAAATGGCATCATCTAGCAAATACACAATACAAACACAATACGTTTATTATTATACAAAAAGAAATATGGTACTTGGTACAGAGCTGTTGTGCATGTGTACATGTTAATTCATTTCATGTGCACAATATTATGATACATACAAATATATGAGAAGTTAAACTAAAGTACTTGAACCGGCTGATCGTGGAGGAGAAACCAAGTCTTCAAGACTGTCAGGGCGGTAGCGGCCTTTCTTGTCAATAGCAATGTGGAATTCAATTGGTTCATGTTCCTGTTCGTATGAGTTATCGTTGATTGAAAATGACTTGGTGATGTCAAATTTTTCCATGGAAGGATTTTTAAGTTCAACTTTGTTATACTAAATTGTAGCAACAACATTAACACTGCAAGTAGAATACACTACATTAATTCTTACCTGTGGATTGCTTTCAGAGTCAACTTGTATGCTAAATGTAGGTTCTCTAAATTAATGGTAAAATATTTTTTACATCTACTATACACAGAATATACATATACGTATCTACACCACAGTAAACTATTACACATTCACACTTCTGTACACACGTGTATGCTACACTATAGTTCAGACACAGGAATAGATAAGGAGAGGCAAATACTCAAGCCAAAGATGCAGATGTTAAGGAAGAAAAGTATGATGTTAATGTGTAAACAATGTTGGGTCTGAGGCACATAAAATTTGCCTATCTTTTCACATTTATATGGTGTATATCTTTTATGCCACCTTGCAGAATATTAAACATTTGATTGACTTTATAATATTATAATTGGCTTTATATTGAAGTTACTGAATGCAGCCCAGTATTGAGATATGACTGTAATGCAATGGGTCCTTTTTGTACAGGCTCGGTCACCCTACATGTTTGGATGTTAACATCTTAGTGACCTATGTATAATTATCAGCATTAACTTGAGAATCAAATTCAAACATATGCTATTGCAATGACTGTACTATTAGAGGTATTGACTGTTCAATTAGAGTATCTTGAGTTAACAAAATTATTGTCTGGTTAAGCCGGAGATAGTCGTGAGGAGGATTCTTTCTTATCCAATACAAAATTAATATTGTTTCATTGAAATTAGCATAACCACATGATGTTTGTTACTGTGGAAATTCAGAAAATGTAAGAATAGTGGGAACTCATTTTTGTTGCCCAACCCCCATGCTTGATCCACCATTGCTGTACACTACACACATGACAGTACTTACTTTTCAGACTCATCACCATTCACTGAATATGAAGCTGTCACTGCAATGAAACAATGAATAGACAATCAAAATGCTTAGATAACACTTTATACACTGTACAAGAAAACATGTATCATTTGATTTTGGATGATAAATAGTTATCGGTAATATAAAAGTGTGGAGCACTTAACTGTTTTGTCAAACAGGTTATCACGTGAGCACTATTATCTACAGGTGTGCACAGACAATCTACAAACACACTTATGTTGAGAACAACAGAAATGCTACATGAAACTATATACGTATGATTGGATAGAGAGCATGTTTTCATAAAGTGTACATGGATGGTTTACCTACTATGTGCTATAAGGGTAAAATGGTGAGCTGTTTCAGTGGTCATTGGTACATTTATTGCCACATTTGCCATTATCTGGTTTGCTTAGTAGTGGACATGTCTGTTCCACCACCATGGTGAAAGTTACAAAGATGAAGTAAGTTTTATGTACACACATGCTCACCATGGTTTTTGTGTTGCAGTAGGACATATGTAATGATGAAGAGAATCAGTAGAACAAGAACTAACAGTATGGCTCCTCCCACAATTCCACCAATGATGGCTGCAGTGTCACTGTCACTATTGTCGTCTATACAATAACACACATATAATAGTAAACGATGTGAACAATAACTGTAGCCAGCCAATTAAAAGAAGACACTAGGGATATGTGACTGGATTTGGGAAAATCGGTATTATCGCTCATGACAGCAGGTTTGATTTTTCACCAAGAGATTGAGTAAATGATCAAGTTTCACACTCAGGGCTTGAGTGGTCTGCTTGTGATGGTTGCTTTATCCAAACTCAGTGGTGAGCAGTACGAAAACAGTTTGGGGCCATAATTGAGTTCTGGCCAACCTGTAGGGATGGCTGAATGTGGTTGCACAGTTTCATGGTTTTGAATAAAAACCTAGTTTTGTTTGTAAATTTCCTTTCATTTTAGCTAATTTTGAGACCTGAATGGCCTATGCTTTGGCCTAATTAATCTATGTAACTATTCCCCTTTTCATTTTAAACAATCTCTTGCCCTTCCCTCCACCCCCAATAACTTAGCTACTGAGTACGTTTAACTATAGTGAATACTCTGGAAGGTAAGGAAATGGTTAAAAGTAGCTTTCAACCATTGGCCAGCTACAATGCACTAACCACTTAAAACTGGCATTTCTCAATACTACAGTGCTGTAAGTCACATACAACAGAATACTAAGTTTTCAGGAAAGTGTAAACGTAACCGACTGCTACTGCAATGTTACTGCTACTACTCAACTACGTATTTGCTTTCATTTTTATAATTATATAGCTTCTTTGAAATACGAATCTTTAAACTTATCAACTTTGACGTAGACCAGAATAGCCTAAAATCTGGCATTACTGGTGTTAGGCATCATATCAAGCTGGTGCTTAAGAAACCATTACGGAAAAACTAGTTCTTAAGGAGAAGGTGATAAGTGGTGCGACCATGCCAAAACTGAACTATAATAGTTTTGTGCCACAAATCCTTTTATGCTTGCTCACTCTTTGATGAGTTTATATAACTATGCTTGTTGTAAAAAGGTCTGGTCATAACTGTGTTATACTGCACTAGTGTACACTGGCAGCACCAATTACACTGATAATTTCCTTTGTACAGAAAATGTACACTTATGTGCTTACCATTTGTAGTTGATACTGTCACTCCTAAAAAAAGATAAATACAGTAATATTCTACAGTACACCAACAATAGTACAGATCAATGCACTAGTACACTAGTGTATGTACATTTGTGTATGTACACATACAGTGTATTATACACTCTGTGTGTATATATATACTTGTCTATAATATACAGTACATGCCAAAGTATATCATACCATAATTTGCCTTTTTTTCTGTTGTTGTAAACTAACTTTCATTCAGTATAAACCTCACAAAAACATTCTTCACAAGTAGTTTATCACAAAAATTGAAAATAATGTACATACATACAAACAGACATGTGTACACATATAAACATACACATACATAATGAAAATATTCACTTACCGCTAACAGTAATTTGAGTGGAGTTTATGGAATAATCTGATGCTCCATAAATATTAAACACTCGACATCTAAATGTGTAACTGCGTCCTGCCCTTAACCCCGAGAAAGCAAACCTCACTTCACTTGAAATTCTGTACATGACAACAGTAAAGTTTCTTGTCATTGTTTCAAATGAACTCTGTGCATCAATTTCAAATATCAGTGTTGTGTTTGTACTGTCTACACCAGCTACATCAGTTCTTGTTGAGACATTGACCACTCCCTCTATATCAGTACTGACCTGAGGTTTACTGGGACTGGCTGGTAGCCCTACAGATTATACATGGGTGGTATTAATTTTATTACAACGTACCTCAACATGTCATATGAGTGATTGACTTTTAAGTTATCTTCTCATGAAAAATTGAATATATTACAGTATGTATTGTATAACATGTGTATCCCAAAGTACCATTAGGTATCATATTAACAAGGCTTTATTTAGCTACACTGAGCAAGTCCTGCACTTTATAATGGAACAACACCTTGATTAAGGCCACTTATTGTACTTCATAGATGGCTGAGTTTATACAGAATTCGAAACAGCTCACCACTATGGCTGTGTTGTTAAAAGTGGACACTTGGTATTATTGTCATGCTTAAAAATTAGTAGTAGATGTGATTGTTGTTGTATAGCTAATGGTTTATACTTGTCATGTACACAAACCGATAAAGCAAAATATCATGGCATGACCAATGGAAAGACATCAAGTCATTTAAAGTGTGAAGCGTAGTTGGTTACAGTACATCAGTATTATAGCCAGTGTGTGTGTGTGTGGGTCAGTTTTGTGACATCTGTTTATATCAACATACACAGAAACACAACCACTGAAATCATAAATGTTTGGTGAGCCACTCATCTTATCACCCATCAATTTCCTTAACTGTATACCATTCTCTATACGCCATAATGGTATTGAGTTCAATCACTACCAAAATCATATTGGGTTGGTGACAACAGAATCACTAAATGATTTCAGATTTCAGGCTTCACAAGAAATACTAATAAGAAACTGTTGATGATGTCACTTTCCTATGTTAGTACAATGTGGGAGGGCAATCATGATAAAACATTTTGCTGATGAGAAACAATGTTGTTTACACATACATATAAGCTTAGGATGAAATATTGAGTTCAAAGGAAGTTCCAAATTTCAACTGTCTAGGATTTGTTGTTCATTACCTACTGATGCATGTCATATAATGCACTTGATATAAGGATAACAATACTGTACATGTAATGGAACACATTACATAGTTACTTGATACTTTGGTAAACATTATAAACAAAGTATATATTACATGGCTTGTTTGAACTGATGCAATGCAACTTCATGTTCTTTTTTGTGAGTAAATTGAACACAGAATGTCACATAGGTGTGCACGTGTGTGTGTATGTGTGCATGTGTGTGCATGTGAGGGTATGTACATGTACCATATATGTTTGTGTACATTATAATTATACATAGTTACCTTTTGATGAAACAATACTTGTGAAGATATGACTGCTGGATCTCTCTAAGTGATTGATGGCTACTATACGATATTGATACAGTTCTCCAGCAAACACATCACTGAAACTGATCCGTAGGTATGTAACATTGCTATCTTCAATACGTCCATTTGGTGCAATTGCGTATGTAGTGGTACCAGGTACAATCCACTCCACAATGTATCGAAGTATTGGACTCCCCCCATTAGTCAATACAGACCAATGAATGGTTATGACATCATCAACTGTATAAGTGACCATCTCATCCAGGACAGGACCTACGGGGGAGAAGTGTAAGTACAGGCGCTAACTTACTTCCACTATGTATACTACTGCATGTTGACCCTAGCTTGTTACTTGTGTCAGTGGTACAGTAGCCGGGGTCATGGATATGCATATAGCTACTGTATATCAATACAATCCATAAATAATGTATTAATATAATATATTCATTCCATTCAGGTAGTTAAATGCATCACTTCTTATATTTATTGTGTCAACATTCTCCAATATTGACATGCCCGGTCATAGTGATGTTTACTACCTGATCAAAGTAAGCTGTGAATTCCTAGAGCATTTGGTTTTAAGTAATGGTAATAAGTCTATTTAATTTAAGCATATGCTTACAGAAATATACACAACTGTTAGCAGCATGTTAGAAACTTAAGCAATGCAAACATTTAAAAACAAAAAAGATATTTTATATAATCAGCTACAATATAATCCCACTATATGACAACTTACGACCCATGGTAGTGTTAAAGGTTGTAACATCAGAAGTGTTCCCTTTGGCAGTTCTACCAAGTGGGTGACGTGTCACTGCCAACACAACAATTCTGTAATTTATTGCTGGCAGTAAATTCCTAATAGTGATTGACGTAGTGTTGTCCCATGTTCTACCCAGCTTCATTCCATTAGTATAATCATGTACAATGTAAATATACACTGGCAATCCATCAGTAAACATTGGCTCTTCCCAAGTAATCACAGCTGTAGTGTCTGTGATAGAACTAACCATCACATTTAGTGGACTAGAAGCAGCATCTAAAATAAAAAAATATAAGATGATTTATCATCATTATCTTGATTAGCACAGTGTGCATGCGATCATTAGTAAAGTTTACATGAATTAATTTATTTGATTTAAGTTCTGGTCACCACATTCCTAACCTAATCATAGCCAATTTTATACAGTAATGTTATTGTGGGCTTGGTTACTCTATGCCATATGCACACCTAACATCTAATTTACCTTTGTGTTACTCTACTAATATAAACCAGAATTGAATTAAAATAAAGTTAGTGATAATTAGTGGTAAATGTTATTTAGCTACTGTGGTAATTGCTAGACTTACCAAACACTACAACTGAATAACTGATGACATCAGAGCCCACACTGTTGGCTGCTGTACAATTGTAAATCCCTGAATCATTTCTTTCCACATTCAGAATTACTAAGCTGGTATCAAGAACGTGATATTGAGACCCGTTTGTGATTGGAGTATTATTGAACTGCCAGGAAGTGTTGGGGAATGGGTTTCCATTAAGAAATGCCCCACCACTGGAATTAAAGCCACACTTGATAATCTCATCTAGGCCAATCTGTAATGCAACTTCCTGCTGCATCACACTGCCTGAAATACTTGGTGCATCTGAGAGGTAAATACACATAATGAATTTACACAACTTTTTGTACTTTGAACTGTGTTTATATTTTGGGATAAAGCTTTGGTGAGTATGTACCATCCATTTAGGTAGAATACAGAAGGCAGCGTCTGCCATAAGCCACAGGAGCTTAATCTACCACAAATCTAAACCAATTAGGGAGGGAAAGTGATCTGCTTCTCACACTAATACAGAACGCTTGTGAGAAAGAGACCAATTTTGTCTTATTTTCAAAACAGTGTTAATAGGCATTAGTGTGTTCTGTTGAACCTGTCAGTACTTGTAAATTAGAGCTTGACCATTGATGATTTGATAAGTTAATCCACTAACTATAAAACCTTCTAAGTAGATGCAGTTCATTGGATTCTTAATAATGAGCGCAGCCATCAATTATCACGTTGAATCAACAGTGTAGTTACCATGAAAACTATACTGAAATGAGCTAAACATGAGCACTAATGCCAACACAATTTAAAGCTCAATGGAAAATTTGCAAGGACTTTTCAAGAAGAATATATAGGAGTGTAAAATGTACTTACATCACAGCCTTCTATTGATATACCCAAATATACAGCCTTGATTCTATAGATATGCCCACATGTAAAGCAACACTCCTACTATGTAACTTTATGTAGTAAGAGTTCTGTGCTATTCTATTACAAACTCTTCACATAAGAGAACCCGTTAAAAGATTGTTAAAGTGTGGCTTGCATCAGTCTCAGATGACTTATAGCATTCCACTTAATTCAAGGAGAAGTTAAGCTTTACATTTTACACACTGAAAACTACACAATGACCTAGTACTGTACCATGCACTCACATTGAACATCCAGTGTTAAATAAGTCACAGCTGATCCAGCAACATTTGAAATGGTTAGTTTGTAGACTCCAGAGTCATTACGATACATTCCTCCTTGACCGTCAGTAAAATTGATCCCATTAATCAAGTACTGAACTCTTCCATTTGATAGCAGCACAGCTCCATTTCTTGTCCACTCATAGCTTAGCAGCACCGAGTCGCCTACTTCAGTAATGTTTACTGGAAAGAAATCTGTTGTACTTTCTGGTCTTGACACTGTAGCATCATCACCAAATTTGAATGGCTCTGAAATGTATGGATATGTATGTATATTACCATTACTATACAAAAAGACCACTGAAGTACACATACAGTAAATATGAGTGTGCCCCTTGGTAACTCATATAAATGCATTACATCAACTACATACACACTTCACCGCTCACCATAAAAGACAGTGAACGAAGAGTTTGTAAAGCCTCCATTGAAGCATTGTACTTCCACCATATTAAACTCACGGCTGATTCTTACAAATGTAAAACTCTCCTGCAAGCCTGGAAACGTATCTGGGATGTGAAACAGTGACCGGTCAGTTTCAATAGGCTCGTACATGCCACCTTGAAAGCGGATATTAGTTCGTGCATCATGGAATAATATAAACCAGTTTGTTCTTAATTTTGTTGAGGTACCATTAGATGTCTCCACTACCGTACATGAAAATGTGACATTGGATCCTTCCAGTACTGTCTGATTGCCAGTTATAGATACAGTAATTGTTTGAGCATTACAATCTACATAACACAATGCAGGAGAAAGATACATGTGATAAAAATCTGCAGGCTGTGTCTACTGTGAATATATACTGTATCAGAAATTCATGAGGCATAAATATATTCATGACAAAATAAGAGAATTAATATTCATACATATATACACAGAGGGAAAACATACAAAGCTAATATTGATTAGTATCACCCATTAACAGATAAAGAATTAGTTAGTATATTATGACAATGGCATATTCAATGAAACAGCTAGCTATTCATTACTCGAGGACTTAATGTGTCCATCCGAAGTTATGGGATGCAATTTATGATATGGTACAGCAGTGAGGATGGCAATAAAGCAGCTGATCAGTCAGTAAGTCAAGTCACTAGGTCTAAGTCCTTGAAATTAGGTTAGTAATCCTAAGGCTGTAGCACATGTTGCTGTCAGACCTTCAGTGCTGGTCACTGTAAAGCGCTAACAATAATAATAATAATAATGATCACTTGTTACTGCTGAGATGCAACTTGTAGCTATGGTCACCACCAATCCTCAATTGACTCCCTCCTTTAGATTCTTGTAACATTTGATAGCTATGATGGGCAGGAGGTTACTGGCCGCTGTATTAGTGACATAATATCCAGAATAGTAAATGTTGTAGAGTAGGCCGTGGTTTAATAAAGTGTAGCTAACTCAGTGTATTTAGCTATATATCTTATACACAGTAAGTTATGTAGGGGAAGGAGGAGTTACAATCGTGCGTGTTAGCTATACTGCCGCTCTTACAGCTAGCTAAGAAACCACAACTAGCCGCTACTGAACTAGTGACACACAGATTAAACAAAAAAATCAACCAATCAATCACACACAGTGCTACACAGATGACGTACAGTAGGCGAAGTTATATACATTCATATACACAAGAGCTGATTGAGAGCACTCAACCCCTCCCGGAGTCAGCTGTAAGTTAGTCATGCAATTCATACGAGATACTAACCTTTTACGAGACTAATCTGCACTATCGATAGAACGACAAAGAAGGTTAGGCGATCCGGCATTTTCCACAGCAGTAGTTTCGACAATAAACACACTTAGTGCGGATACTGTTGAAACTCTTAACGGTCAAGTGTTTGTGTACGCATGCGTGAAAGATAATATGGTAATTCTGTATAGGCAGGTTTCATTATTTGTAAGGACTGAGATAATGGAAGTACACTCAATTAATGTTGTTAGTGTTTATAATACTGTATTTGGCCAGTCACAGTAATCCAGCAATAGATAATGTGTCTATAGGGACAGCTAAGCAGTGGCGGATACAGGGGGGTTGCAATGGTTTCACTGGTAACCCCCCTGAAAATAGCGCCCCCCAAATTTACTGACGAGTCGGTTTCACTGGTAACCCCCTGAAAATAGCGCGCCCCAAATTACTGACGAGTCGTCGTGTGGGTGGTAAAATCGCCACGAGTTATACATAGTGTGTTATTGAAGGACTTTCTACTGGCGAATCTTCATACTTTTTCCTTTGAAATCACAATTATGGCATTCAACAACAGGTCATAACCTTTTTATTAATTAATTAATTTTTTTTTAAAGTTGAGTGGAATCTGAAACCCCCTCTGAAAATTTCTAGATCCGCCGCTGCTAAGCATTTAGCTACTGTAGCTGTGTGAACAGCAGTGGTGAGTGTACTACTGTGTACTTCAGTGTGTGGCCAAGCATTGACAGGGTTTCACTAATTCCAATCAAATCTGTCTAAGCATGCAGTTAGAACCATCCAGCTATAGCTACTTAACTGTCTCTGGCAGGGAAGAAAAGTCATTCCAACAACATGGTCAGTTATCAGAAGAGTTACAATAAACTTTGCATCCTACTTAATGATTCCTTCACTCAATAAGTGATCATGGCTTACGTATACCTAAAATTAAATGCATGCGTTTCATACTGTATAGTTTTAGAAGGGAAGATTCTGGACAAAAAAAAACACTTCATATACAGCTGTATGTATGTACATGCTGAAAGTGACATTAGGTTGGTACATGGTATGGGCAGTGATTGCACAAACTAATAGAATTGGTACATATTATAGTATCACTTGTCGTCCACTTTCATGCAGCTTGTATAGCTCTTGAAAAGAAACAACTATTAATTGTATCATAATTAGCTATACATGTATAACATTACATAATGTACTTGTGAAAATAAAAATTCACATCAGTATATGATTGATGACAGTATGTGTGGTACTTCTACTTAACACTATGTCTTACAAACTGATGACTTTCATGCTCCATTAAATACCAGCCATTATAAGGATATGTAGCTATTATTTATGTGTATATAGCTATTAGCACATAATGAATTATGATCATGAATGAACCAACTGACGAGTCCTACTGAAATCATGAGTGTATGTATAATCACAAATGATCATGAACAGAGGACATTGCTTCAAGGTAGGTGCACGTTCATATAATTATGGCAGCAATAAATCAGGTGCGTAATTCAGTATGTAAAATCAAATTGTGACAAAATCATTTTGTCAGAATAAAGTTACAGTAGTCAGTTAGGCATTATATTATTATTATTATGTACAAGAAATTGGCAGGTTAAAGTGAGTGAATAGCAAGGTGCACCTCTTTGACCAGGGTCTAACCCTGCACTTGTGATATTGTAGAAACAAGTTGATGTTGTGCTATTTCAGGCACCCATACAGTTAGTTTATTGTTATATAGCTAAACATGCTGGTGATTAATCAACCATGTATATAATTTAATTTATATATATTGATGTTGTGCTACTTTTAAAAGCCATGCAGTTGTCCATGAAGCAGTATATTCCTACAATATATAAAATATAGTTTGTATGCTATTGCATTACCAAGTTTGGATGGACATAAGGTTATTGTATTACAGACATATGGGAATGCAAATTTAAGGCAACATATAGTGCAGCAGTGAAAAGACTGCTGCTGTTAGGTAACATCAAAAGTTATCAGCCATCTATTACTACATGATTTAACATCAGAAAATCAGGAAAATATTAGTGTTATCACCTGGCAATTTCAGTATTCTATAATATTGCATTTCTAATACATTTTAAAATGCAATATTATAAAATACTGCATGAAATTGCCAGGTGATAACACTAATATTTTCCTGATTTTCTGATGCTAAGTCATGTAGTAATAGATGGCTGATAACTTTTGATGTTACCTAACAGCAGCAGTCTTTCGCTGTTGCACTATGTTGCCTTAAATTTGTATTCCCATATGTCTGTAATAAATTCTTTTATCTACCCGAAGTACAGACAAAGTTGGTAATGTGTTGGCTTTACTAAAAATGAGTTGATTCCCTGTATAAATATTACAATTTCACCATTATTTAATGTATTGCCTTTGGAAATTTTGGCTATGCCACTACTTAGGAAGCGTACTTCAAACAAACCACTGTAACCACAAATTACATGTAGAAGTATCTTCTCAACTGTTTTATAGTCTGTCTAACATGTTTTCTTACACAAATTGTCAAGAGAAAGCCTGGAGGTTGCCCTTCATTTCAATTCAATAAATTCAATCATATTTCTAATTAACCTCTTAATTAAGCCTGGAAGTTAATACAGGACCTATATGACTTTCATATCTCGCATACTAAGTTTTGCTCACATGGGTGCGGAAATACTACAAACATACAAATTAACATTCATACTGATATTTTTTTGGGAAAACAAATTCAAATTATGCATGTTGACTCTGATTTGTATATTAACTCTATCATCAGTTTCTGTTTGGGGTTGAATGGGAGTCAGGTCTTAACTGACCCCATAGCCCAGGACTTGTGGACAGGCAATGAGGTGGGTGGGATCAAGACTCTAGTAGACAATACTCTAGCAGTCGATATCACAGTGCGGTACACATTCAAATTATCTGCTGAATTTCTCAGTTGGACTATTACTCTTGCACATGTGCTGCAGGGCTTGGGTTATGGATATGCAGGGTTTGGACTATGGATACCCGTAAATTCTGCTCAATGACCTCCCTCCATTTACTCTGCAACTGGTTAACTCTATAACCTTCAGGAATATGCCCACAGTTGGCCTTCAGTTGACTGTGGGCATGCACCTGTTACAAACAACTCAAAACAGTGAAATGAAGTCAATTTAAAGTAAGCAATACTCATTCACAGACCTGTGTATTATGTTGTTTCAAGCAACATTAATGCAGTGGTGATTCTAAACCTGGGGGCCAAGTAGGGAACAGCATTTCTGCTGTTGTATGGTTGTAATAATATAAAATAGAATTTCAGGTGGTCTGGGATTGCAATCCCCACAAGCTGCAGGATTTTGTCAATTTAAAGTCTTGAAAACAGCCTAAAATTTATGCTAAAACCATGAAAAATGCTAATGGGATTTTCCATCATAGCTACCGTTGTCTCTTATTTCACTATCTTTTCTTGCTGGAACCCTATTTCATTATTCAATTAATTTTTTTGCTGAACTCGTTTGTTAGTAAATAGTAGGATGCACAGGGCTTCCCTATTTTTACTTTTGTAAACTTCCATGAATTATATGGACAAGTCAAATATGTTACCTGTAAAACAAAACAACTCTGAAACTAATGAACACTAGCAATCTCTACAACACTTCAGCTAAATGACAGTCCATCATCTCTCTAGGGGCACTAGAGACGTGACTTGTGCCAATAATGTGCTTCTATTACCACAAGGGGATCTCCCAAGGGGGATCATCACCTGTAGTGCAAATTTAACTCCTACTTCACCCAACGCAATAATTTTTGTTGCACCGGGCTAAATTAGAAGTAACCATAGGCTTTCCCTATTCATCACTGAGGATTAAATGTGTGCTATCATGGCTTCAGGTACAAATTACAATAGATTCTCTTTTGACAAGCACAAGTACTTTGTTGTGAATTCTACAATAGAAAATATAATATTATTTGCTTTTGTGGGTTCAAGTTACCCACTGCAAAACTTGTCTGAATTAAAAGCAATTAAATAAATAAATCTTTTAATTATTATTATTTCATTAGATTGATCAGCTGATACAGCAGACAAATCAAGACGTTCAACATGAAGCAATTTTTTGTGGGTGTAGAGTAGCTGTCAAGAATCTGGACAGTCAAATAATGTCTTCTTATAACCTGGAGCTGTTTAGCCAAGAAATGAACATGGCTTCCATATGTCGTCATCCTAATTTAATGCACTTCATTGGTGCCACTAATGAGGGAATTCCCCTTATTGTTACTGAGCTAATGCATACAGATCTTAGAAAGATCATAGAACAAGATGAACTCGACAGCAAACAAATTATTCTTATTTCACTGGGTGTGGCTTATGGACTGAACTACCTACACAAGACCACTCCTGATCCAATCCTTCATCGTGATGTCAGCAGTGCTAATGTGTTTCTCAATCCTATACCCATTAACCAGTGGCACCCCAAGCTGTCTGAGTTTGGTTCTACCAATTTCTTGAGAGCAAGTAGCACTATTGGTGCAGGAAGTCCAACTTATGCAGCTCCAGAAGCTCTTACTGTGCAAGGTCGACACACTCCCGCAATGGACGTGTTTAGTTTCGGAGTTGTGATATATGAGATGTGCTCAAGGAAGTTTCCTTCTGAAAAACCAACGCATTCATCAATGAATCTTGTAAAATGGGCAACCACTGAAACCAAACTGGTTAGTTTGATTCAAAAATCTCTTGCTACTGAAATTGAAAGGAGGCCTACTATTATTAGAATGGATTAATGAACTAAGTTGATTATGATATGGATAACACTGCCTATAAGCATATTATACCAAGAGTTAATAAGCCTTGATTGTACATTGACATATAGTACATACGTTAGTCACTCTAAGTAGCATTACCATGACTGCATTACTATTTCAAAGCAGTTTCACAGTTGCATAGTCACTGCATATGTTGTTGAAAAGTATTCTTAATGTACTTAATATAGTATTTGAGGACCAGAACTTCATATCCATTTCATACACTGTAATTGATTAATTAAGTTAATTGTACTGCCGGTAGTGTGTAGTGTTCACGTATGTATGATCTGTTATTATGTGGTAATAGCTACTAGCACCGGTATGGTGCCAGAGGTACCCTATAGTGAGTATGTTATGCATTCAGTTGTGATCTTTATAGTTACTGGTGCCTGTGCATGTCCTACATACAGAGTTTTATTGCCCTATATACTCTACTAAGTGAAAAGGTTAAGCATTAAACTTTCTTCTTCCTTTGTCACATAGTAAGAATGGAAATATTATTTTGTCAACAAAATCTTAAGTGATTTATCAGCATCACACTTTACACTTAATCACTCACCAAACTCAATGTATCACTATAAAAAGTAAGTTTGTATAATGTATCATTATTAGACAGTAAATTGGTCATATCTCATGAAATTATATCAAGCTAAAAAAAATAAAAATTAATGTGACCAGGCCTGTGAAAATAGGGCATGTGGGCAAATGGTTTTTGCCTACTTTTGCCTACTTTCATCTCTCATAACTTTTTGTACCATTATGCTATGGAAATGCACTTTTGAGCATCTAGTAAAAATTTAATTTGCTTTATGATGTAAGTAAAATACAAATATTCTGTTCCAGCACTGAGATATGACCTGTAGAGTGACGCTGTGTAGTTTGTGCCCACATGCCCTGTTTTCGCAGGCCCGGTCACAAATCAAGACACACGGTAGTGTGTCGTGCGGCCCAAGAAGCCGGCGCGCCACACCCGTGAGTATATTGACAGGAAGAACGAAAACGTCATTTTCACACCTTTGTATCTCGGTGATCACTTATCTGATTGGAACCAAATTTGCTACACAGTTGCCCGCCAGCCAAGGGAGTCTACATTCCAAATTTGAAGGAAATCGCTACAGCCATTTCCGAGATACGAGCTGCCAAAGTTTCGTTTTTTTTTTCTTCGTTTTTTTTTTTCTTCTTCTTCGTCTTTTCGCACACTTGCAAAATTTGCTATAACAAGCAAACGCGTACTCCGATCGCCTTGAAATGTGGCACACAGAAAGGGAGTCCAACGGCGAATCCTAGCATCAAATTTGGTACAAATCCGATGAATGGTTCAGGAGTTATGACCGATTATTCGCGTAAAACAAGATCGATTTGTTGTCACGCCTACAGGGTAAACCGCTTCATGGAATGAGTTGAAAATTGCTATGTAGATGGAGTAACCATCGTAGGAGTGCCTTTTGGTGGTTTGAAAGGAATCGAGATAAAGACCATGGAGATATGACACAAAACCCAACCTGTGTCACAATTACGCAATCGATTTTTATGAATAAAAAAAGTATTAGTTTTCACGCCTACTAGGCAAACCGCTTAGAGCAATGAGCTGAAAATCGGTGCATAGCTGGAATAATCTTCATAGAAAGTCCGTGCAGTAGTACAGAAGAATCGGATTACAAACCACTGAGTTATGATTCGAAAGCCAACTCCGTGTAGCAAATGCGAGATCGAGATACTCTAATAGAACAGTCACCCTAATAGAGCATTCGGCTAGTTTATTTATTCCATTATAGAATTTTATTACATCACAAGTTATTCTGTAGGGAGTTCAGCTGCAAACAGTTAATCTTATAGACAGTTCAGCAAGAAGACAATCACCATGTGGAGAGTTAAGCAAATATATCACTATAGAGATTCAGAACATTACAAGTCACACTGAAGAAAGTTCAGCTTTAAACAAGTCATGCACTGTGTAGAGAATTCAGCTACAATTAAGTCACTCTCTAGAGAATTCAGCTACACAGAATTCAGCTACACACAAGTCACTGTGGAGAGAGTTCAGCTACAAACAAATTACCCTTTAGAGTGATCAGCTACAAACAAAACACTTTGCAGGATGTTCAGCTTCAACAAATCAACCTTTAGAGCGATCAGCAATGAACAAATCAACACAAATCTACCTGTAGAGAGATAAGCTAGAAACAAATTACCCTGTAGAGAGTTCAGCTACAAATAATCACCCTGTAGAGACATCAGCTAGAAACTAGACACAATGTAAGGAGTTCAGCTACAAGCAAATCACCCTGTAGAGAGTTCAGCTACAACAAACCAACCTGTAGAGCGATCAGCTAGAAACAAATTACCCTGAAGAGGGGTCAGCTACAAAAATCACCCTGTAGAGATATCAGCTAGAAACAAATCACCCTGAAGAGAGGTCAGCTACAAAAAATCACCTTGTAGAGAAATCAACTACAAACAAAACACTTTGCAGAGAGTTCAGCTACAAACAAATCAACCTTTAGAGCGATCAGCAACAAACAAATCAACCTGTAGAGAGATAAGCTAGAAACAAATCAATCTGCAGAGAGATCAGCTATGTACAAATCACCTTATAGATAGTTCAGCTACAAACAAATTACCTTGTAGAGAGATCGGCTACAAACAAATCACCCTGCAGAGAGAACAGCTACACACATATCAACTTGTATAGAGATCAGCTACAAACTAGACACAAAGTAAGGAGTTCAGCTACAAACAAATCACCCTGTAGACAGATCAGCTACAAACTAGACACAAAGTAAGGAGTTCAGCTACAAGCAAGTTACACTGTAGAGAGTTCATCTACAAGCAAATCAACCTGCAGAGCAATCAGCTAGAAACAAATCACCCTGAAGAGAGGTCAGCTTCAAAAAATCATCCTGTAGAGAGATCAGCTAGAAACAAATCACCCTGAAGAGAGGTCAGCTACAAACAAAACGCTTTGCAGAGAGTTCAGCAACAAAGAAACCACCATGTAGAGAGTTCAGCTGCAAACAAATCACCTTATAGAGAATTCAGCTACAAACAAATCACCCTGTAGAGAGATCAGCTAGAAACTAGACACAATGTAAGGAGTTCAGCTACAAGCAAATCACTCTTTAGTGAGTTCAGCTACAAACAAATCAACCTGCAGTGAGATCACCTACAAAAAAGCACCTTGTACAGAGTTCAGCTACAAACAAATTACCCTGTAGAGAGATCGGCTACAAACAAATCAACCTTTAGAAAGATCAGCTACACACAAATCAACTTGTAGAGAGATCAGCTACAAACAAATCACCCTGTAGAGAGATCAGCTACAAGCAAATCACCCTGTAGAGAGATCGGCTACAAACAAATCAACCTGTAGAAAGATCAGCTACACACAAATCAACTTGTAGAGAGATCAGCTACAAACAAATCACCCTGTAGAGAGATAAGCTACAAGCAAAACACCCTGCAGAGAGTTCAGCAACAAAGAAACCACCATGTAGAGAGTTCAGCTGCAAACAAATCACCTTATAGAGAGTTCAGCTACAAACAAATCACCCTGTAGAGAGATCAGCTAGAAACTAGACACAATGTAAGGAGTTCAGCTACAAGCAAATCACTCTTTAGTGAGTTCCGCTACAAACAAAACAACCTGCAGTGAGATCACCTACAAAAAAGCACCTTGTACAGAGTTCAGCTACAAACAAATTACCCTGTAGAGAGATCGGCTACAAACAGCGTTGAAACCGGGTCGGGTCATCCGGGTCACATTTTCTCCGGGTCTGACCCGGTTTACAATTTATCCGGGTCTGACCCGGATTGGATCACGTGAGAAACGAAATTGTTTGTTCGTTTGACGACGTGGAACTTCTAAACGCTATCACGTAGCTCTTTCGTGAGCCACGCCCACTTATCGCATTACCAACATATGCTCAGCCACGCCTATTTGTTAGTAAGTGCAGTATGCAGCACGAAACTGAGGGTATCTATGGT
Source organism: Dysidea avara (assembly GCF_963678975.1). Lineage (NCBI taxonomy): Eukaryota > Metazoa > Porifera > Demospongiae > Dictyoceratida > Dysideidae > Dysidea > Dysidea avara. The sequence goes on from NC_089272.1 coordinate 60,571,102, forward strand.
GAGGGGTAGCTATTGTCAGTAGGTGAAGACCTTTTTTTTTTTTTTTTGGTCTTCAACCTACAGCTATAGGCTGAAGTTGCAATATTTACTCAACACGAATCAAACGCTCAAAATGTAGACTCGTTCGCTCGCCCGAGACTAGCCGAAACACGTCTCGGCTTTAATTAATCCGGGTCAATCCGGGTCACATCCGGGTCTGACCCGGATTGCTATCCGGGTCTGACCCGGATTGCTATCCGGGTCAGTGGGTCATCCGGGTCAGCAGTAGTGACCCGGTTTCAACGTTGGCTACAAACAAATCAACCTGTAGAAAGATCAGCTACACACAAATCAACTTGTAGAGAGATCAGCTACAAACAAATCACCCTGTAGAGAGATCAGCTACAAGCAAATCACCCTGTAGAGAGATCGGCTACAAACAAATCGACCTGTAGAAAGATCAGCTACACACAAATCAACTTGTAGAGAGATCAGCTACAAACAAATCACCCTGTAGAGAGATCAGCTACAAGCAAAACACCCTGCAGAGAGTTCAGCAACAAAGAAACCACCATGTAGAGAGTTCAGCTGCAAACAAATCACCTTATAGAGAGTTCAGCTACAAACAAATCACCCTGTAGAGAGATCAGCTAGAAACTAGACACAATGTAAGGAGTTCAGCTACAAGCAAATCACTCTTTAGTGAGTTCAGCTACAAACAAATCAACCTGCAGTGAGATCACCTACAAAAAAGCACCTTGTACAGAGTTCAGCTACAAACAAATTACCCTGTAGAGAGATCGGCTACAAACAAATCAACCTGTAGAAAGATCAGCTACACACAAATCAACTTGTAGAGAGATCAGCTACAAACAAATCACCCTGTAGAGAGATCAGCTAGAAACTACACACAATGTAAGGAGTTCAGCTACAAGTAAATCACCCTGTAGAGAGTTCAGCTAAAACAAATCAACCTGCAGAGAGATCAGCTACAAATAAATCACTTTATAGACAGTTCAGCTACAAACAAATTACCTTGTAGAGAGATCGGCTGCAAATTAATCAACCTGCAGAGAGATCAGCTACACACAAATCAACTTGTAGAGAGATCAGCTACAAACAAATCACCCTGTAGAGAGATCAGCTAGAAACTAGATACAATGCAAGGAGTTCAGCTACAAGCAAAATCACCCTTTAGTGAGTTCAGCTACAAACAAATCAACCTGCAGTGAGATCACCCACAAAAACGCACTTGTACAGAGTTCAGTTACAAACAAATTACCCTGTAGAGAGATCAGGTAGAAGAATTCACCTTGTAGAGAGTTCAGTTACAAAGAAACCATCATATAGAGAGTTCAGCTACAAAGAAATTACCCCGTAGAGAGTTCAGCTAGAAGAAGTCACCTTGTAAAGAGTTCAGCTACAAAGAAACCATCATGTACAGAGTTCAGCTACAAAGAAACCACCTGTACAGAATTCAACTACAAACAAATCACCCTGTATAGAGATCAGCTAGAAGAAGTTACCTTGTAGATAGTTCAGCTACAACAATTCACCCTGTAGAAAGATCAGCTAGAAGAAGTCACCTTGTAGAGTGTTCAGTTACAAAGAAACCATCATGTAGAGAGTTCAGCTGCAAACAAATCACTCTGTAGAGAGTTCAGCTACAAAGAAACCGCCATGTAGAGAGTTCAGCCTCATACAAACCACCTTGTAGAGAATTCAACTACAACAAATCACCCTGTAGAGAAGAAGTTACCTTGTAGAGAGTTCAGCTACAAAGAAACCATCATGTAGGGAGTTCAGCTACAAAGAAACCACTATGTAGAGAGTTTAGCTGCAAACAAATCACCTGTGGAGAGTTCAGCTAGAAACAAATCACCTGTAGAGAGATCAGCTGGACGAAGTCACCTTGTAGAGAGTTCAGCTACAAAGAAACCATCATGTAGACAGTTCAGCTGCAAACAAATCACCCTGCAGAGAGTTCAGCTACAAAAAAATCACCCTGTAGAGAGTTCAGCTAGACGAAGTCACCTTATAGAGAGTTCAGCTACAAAGAAACCATCATGTAGAGAGTTCGGCTACAAAGACACCACCATGTAGAGAGTTTAGCTGCAAACAAATCACCTGTAGAGAGTTCAGCTAGAAACAAAATACCCTGTAGAGAGACCAGCTAGAAGAGGTTACCTTGTAGAGAGTTCAGCTACAAAGAAACCATCCTGTATATAGTTCAGCTACATTTCAAGTTACCCAGTAGAGAGATCAGCTGCAAAAAAATATCCTGTGGGGCATAATGGGCATGTAATAAATATATGTATATAATTTGTATAATTACTAATAAAATCAAAAATAATTGAAGCACTAAAATTCTTCTTTAAGTTCTTTTCTTTTTCCTGTAGTGAAGAAAAAAAACACATGGGTTAAAAAAGCCCCAAAGCCAGCCATAGGCCGGCTTTGCAGTATACAAATACAAAAGAAATGATATCTAATCAAAAACAGCCAAGCTGTAAAAAAAGGCGCGGCCCCCAAAAAGGCCATGGTGAAAAAAGATGTGAAATCCAAGGTGGCGGCCAAGAAATGGCTGTGATGGTAGGTTAATGGTTACATTTTAATAACGACAATTCAGGTGAATTTTGTGCCGCTTGGTCTTGGCACCAAATTCACCTGAATTGTTTTTATTAAAATGTAACCATTAACCTACCACCACAGCCATTTCTTGGCCGCCACCTTGGATTTCACATCTTTTTTCACCATGGCCTTTTTGGGGGCCGCACCTTTTTTTACAGCTTGGCTGTTTTTGATTAGATTAAATTATTCTGATGGACAAACACCCATGGCCAGTGATGACCAATGTGCAGAAAACTAGCTATGGTTTTCCAAAATTGGGTTGCAATTATATTGAAACAGTAATTTTCTGAGGAACTGTTTAATTAGTTTCACATCTATACTTACCAACACATCGATTTTGTATAAATTTGTACTACAGTTGTGTCTGTCTTGTTTATAACTTCTAATGAAAGGAGATCTCTATAAATAGACTGGGAATGCTCCAGGACCATAATAAGAGTACCATTGGTGAACTGGAAGCTATCAATGATGGGATAGCAATATAATATATACAGTATTAATTGCACTGATGAATGTGATACATATTATACAAATTCTGTGGACATTTTTAGAGACCATTTTAATTCATGAAGTCTATAAAGAATTGAAGTCTGCATGTATGATTCTATCATATTATATATATTATAATATGTGACCGGATTTATGAAAAGGTACATTTTCGACACATTTTACATATCAGCAAACAAAATGATGTAACACTTGACTCCTTATACTGATTAACTTGCTCTTAGTGCTAAAATGTAGCCAGATACTGTAGCAACATTCGTGGAAACGTTCAGGCAATTATATATCATAATTAAGAAGTTATGAAGCTTCAAAGTTCAAAAATGGGTCAATTTTTTGTGTGAACAAAGGTACCTTTTTGCAAATCCTGCCACATATGGGTAGTGATCAATGTGTGAAAGCAGTTGACTGTTTTATTGGAGTGTATATTGCTGGTAGTGTTTCCTGACTTGTGTTAAAGTTACTAAGTGTTTGCTCTATACATGTGTATAATATTATACTGTTTTTGTAATTGTATATAATCTGCAAACATGCATATAATACATATACAATAATATTTACATGCTTTATATGAGTTGCAGTGTCAATGTGTAGTTTGTCATTACTTCATTAATTTCCTTTGGGCATGTACATTCTGTATTAAAAGTATGAATATCATTCAAGCGGATCGTGTTTAATGCTATTATACTCAAAATTATGCTGGCAAGTCTAATAGCATAACGTATGTAACACAAACCATAAGTAATACAATCTATTACACCATTGAAACTATACTAACCAATAATTACAACGTATACTGTAGATCAATGACTCAATCCTTTTATCAAACCCTCCATTGCCGGTCTCTCTGTGTACTTTAGAGCAAGGCAATGTCTGATCATAGCAATTAGTGTAGCCTCAGTAGCTTTCCATTTGACATGATTTAATGTTGACTGGTTAGGCTGCTGTGCAGGGAACTCCCTAGAGCACATTTCAAACATGAGGACTCCAAAACTAAACACATCCATTGCAGGAGTGTATGGACCTTGACTAGACAGGGCCTCTGGAGCTGCATAGGCTGGGTTACCAGCACTGATGGTATTACTTGCTCTCATGAAATTGGTAGAACCAAAATCAGACAACTTGGGATGCCACTGGTTGTTGGGTAAAGGATTGAGGAGTACATTGGCACTACTGACATCACGATGAATGATTGGATCAGGAGTGGTCTTGTGTAGGTAGTTCAGTCCATAAGCCACACCCAGTGAAATAGAAATAATTTGGTTGCTGCAGAGTTGACCTTGCTCTAAGATCTTTCTAAGACTGGTGTACATTAGTTCTGTGACAATAAGGGGAACTCCTTCATTAGTAGCTCCAATGAACTGCAACAGATTAGGATGACGACATCTGGCAGCCATATTCATTTCCCGACTAAACAGACCCAAATTGTACTGTGATATGATGTTGTGATCAAGGCTCTTAACAGCGACTTTACATCCATGTAAGATTGCTTCACACACGGAACCCCATCCACCAGTTCCCAACTTCTTGTCCAAGACTCTTATGTCACATATTCTAATAACCCAGGTAGGTGCTTGTAGTTCATCAACTTGTTGTTGCAGTGTTTGTTTATCTACTTGTAATGCTTGCATTTGTTGAGCTTTCTGTGTGATTTCTTGACTTTTCTCTTGTAATTTTTTATCATATTGCTGTATTTTCTGATCATTCTGCTGTATCTGTTGCTGTATTTCTTTCCATGTATCCTGCATTTCCTGAACTTTCAGTTGAATTTGCTGATCTTCCTGTTGTATTTCTTCATTCAGTTGTAGTAACTGCATATCTTTATGCCTTAATCCCCGAGTGGTATGCTGTAATAGTTGATCTTTTTGTTGGAACTCTTGATACCTCTGCTGTAGCTGGAGTTTCATTTCTTGATGCACTTGCCACAATTCTTCATGTTTTTGCTGTATCAGCTGATCTCTTTGTTGTATTTCTGTATCTCTCTGCTGTATACGTAAGTTCCTTTTTTGAATTTCTTGATTGCTCTTTTGTATACGCTGATTTTTCTTCTGTATTTCCTGAACCTTCTTTTGCAATTCCTGATAGTTTAGCTGCAATACCTGGCTCTTGTTATATATTTCTTGATCTTGTTGGCATATTAGTTCATCTTTCTTTACAATCTGCCGATTTTTTTCAAGTATTTGTTCATTTGCATATTGCAGCTGGCTCTGAAGAAGGTGATGATATTCTTTAACAGAGCCCATCATTTCAAGCTAATGCAACAAAATTACATATGTGATACATAAAAGTAAAAGTGATACACAACACACAAGTAGATTGTCAGATTTTACAGATGAGGATGTATACACATCAAGTAATACATGTGATTCATACGCTGCTTTTTTAAAAGATTGTATTTGGCTTGGAAATTGTTTGCGTATTGGTTTATGTCATTCAAGTTAGTAACGGTTACTAGACACCATGTTTTTGAGGTAACAGTCAATGGCACCTATTCGAGAAAATGAAACTTTTGGCAGTTGTGCGCAATTGAAGAAAGACTGGGGAAAATTGCTATACTGAGTGAATAATAGTCAATTCAAGAGCACGGACTGGGATAACTCTGTGGTACAAGCCTACAACCAGTTAAAGTTTAATGGCCCTGTTTTTTCTAACTGCAATGCAATATTGCTAAAGAACATAACAAATGCACCACAGCTAGGGGCCCACTGATTATGCTGGCACAACTATAGGTGCCTGAAAGCATTGAGCATAATGCTAGTATAGTAGACAGAATACTTGTGCAATACCGTACAGCGGGTTATTTTCATGCAGAAAATTTTGCACAAGACGCAAAATCTGAATTTTGAAGGATTTTAATTTTGAAAAGTGCATATTTCTGGATTTCAAATGAATGGAAATTTGTGTGACTAATTATGAATGTTTGCCAAAAACTGACTTACTGATGAAATGATTCCTATCCCTGTGCACTGGAGAGAAGACTGAGGGTGGAGTAAATTTACTGGCTCAATCGCAGCATAGATTCTGGTGAGACCAGCCGGATGGCATTAATTCCCATTCAGGATCACCTGTCTGGTTATTGGTACAGTAATGATACAGTTTACCCATTATCATGAGCTAAAACTTGAGGAATACACATTACACAAGCAAATCACCAAAAGTTGGATCGTTGCATTCACTTGTGGGAATTTATTTTCAAAGAGGAGCACTTCGAAATATCCGAAAATAAAAATCTTTTGAAAATTACCAGCTATACAGTACTTTAAATTGTTGCTTCTCAAAATACATATCACAGAAAAAGAAGGATATACTCTAATAGAACAGTCAATAACTCTAATAGAACAATCAAGTAGCAGACTGTTCTTTTAGAGTACGCCAATCTTTTCTGTGACATGCAACTGGACAAACAAGGATTAATAATCTGTGCTTCAGCATTATTTATCTTTAAAATGCAAATTTAGTAGAAAAACATGAGAATTGAGGCATCAATGTTGAGCATAATTTGAGCATAATAGGTGAAAGGTTTCAGTAGTTCAGCATAGCATCATAGGTAAAATAAAAAGTATAATTGGCGGATCCCTAACCACAGCTTTCTTAGTGTTTTTTTTTTGGTTTGTAACTCTCGTGCATTCACAAAGATAATGTGTGATTATACAAAAAAATATTAAGGTGATCAAACAGATACCCTCTATACTTAATATGAGCTTATGTATATTATTGTATCAGGTTGTGTATTGAGTGTATGTATCACATTTGTTTCACTTATACAAGGAAAAGAGGCATTTGGCAAACCATATAGTCACACAATCTAGCTTCTTACGGTTTTCAACAAGCCTTGAGTGAAGCAACCCACCCTACAGAGAGAGAGAGAAAGAGTAGATTGCTAAGGAGAGTGATTGTAATAGACTAATTTAATGTAGAGTATAGTACCTAATTGTACCACCCAAAACATATGGCACCCCTCAAAAAGCTATTATATAAAAGTGATGAAAATTATAGGACTTGGGATACAGTATCTGCAGATGCAAATGACCTCTCTTGTTTTGCTTTTTTTATTTATACGATCCGTACTCAATCAAAAGTAAAATTTCTCACACTTATTTGTTCAACTTTTGTAATATAATCCACTGACTGGTGGATCAGCACATATCACATCAAAGGAAAGAGTGGTACCACACACATTATAAAATTGTACAACTGAACGTATCAATTACTGAAAAGTAAACTGGCCATTTGCTTCATTTTGCTACATTGTATGTTCCACCTGTTATACAGAGTTACAAATGAAGAACAGTACTAGGATTGGCTCTGCAATCAATCCGGTCACCATGGAAATGTGGACAATTTTGTGATATCCAGCACTAAATTAATGATGCATTATCACAAACCAATACTTATGGGTAGGATTGGGACACAAAGGAGGACAAAGGTAAGCCCATGATGCATGAACTTTAGCTGCTGCAGTTGGTAAAAAGGCACATCTTGGGCTGACGTAATGCTGAATAGTGAAGAAATCAACAAATCATGCAGTCAGACAATCAGTCAGTTTGGCAGAAAATTTAGTCAAAAGCTTGTTGGAAAAGTTAGGGCTCATTATTAAGGAATTTTCGGGCTTGATTTTATGCCTAACCAATAATGTCATGCTACCCTGAAGAAAAAGTGAGGTTGGTAATTGGGTGATACAGGAAACCTCAAATATCTATGATCCCTACCATACAGTACTATAGATAATGATATGAAATGCAGTAACTTACATACGGTGTGTTCATTATTTGTTTTATTTTGTGGCACACATTCCACATTTTAATCAATATTTTAAAAACTACCCCTACTATCCTGGCATAATAATGCTTAACACTTTCGCTAACCTATTATGCTAGAAATTATAACTGGAATAACCAGCACAAGTATATTATATTGCAACTGTTACCCTAATACAACAGCCAGATAATTTCATTGTCACAGTATAATATACACACGTAACTGTGTATCAATCATAACTGGTACTGGGTAGGTATGTCCTGGTTTGCATTAAAATATACTAACATTGTCTGTGAGACTGAAGCATTGTCCTAATATAGGGTCCCAATGTTGCCGACCACAAATCCCAAGGTATCAAGGTTCATCTCCCAAGGTTCAACTCAAGGACTGAGTAATTGTCACTAAATTATCCCAAGGCTGCAAGATCCAGGGCTGTAGTGTCAGTATCGGTATAAGGCCAATATTGCAGTTTTCATGAAGCAATGGAATCAGCCTATATTGCTGCAGGTACCATTATGTAAATAGATTGTCACATGCAGAAGTGAAATGACATGCAATTAATTGTAATTGCCTATTTCACTGGCACAATGGATTTCTAGAAGCACCAAGCATAATACTATATAACTACAGGGAAATCACTGTTCTATGCAGTTAACTTCATTGTTCACATGCACATCAAAGGAAAACTGATATACCTAATAGAACAATCAATAACTCTAATAGAGCAATCAGGGAGCAGTTTGTTGTGAAGGGTTCTCTTTCAATCAGCATTACTAACTACACTTCTTCTCAAGCCAGAGGAGTATAGATCATGGACATGTGCTGACTTACCTATAAGAAAAAATGCATACACTGTACACCCATATCACTTGACAGACAAAAAGCACCGAAGTTACACTTGTAACAAGTTGATATTGAACATGTAGATGTTGTACTACTCTTTAAAACCATGCAGATGTCTAGTTAAGCTATCCCATTGCGCATGGGGAATTAATCAGCCAATGGCATGTATTAATTTAACTATTACCATTATTTTCCCTTTTTGGTGTAAAGTTTCCAATCTATAGCTTGAGCAGCACAAAAACTGATTGAAAATCTCATGTGAATTACTTTTGCATGTGTTAAACGTGAATGAGTGCTGTTGATATAGAATCTTTCATTTGTGGTCACCATGCGTATGGACGCTGGTAATAGGCAAGGTGCTTGTTTGTAAATGAGAAAAATAAATATTCACGATCTGTTTGCAGTAGCCGTGCACAAAGGAACCAGGCCACATTCCTTGGCATTCTCCACACATTTCTTGGACAAAGTGGGTGTTCTATTGCATGTAAGGTTACAGGGCAGAGAAGATATTCCCATGATTTACTGCAAGGTGGCATGGAAGTGCCTAGCCATAGTATATAGTACAACACACAAAAGCAAACAAGAGCAACGCAAATTAAGTGTTCCAATCAGCACAATCACATGCCAAAAAGATTCATTGAGAAGAACTGGTTGCTTCATGAGCAGCATTATGCAGTATAGCTCTTCAAATTGCCACAGACTCTTAAATTACTGTGAATAAAACAACTCTTTATAGCCTTTTTCTCACTTTGTGTTGTAACAATACATGCAGTACATTAAAATTTAAAGTATATAATTCGTCAATTATGTTGCTATGCATTGCGAAGGAAGCATAACTCAAGCAAACCACTTTAAACCACAAATTACACACAGAAGTATCTTTTTTTGCTTGTCCATCATGTTTTCATATGCAAATTCTCTACACAAAGCCCCATGGCTGTTCTTAATTTTCATTCGCATACAAAGGGATACACCATTCCAAGTAGCTTACAAGGCCTGCTACATTGATTTTCAGTTATTGCAAATCTGTTACAGCATGGCCCCTACTGAATTGTTTCATCTAGTGTCAGTAACAGTAGGGCTGTACCGATTCCATTCTTAGGGTGAATTCTTTATAGTAGTTATACAGTTGAAACCTTGCTGTAATATTTACCGGTAAGCTAAGTGTACTAGTGCATGTGTTCTCTGTGTGTTTTACGGATACTTCAAGTATCAAGTACTTACCTTGAAAGTATCTGCCGATAACAAGTACCTTAGCTACTTCATCACTGCACACATTTATTTGTAATGCAAACTCATCCATATATCAATTTACTAGTGACTGTGTAGCTCATGATATTTCTGTACATAATGGACGCATCATTGTGAAGAGTGCATGATGAAGTGACTAACCGTACAAGATTCACCAGAAATATCATTTCAATAAAACACTCAACATAAACCACTAACCCAATTGCTCTATTAGAGTTACTGACTGTTCTATTAAGTATATTGATCTTTTTCTCAGATTGCATTTCACAGAGAAAATTTCAGCATAGAAGAATGACTTTGTCTGTTATTACTAGAATTAAGTTTGATGCTTTCAATTACGTAGACAGCCTCTACTCATTGAATGAAGGTTTATTTCTGTAACTCAAAGCCTCACAGTGGTGTTGGACAGACATACCGACACACACACACATACACACACGCACGCACGCACAGTTTTTGCCAAACCAATAGACCTGTCCATCATAAGACCTAAAGAATTCAATTACACATAATTGGATAAATGTCACTACGGAGTACTTTCACTCATGGTACTCCACTGTGAAAACAGCTACAATTCAAACAAATAAGTGTAGTTCCAAAATTATACCTTTCGTATAATAAGCTATATATCTGTGGTAAAGACATGGGCCACTGAATGTGTCCCAAGGCCAGTATAGTTTGTGCTGAGACCCATGGATATTGATTTCTATCTAGCCCTAGCAAGATGATACACGAGATGTTAACAGCATGTTCACACCTGAATACATTTCAGACATGCTGACCTGAGCAATAGATGCTGGGAAAACAAGCATTTGACAATTAGCTTCACTGCCTAAGGAATGAGCAGACAAGGCGGCATGGCCAGAAAGAGCATTGAAGATTTGGCTCAGTGGTGAGTACTGCCAGGCACAGCAATTTCATGCCTTGTGTTCTTTAACTACTAGCAGCTAGTGATGTAGTAAATCGACAAGCGAAGCAGTGTTCCCAGATAGCGAAGAATGGAGGGAGGTAGCTAGTGCTGGTGACAATTCGCAACAACATGCCATGGCACCATGAAAGCTGCTGCCTATTGGCACCTTAAAGTGTAGATCGAAGAGTAGTTATGCTAAACTCTCCACGTAGTTTAGGTACTACTTGTAATGATTTTTTACCGGGATTGTGATAGGTTTAAAAGTGCACTCTATTCTCTATGCTGTAACTCTTGTCCTATCTTTACGTAACCTCTGCCAATACAGACACAAAATATTCACATTCCTGTGGGTTTTGTATTATTAGAATATACGGTAGCATTTGTGAGTAATTGACAATCAAAATGACGCAAATTTCTATTAGCTACTATTAAGAATCCCGTAAACTTCCATAAAGGTGTACTCCTAGTGCAGTGGTTTCTTCTTAATTGCTCACTTAATGGCTTTACTGCATATTTATTCTTATGATGGATAGGGCTATTTCAGGTAACTTGGCGAGTGCCCACAGCCAGCCCTGTGGCACATGAATGGTTTAAAACATTGGCAAATGTTCGGTAATGGTGACTTGTGCTACGCAGAGGTCCACCTGCCAATACAAGCTAAGTATTCCATGTTTACAAAATAACTATGCTTGACCCCATTTAACTGACTCCTTCAAACAACAAGTAAGGAAAAATTAGAAATTTTACATTTGAGTAGGGACCATAGAAATAAAAAGCAATGAAACAAGGAAGTCATGCATCTACACCTGCTGCTATAATGTGATCTGCTGAGCAAAACTGTCCATTTTACACATTTATCGAATTCCATTTTATTGCTTCTCTGCTATCTATAGTAACAAAGGAGTGGACAGCCAAAATTTCATCTTTTTGCAATGAATAGTCTTGGAGTTATACCACTAGATAGTTGGACCAGAAATAAACTCGATTTGTACAGTAACAATATTGCAAATAAATTACAGATGCTTTAATATTTAATCGATCATAACTCATGACTGAAACAAGCTATGAAGACGGGGTTTGGTTCAGTCTGTGTTCACCATGAACTAGCACATCGATCAAGCTATAGTGTTTCCCTGTACGTCTCCATGTGGACAAAGAAGAAGGCCATTCCAACAATGAAATGATGACAGTAAACTTTACTTCTACTGCGTCGTGAATAAGCACCCATATAATTCATGCAATGATCACTGTACAAACTCAAAACAAATTAAAGATTTTCTTATTTCCCATGAACAGGAGAATCTAGTGGTATAATAATCATAGGTTTTATTGATATGAGCTTTGTTTCAGTACATACCAAAGCGATAAAAATTTTTAATGTAGCATGCATATTTTTACCCAGTTTATTTCAATATGATTATAGAATTTTGTGAAAATGACTGGTTTTTGCTCAGTGGGTCACAGATAATAGTGGACATTAAATTCCAACTTCAGTCATAATACGTTGTTATACAGCATTACAAATGAAGAATAGTACGAGAGGTACCTCTCAAATCAATCCAAGGAAATTAAAGCATGAGGCCATGACGTATTACTGCCAATTCACATCCATGCAGAAGTGGAGAAAGAAATAGGACACAAAAGAGGACAAAGGTAATCCCATGATGTAGTTGCTATGGTTAGTAAAACTGCAAAAGGCACAGCAATATTGAACATTGAAGAAATCACACCCATGGCCTTACTCATAGTTAAAGTATGGTTGGGTGGAGGTATCAATCAAGTAGGTCAGTTAGTTAACAGAAACATTTGTTAAATACAATTTCATAGAAACCTACTGGGAGGATTTGGGGTTGCTCTGAAGACAATATTTATGAGTTTAGTTATCCCTAAGCAAATTAGTTATCCTAAGCAATTCTGCCATGCTGTTGTAAAGGAAAGGTTTTTGGGTGATATTTTTGGGCGAGGAAGTCCAAACCTACATGACCTCTACTACTGTACCGTGTGATGGTGGTTACATACCTTTACTTGTGGATTTTGCTTTATATAATTTTCTTTTATATTCTTGATCCTAGTAGAAACATCAGATATGGTTGGTCTGTCTAAAGGATTATCACTCAGACACTCTTCCACTAGTGGCTTCAACACCGCAGCCTCTCCTATCATCTTGTCCAGGTACTGTTGACGACGCTGAACTCCCCTCATATTGGTCTTAGATTTATCCAGTGATTGGTCTTTTGGTGCTGGCCACTCACCACCAACTGCAAAGAGAGCTACTCCACCATAACTAAAGATATCCAATGGTAAGCCATATATTGGCTTATTAGTTAGTGCTTCGGGTGGTATGAAATCAGATGTTTCTGGCATTGTAGTCAAGTCATCCCTGTCATCTTTCTCATGATTTGAATCAAGCTCTTTAATCATTTTAAAACCACAGATCTTAGCTACCAGAGGACCAGTAGTACTGATGAGAACATGATGTGGAGACAGATGTCGATGCAGTGAGGGAGGATTATAATTATGTAAGTACCACAAACCCAATGACACATCATGGAGAACAGACAGAATACTATGTAGAGGAACAGGTGAAGTATTTTGTACATACTGCCATAAACTATAATCCATCTTCTCCATTACCATCATAACTGGCTGGTTCGGAAAGGAACCATAAATTCCAATGAACTGAATGATGTTAGGATGACGAAGTGCACTCAGGTAAAAGCATTCACCCACAAGCAATCTTATAGATTCTTCAGAGGCCTTTTCTGTGAAAACTTTTTCAGTATCAATTTCTTTAGCAGCACACAGGGTACCACGATATTGGACCTCGAAAACCTTGCAGTAAGAACCTTTTCCAAGTTCTCTACCGGTAAGTTCGACTCCTTGAAGTTTATACAAATCTACTGTTTCTTTTACTACGGACTGGCCCATAGTATTATGATTCGGTTTCAAACCAAGCTCTTTTAAAAGTGTCAGTTGTGTCTGTCCGGCAGCCTTTGAGAGTGTGACCTCTCTCGAAAATCTATGATGCTGTCCTGTGATGATGAACTTCTGTAGAACTAGTTAAACATGAAATCGGATGTTAGCTAAATTCGAGGCTAAATCGGACGAGTTCACGGAGCAGTTCGAAAATTTCACTGAGTTTAACTCGAATGTGAACCCCAGTCCAACCGAGCAGGCGCTTATAACCGATGTGGGGACGGCAAATAAACTTTCCGCCCCCACACAAACCGTCTGGCACGCGAGGGAACGTGAACCCGAGGTGATTTGAACTTAAGGCTCGGCCCGGAACTGGAAACGACGTAAGTCAGTGTTGTGAGTGCCCAAGTCGAGGACTAACCCACCGACAAAACAGGGCCCGTAGGTGGGGGAAGGTTCAGAAGAATATCTTTCTTGAAAAACACGTGATGTTATACTGCTTCTAGAAACCAGGCGGCCATGCAGTTAATACTATCCCATTTTAATTAAATAGGCGCTTAATTAACCATGATTATTTTATTCATGCTAGCTATTGCTATTATTAATTCAGCTAGATAATTGTATTGTGTAAATACTGTAATTTAGCGTATTTCGTAATTCTTGAATTATTTTGTAATTCTGCAGTTGCGTTGCTATGCGCTCAGTAGGAGTGGGCAATGCCAGAAAATTTCGCTTTGATACGATTCTTATTTATTTATTATTATTACTGTGTAGGACTCCATTAAGGAGTATAACACACAGATACAAAACAAAATCAAAGTAAATTCAGATGATTTAACAAAACGTCCTTAAAACAGTTTATAGATGGCTGATTGACCACATCTTCTGGCAAAGTGTTCCATAATTCCAAGTACTTCTGTCGCGGTATTGATGAGTATCAATACCAATACTGAGTACTTGTGATTTTTGTGCTTGGTAGCCAAGTAGTGAACTTCACAGTGATTGAAATTTTTCAGTGATGACTGGTGGGTTGAAAGCTTGCATTTAAGTACAGTATTGGCTGAAACATTTTTTTTTTTTAGTGTTTGCATCCGTAACACATGCACAATGTAAGCAAAAATCATGTGATCACCAAGTATCAAATTTCCGATTCTTTATTAAAAGCACTCGACACCATAGTATCGGACATTCTGGTATTGGTATCAATATTTTATTACTTGTATCTCCCATCCACCCCTAATACGCTGCTAACAAAGTGTAACTATAACAAACTGCAAATTACTTCTGTATCTTCTCAGCTGTTTTATAGTGTGTCTATCGTGTTTCTCATACAAGTTGTTTAGAGAAAGCCTTGAGGCTGCTCTTCATTTTCGTTTGCGTATGTATGCCTTTCAACTTGAAGGATATGCTATCTCTGGTAGCCTAAGAAGCCTTCAACATTGTTTTGAAGTTGTTAAATGTCTATAAAATCGAAAGGGAAGATCGTTCATAAAGAGTCGTTGTACCCGTATTTCAGACCGCTAAGAAGAAACCAGTTACCACAAAGCAATTTTAAATTAAGACTAGTTTAATACAAGCTTAATTTAACATTCAATTGTTACATTCTAGCTGCTTTTGTATTTTACTCACGTGGGTGCATACGTATCAAAACTTGCTATTGAGAATTGTAAATCAAAGTGGTCTAAAATAAAATTTTGCATAACATCAAGTTTTACTATTAGACCTTACAAATTATGCACTAAAACAGCTTAAAATCAATTCCCAGTAACCTTGTTGACAGCCATCATTTTCTTGTCCTATGTAAAATACATGTATTTGTACTACTACAAAAAACAAAAAAAAAAGCAGTCATTATCACCCTTAATCTCTATAGCACATTATACAAATAATTAACCCCTGAAATGTTCTATAAAGTTCCACCTGAAGTAATGGTCTACCATTAACCATAGTAACATTTTATTTACTATTGATTACAGTGTGTGCCCCCATGCAATTTCCTATCGGAGAATTTAACTACTCGGGTGGGAAAACCCTCAAAAAGCAAACTGTTACCCTCAGCCGAATTAGTTAAACTTAATATCATTCTACGTGTCAACCTGAAGTAAGTGGCTAATCAATTATTATACCGAGTTAAATTGTAAAACATACGAAAATCAAGAGTTTTCCCACCATTTTATTATGTATTTGAACGTGTAATTATTTTGGTGATAAAAGGCTCTGTCCTGCCTTTTCTCTTGGTCACTTCACAAACTCATATATCATTCGATTTGCCAAAGATCAAGGGTTCTGGTGAGCCATACCAGATTTCCGCAAATTAAAGTATGCAGAAGTTATGGTGCCATGTTTAAGAGATGGCATCATTTTGCATATTTTGTCTTATAATGTTGTCAAATGTTTTGATATGCATAGATAGGTAGATGGGTACACGCGCACACGCAAACGTACACATACATGCACACACTCATTTTTGCCAATACATTCAGTTAACCAGACACAGCCGACCTGGCCTGGTTTTAAAAAAGTCCACTTGAAATGCAAGTCCATATTTCAGCTACTTCATGTAAACGTGTCTGTGATACACTACAGTAAGCAGAGGCATAGCCAGCCTTTCATGATTACCCACAGGGCTTTCAACTGTCATTATACCAGGGCTAGCAACACTTTCAATAGACAAGTTTAGTTAAGCTCAAATTACCAGGGCTTTGGCTGTAATCATCTGTGGTGCCAGTAGCTAATACACTGTCAATATGGGAGGGGCAGTGGTAGCCCAGATGATAGGGCATCGGCCTGGTGATTGAGAGGTCCAAGGTTTTGGCAATACCTGGGCAGGGACTTACGTCCCTGAGCAAAAGGTTCCACTGCTCCAGCCACCCAGCTGTTAAATTAGGAACATATTTATTGTATATGTACAATTCAGGGCACAGCTGAAGAACAGCCTACTGTATATGGAAAGAAATTTTTGTGGTACTGAATTTTCGTGGATTACTGAAATTTGTTAAAATTAGTAATTTTCATGGAATAAATTTTCATGGTTTAGACATCAATCTCCATACAACTTGTACTTAGGCTGCAAAATATTTAATTTTTATGGATACGACACCGATGAAATCCCCAAAAAATTATATTCCACAAATATTTCTTGCCCTATGGTATTTGGCCAATGCTGCCATCCCTATAAAAAACATAAAATAGACATAAAGTTTTTTGTGGCTGAAATGTCACCAAATTCAGCCTTCTTTGTATCTATTTTCAAAACTTTGCCAGCAGATCTCAGGCATACTGGGTGTGCAAACTCCTTTGTACATCCTGGTGTAATCCTGCATCACATCACCACACAAAAGGTTGACTTTTTCATCTAAACCTATAGTCATTCAGTAGAGGATTCACAAATACTCTATAGCTACTCCATGAAAAAGAGAAACAAAAGTGGTCTGGCCACACAAGTCTGACTGACAAAGAGAAAATAGCAGTCTGTCCACACGAGACAAATATTATTTTATTGGCAGGACTCACGTAGTTATCAATACATTATAATTTATTCCTGATATTAGGGAGGATAATAGAATATGGGACAATTTATGGCAGCAGCTCATCATGTACATAGAGCTGAACTTCAAGGAGTTGAGCTAACTGGTAGAGAACTTGGTAGAGGTGCTTATGGAAAAGTATGTGAGGTGAAGCATTGTGGTACTACGTTTGCTGCTAAACAAATTTGTATTGAAAATGAAAACGATTTTGGGAGGTGGGAGTTTTGGCCCAGACTATATCATTTAAACATTGTTCGTTTCATTGGATTTAATGGATCAGTACAACTTAATCAGCCAGTTATGATGATAATGGAGAAGATGGATTGTAGTTTATGGCAGTATGTACAAAATACTTCACCCATTCCTCTACATAGTATTTTGTCTGTTCTCCATGACGTGTCATTGGGTTTGTGGTACCTTCATAGTTTTGATCCTCCATTATTGCATCGAGATTTGTCTCCACATCATGTTCTTATCAATATAAATACTGGATCACTAGTGGCTAAGATTTGCAGTTTTAAAACAATGAAAGTAATTCAATCAGTTGGTGACTTGCCTGACAAGAAAGACAGTATAAATGATGACAGCAATGACTCAACTAGAAATCCAGAAACATCTGATTTCATGCCACCTGAAGCACTTACTGATAAACCAATATATGGCCTACCATTGGATGTCTTTAGTTATGGTGGAGTAACTCTTTTTGCAGTTGTTGGTGAGTGGCCAACACCAAAAGATCAATCACTGATTGTTTATAAGATTGGCACAAAAGTTGAGGCTCAACGTCGTCAACAGTACCTGGACAAGATGAGTGAAGAGACTGTAGTGTTAAGGCCACTGGTAGAGGAGTGTTTAAATGATGATCCTAATGAGAGACCGATTATAGAAATTGTGTCTTCTAAGATCAAGGATATGAAGGAGAATTATACAAAGCAACATCCAGAAATTAAGGTAGTTGCTAACTTACCAGGGATTTTACTAGAGAATTTGAAGTTGGACAAGTATAAGGAAAAATTAGGAAGGTTAGGGATCACAGAAAAAAAGCAGGGATACAAGGGAGGCCACCTACACCTGCAAATATACTAGTGGACATTTAATTCTAGGGATTAGTATATCTGCAGGTATAGGCGACCTCCCTTGTTTCCCTACTTTTTTTTTATGTGATCACTAATCAAACTTAAAATTCCTAATTTTCCTATACTTGTTTGTTTACCTTTTTTGTAACACAATTATGGCTAGTGAACCCATGCATGCTGCATCAAAGAAAGAATGTGACACCTGTTATTGTCTGAAAGTGCTTCGTAAATATTTACTGAGTGGAAGCTAAGTGGCCATTACAGTTTGCTTTCAGCTTTGTTCAGCCTATTAAACAGCATTGCAAAAACAAAGAAGTTCCTCTGCAATCAATCCAGTCACTACGGAAAATACAGAAAATTTCCGTTTTTAATAGGGAAGCTGCATCATTTTGTTTGCCACTGGTGGGTTAGCTCATGAAGCTACCATCTTCTGTAAGCACCCGACTTCTCTTTTGTCCTTTAAGTAGGGAGATGATTATTCAGTGGTTTTAGATTTACTTTGCTGTTGTCTAGGATTTTGTTGCTTCAACCTGTCATTTAAAGTATCGGTGGAGCATGTTCTTCCATTGGTGTCTTCTCTATAGGGCTCCACCACCAATGGATTTAGTGAACGTGGAGTCCCACCAGTCTTATTAAGGTTTTTGGTCTTGTCGTTTCCATGGTCTTTTGTTTTAGTTGTCTGACACATGCTTTCTTGTGTTGGGGGTGGTTAGCAAGGGCAGTACATTTAGCTAGCCACTGTAATATGCAGTACTACTGTAATGTATGATTAGGTAGAAAAGTTCATATTTAACTATATATGTTCCACCTGTTATACAGTGTTATTAAGTATGAGAAATGTCTCCGCTATCAATCCAGTTACTACAGAAAATATGGGTAACAAGCATGATAACTAGTCAACACAGTCACAGACCTATGGAAGCCATGATATGCTATCACGACTCAACACTTTGCATATTCAGCGAAAAGAACTAGGACACAAAGGAGGACAAAGAGAAATTCATGATGCATATATGACTGAATTTGACAAAACAAGGTTTCCACTCACATCCAATTTTCAGACTTTATCCAAATACTCAGTAAGCTATTCACCTAAATGTTTACATAATTCATCCATAGCATAGTAAAATACCGGGTCAAAATTTGAAACTGGCATGCTCCTATTTTGAGTTATGGTGCTTCAATGTCATAAAAGTGGATGTGTGTGGAAGCCTTGTTTTATCAAATTCGGTCACATATTGTATGCACTGTGGTTGGACGTAAGGAATTTATTTTGTCCAGAACTATGTACAACCAATACTGCTAGTGTATATATCATAAGGTAAATACAAGGTCAATAATTTTAGCAGAGAACGGTGTGGCCTTAAAAAGCCTGGGTGAAAAAAGTTGTGAAATCAAAGGTTGCAGCCAAGAAATGGCTGCAATGATGTTAATGCTAAAAATTTTTAATAATGGCTGTGTACATTGTTAAAATTTTATTAGCATTAACATCATTGCAGCCATTTCTTGGCCACCACCTTTGATTTCACAACTTTTTTCACTCAGGCTTTTTAAGGCCACACCATTTTTTTCCAACTTGGCTGTTTTTGTGTGGTGCTTACCACACACACACACATGTAAGCTTTGCTAAGTAGTATACATGACATAATCACTAATGATTAAACTTTGCAGTGAGATGTATATAATTATGGTAATTAAGGATCTAGCACTTATTTGAAATGGCTGTTGGTACACTACTTTTACAATAATATATTGTTCTACATCACATTATTGCCCTGTGCAGTTAGCTCTATACCCTCCATATAGAGCTGGGCAGTGTTTCAATATATTGGCAATATCGCGATATTGAACTACACAAAATATCGTATCAAGGTAAATTATAGAGCCACAATAATATTGTCTAAGCAATATAATCATCAATATCGCCTAATTACATCTGGCTAATGGTTGTGTTTCTTGCATTTGCTATATACCTACAAGGAAAGGCAATTCGATTATGGACAAATTCCAGCTGTTGTCTGGCACCATTTCACATTCTATGATATAACATAATGCAATAATGTGTTATGTAATTTTACTAGTCTCACTGCTTGACAAATTTAATTATACTCAATATTTAATCATATAATGAATATAAGCTTGTCAATATATCGAATAGCATTATTTTCAGTATCGCCCAGGACTACCTCCCTATTAACATCAGTTTGCTTAAAAGCTAATACTCAAAACATTTTTTTGCAAGTACAAAAGAAACGCTAAAATGTTGGTGTATTTTTGAAAAGGTATCAGTGAACAGTGATAAAGAATAGTGCAGCCATACACAGTGGAAAAGTAAGTCATACAGTACATACCTTCCGTGCCCTGTATATACTCTCAGGCTATCAGTATAGCTATACTTAACTTCAGTACCAAAGGTAGACACATAATATAAAGTGGTTAATATATAAAGTGGTTATGAGTGTAGTTAGTGATAGCGACATAGTTATGGTTATACAACAAATATTACAGTATGATAATACTGTGTATAGTAAGAACCACAAAGGTTTGAGCGTGTTTCATGAAAACTATCACCCAAAAACTAGCCTCACTTTTCCTAGACTATAAGCAGTATTGGTTAGGTAAAACTAAGTCCAAACGAGCCTTCAGATTGATCCAAAATGCTTTCAACATGTTGTTACAGAATTTTAAAAATATACATATAACAGAATTTTCTAGTGGCTGACTGACTGACTGATGCATTCAGATAAGTGTAACTCACTAAGGCTACAGGCTTGATTTTTTCACTGTTCAACGTTGTTTCAGCCAGACGTGTGCCTTTTGGCATAAGGCATTCTTCATTCTTCACCAGTGTCCTCCTTTGTGTCCAATTCATCTTTGCTGACAGCAAAAGGTGTCGATTTGGCAGTGGCTTCCGTTCATAACAGAAATCATCTGTATATTTCATAGTGGCTATAGCTTTGATTGCAGAGGTACTTTTTGAACAGTTCTTGATTTGTAATGCTGTGTAACAGGTTGAACATAGCTGACAATGAAGAATAATGGATACTTCATTTTTCAGACAATAGTTGATATAGGTGGAGCGTGTGGTATCATTTCTTTCTTTTGATGTGGCACATGTAGATTCACCAGTCATCAAACAAGTACACAAAAAATTTGGAATTTTTCACTGCTGTAGGGACCATAGTACATCAAGAAAAAGTGCTGAAACAAACTGGAGTAATGCATGATATTTAATCACAGTAAAACAATAAGAAGTATTATATCCCTACTGTACATTTCCGTTATGGTATCTTGAGCACAGTAGGGATATAACACTTCTTATTGTTTTACTATGATTGCATATCGTGCACTACTCCAGATTGTTTCAGTATACCTTTTATCAATGTGCTATGGTCTCTACTCTATGTATTAAAGAGCTACACGGTGAAACCAACAGTTAACATAGGAGAGATATTATTAACTCTTAGTGACACAGTAATTTAAACATATGGTGTTTAGAAAAAGGAAGGAGAGATAAAGGTGTCAAAAAAGGTTCATAACCCAATGAGAGGTGTCATAAAAAAGTTACAGTAAGATAACTTATAACAGAAAGAAGAAAAAAATGTGCAACAAAAAGGTTCTGAAAAGGTGCACAAAAAGGTTGGCTAAAAGAATTAAATCTACGCGGATTTGAACCCACACCCACAACGAATGATGGTATTGCAGCATATCCAAAGGCTGCAGCTAGCACATGTTGCTGTCAGACCTTCAGTGCTGGTCACTGTAAAGTGCTAATAATAATAAAATAATAATAGCTTGGTGGAAAAATCCCTACTTTGACATCGAACGAAATGATTTTATAGCATGCCAATGTACCTCTTGTTTCACTACTTTTTATTGCTTAGACCCCTACTTAATTAATAAACTAATATGTTTGATTGCATACAGCTGTACACATGTAACTGTTCTATTAGGGTAACTGCTGTATTAAAGTACTGTATCTTGAGTCATCCAGGGTGTGTATCACTATTTCAGGTATCTACTAAACGTATGCAAGTTTGTGGCATCTAAATATGCTGCTCAAGGAAAGTGCTGATAGGGTAAATTAATGCCTCGATATGGTTTCATTGCAACAAGATGATGAGGCCGATTGAAGATAAAAGGAAAGACAAGGCACAGAGGGCCTGCACTCATCGGAACCCCCATATGAAGAAGTTTGCAGACATTTGCTATACTTTTGTCCATGGCAAAAATGCCAGCTGGAACAGGCATGTCCAATAAATTTTAATTGAAAAACCATTAAAAATTAAATTAATTATCGTGTACCGCCTACCTCAAGTCTGTTTAGCAACTTTCCGAATTTGATACATGTAGAGAAACTCTCTGTGAGTACAATGATACCAAAAGAAGTCCAATTCACGGAAATCTAGGCACGTCAAAATGGCCTAAACCGATCGGGTGTAGCAAATTTCCCCATACATTTTGTATTGGGCGTTTCAGGGGCCTGCAATAAAAGGCATAATAACCCGCGACACATAATAGATACCTCAGATTCCGAGCCAGATTTGGAAAGAGCAGTGAATAGCGATTAAAATGAGCCATAGCAGAAAGAAATCAGAGGAAATTTAAGCGTGTTATTTTAAGGTTGAAAATCACTCACTTTTTCTATGGCGAATTGAATGGAGGATATTTGGAAGGGAACGCTACGAGGTATTTCGATGTCTTGACTGCCATTAACGTTCACTACATTAGTGTTACAATGAAACAAAAGCACTGTGAATTAGTTCTGCAGGTTAGTTTGCGAAAATTACAGTGTTCTGTGATTAAGTCAAATTATGTCCGTCCCATGTAAAAACCTCTTCATATGAAAAGGCACATCCCACTGGTGAGTTTGTTATTATAGCATAAAATGGTGCTTTGTTTGGCTTCTAGCCTTGGGAATGTGGTCAAGCAGGCAGACTAAAATCCAAATTTTAGTGGTTTTTAAAATTCTACTGGCCACCTATTAGTGGTTTCTTGTTTTTAATGTAGTATAAAGTAATGATATGGATGTTTTATAGTCAATGCCACCATATGGTGATGCAGTAGTGGGAAGTTTACAGTAACGACTAACTGCTGAGTGATTCCTACCATTAACTTAATTAAGAGCACTGTTTGTACCTTTAATTTTTGAGATGTGAAAATCTTGCTTTACATCTTTGAAATACCCCCAATATGGATGTCATTTGTAATTTTTTTTGCATTAGCCTGGAATAATACAGATATTTGATGAAAACTGTCATTACGTTTGGGAGCAATCGCAGCACAAAAGTCAACAAATACTAGAAAAAGCATTGGATATAGCACAAAAAGATCACGAAATATTCCAGAAAGATCAAGAGCTAAAAGAAAAAGATCAAGAATTACAACAAACAATGAAGGAACTACAACAGAAAGTTTTAGATATACAACAGAAAAACAAACAAACACAGAAGAATGACCAGGAAATCTTAACAAAAAATATTCATATACAGCAAAGAGATAAAGAAATCCAACAGAAAGATCAGCAAATACAACAAAAACATCAAAAGTTACAGCTTGCACGTAAAGAAATGCAATTAAAACTGCAGCAGAAACACCAAGAAATTGAACAAAAAGATCAACTATTGAAACAAAGAATACAAGAAGTAAGGATTAAAGATCATCAGTTGGAGCATGCAATTAAAAAAATGGAAGAAAAGAATTGTCAGATTCAGACATTTCAAGAAATGCAGGATACCTGTGAAGAAATGCTAAACAAGTTACAACAAACAGACCAGAAAATAAAACAAAAAGGTAGAGAATTGCAGCAGAAAAGTGAAGAAATTGTGCGGGTAAATCGACAAATATTTACTCTGCAAGCAGATAAGCAAGCCTTACAACAACATGTTGACAAGTTTCAAAAGCCAAGTTGGGTTTTAAGAATCAATGATATATTTATCAAAAATGAAAAATTGGGTCATGGTAGCAATGGTTCAGTGAGCAAAGCAACTTACTGTGGATACACAGTGGCTGTCAAGCGACTTCATCAAAATATTGAATCGCCTTACTACCTGAGTTTGTTTAGGTGGGAAATGAATATAGCTGCCAGATGTCGTCATCCAAATCTAGTACAGTTCATCGGTGCCACTGATGAAGAAATTCTATACATTGTTACTGAGCTAATGCACACCAGCCTCAGGATAGTTTTGAATCAAGGTCAACTCTACAGCAACCAAATTATTCCTATTTTACTGGGTGTGGCTTATGGACTGAACTACCTACACAAGACCACTCCTGATCCAATACTTCATCGTGACGTTAGCAGTACTAATGTGCTACTCAATCCTTTACCCAATAACCAGTGGCACCCCAAGTTGTCTGATTTTAGCTCTACCAATTTCATGAGAGCCAGTAAAACAGTTGCTGTAGGAAATCCTATCTATGCAGCTCCAGAAACTCTCACCCTAAAAGAAAGCTCTCCTGCAATGGATGTTTTCAGTTTTGGAGTTCTAGTGTATGAGATGTGCTCTAGGAAGTTCCCCACTCAGCAACCTAACAAGTCAACAATGGATAGCGTTAAATGGGCACCTACTGAAACAACTTTGATTGGTATTATTCGAAGTTGTCTTGCTTTAGACTATCGAGAGAGGCCTACCATGGAGCACTTAGTTTCTAGGCTGAGTGTTAAAGCTTGATTAGTTAACTAGTTTTATCAGGTTTGTAAGTGTATTTTTGACTGCACATTGTGTCTGCTCTTGTGCACTTTGACTAATGAATAATACAGTAAGTTACACATCGGTCAATGTTAAGTAGTCTCTTCCTTCCATATGTGGAATTGGTTAGAAGCTGAGATAGATTAACAATGACATCTTGGAGAAACTAGAACATCTCAGTAGCTGCAATTACAATTTGCTTTTTTTCAGTTTAAAAACTACAGGTCTTGAAAACATCCTAAAATTATCTAAAAACAAAAACATACCAATCTATACTTCAGCTTTCCCCCAGCTATTTGGCTCATATTGAGCAATGCGTACTTTCAAGATTGTATTAGCTATAATCTGACTCAGAAATTGATGTAAAATGGAAATAGTTACTGTTTGTATACTTATAGCTACTAATTTGTTCAAGTAAGTCATTAAACATAATGTATTATGCAGATTCAGTTTAAATTTGTGTCTGGAATCCTGCACAGAAATCTAACTGCACAAAACGCAGTTAACAAGTGGTCCTTTAACTTGTTTGTCAAACTAATTTTAAATTACGCAGCTACTGTATGGTCACCATATACCCAACATTGTAACCATTAATTGGAAACCATCCAGTGATGTGCAGTCTGCTTTGTGGTGTCAGACTACTGCCAAACAATCAGCGTGTCAGCCATGATCAACTCACTTAACTGGCTATCAATCAGCAGACAGCATGAGGGATTGTATTTAATCATGTTTTTCAAGATTGTTGAATTACCCATACCAGATTACATCACCAGAGTCACTCGTGGATTCACCAGAGTAGATTCACTCGTGGAATCATCACCAGGGTCAATTTGCAATGCCTGCAATCACTGCAAACCCCATACAAGTTAGTTTCTTCCCAACAAATGGAACAAAATACCCCCTTTGTTCTGTAGATTGTTTTAAGACCACATTAAATACAATGACTGAAATTATTTGGAATAGTTGTAACATGGGCGTGAGGGCTTTGCCTGCTATGTATGCCCAACTGCCTGAGGGCCTCAGGCCTGAGGGAATACATATCAGGCAAAGTCCAAAATAATGTCCTGTGTTACAGCTAATATTTAACACTTATCAGGCTGATAGCCTGTACAGGGCGATCAATCACCCAAGCCAATACGAGTGCAGCCACTGGATATAATTATTATATATACATACCTAAAATTTTCGATTATGGTTCAGCAGCTACATGTAGTACAGCCAATGTAACTAGCTAACAAAACAAAGTTTTTAAAATCTGTCTTGTCATCTGTAAAATTTGGCTCAACATGATATGGCATGATGCCCAACTGCACTATTGACAGTTTTCTAAAATTAGTTCACATTTAAAGGAGTATGAAGACATAATGTTTGCTATTCCACCAGTACCATTAATCAAGTCAGCAATTGTACTGATTAAAACATTAAACTGGTGTAACTGAAATTCTCCATGATATCTCTAGGAAATGTCTGTTAATCGTAACCAAACATAACCAGAACATATTGAATCACTTATGGAAAAATACGGAGTTCACTAAAGGCCTAGATAGAAGCTTGCTTGTACAGTGGTTACTCCATACAGAGTGGTAGCTTCATGACCATATTCGAAAATGATTGGTGAATAAGCTATAGCACTAGTTCTCACCTTAACCCAATGTTGAAAACAAAAGATTTAAAAAATGAAATAAAAATTCAGTTCGTAGGATAGTGAGGATAACAAAACACTCTCCTGAGTGGTTTTCATGGCTGAATGCAAGTCGTGCATCCTAATCACGTGAGTATTAATTGATCCACAATCAATTTCAGCCTTAACGTCTATATGTGACCGAATTTGACAATTTGACAAAACAAGGCTTCCACACACACCCACATTTATGACTTTAAATTACCATACCTCAATGTAGGAGTATGCCATTAGTTTCATATTTTGACCGGTATTGTACCATGCTATGGTAGAACATTTTAGGCCAATAGCTTGCTGAGTAGTCAAGTTACAGTTTGTTAAAGTCAGAAAATTGGATGTGTGTGGAAGCCTTGTTTTGTCAAATTCGGTCACATATAATCGCTACCCAGATGTAGCTTGGCTACATTTCATAATAGCCCGGCAAACTGGGCTACATACAAAATGTAACCCAGGCAGCTCATTTGATCTGAGGTGTGAAACTGTTACATAATAATTTATATTGTATTATACTCGTTTATGAGGTTTACAATGATAATAATAGTGGTCCATTAGCTATAATGGCACTATTCACTGTTTGATGACTGCCTAAACACTTTATACTGTGAACACATGTGACCAGACTTTGGAAAATCAGCCTTATTGTCAACTCAAATATTTACTTACAATGATTAGAATTGTTAGTCAGTACCTTGAATGACAGTGTGAAATAAATAAACAGGTGTACAGGTGCTATTGAATAGTGACACAGCAACACAATATGCATAGTTTCTGATGCCCTTTTGTATATGTGACCAGCCTGCGAAAACAGGGAATGTGGGCACAACTACACCCTGCCATGCTACAGGTCATATCTCAGTACTGGAACACAATATTGTGTAACTTACATCATGCCAATTACATGCTTATTAAGAGTTGAAAGCTGCATTGCCATAGCATAATAGTATAAAAAGTTATGGGTGATGGACGTTTGAAAAAGTAGGCAAAAATCATGTGCCCACATGCCGTATTTTTTTCCAGGCCCGGTCACATATACGTATTATGTATCTGTACTGTATACTTTAACATGATAAGCAATTGAGGTGTTGATACAGTACAACAATGTTATGCATACTAATAAAAGTTCTATACCTATTGTAAACAGTTCAATGATTTCATAGCATTGTTCAAATAGATACAAGTTGTTTATGTACATTTCAAAAAATTGACGTTAAAACAACATTGTTTTAAAACAAATGGAGTTTAACTTGCTAAACAAAGGTAAAGAAGGGCGATAATTTGCATGTGTCTGTGTAGTTGCACACTGCAGCTAGCAAGCATTGGAGAGTATACATAGGTATGTAGCACACCTGCATCACAACGCTAGATGCAGTAGGTATTAATTGGAAAACATTATGAACGCATGTGCAGGAAATATTCTGCGTGTATTCCAAATGTGGAACTGGGTGGAATAAAAGTCAGTCTCATTGGAACAAAAGTCAGTCCCATTGGAACAAAAGTCAGTCTCATTGATGATGATGATGGAGAAAGGATCAGTATAATGTGGGCGAATTATGGAGAGTCCAGTCTGGAAGCTTTTTGTGTCACTATGTGTAGTGGGCAGGAGTACATGTGGTAGGTCGGGTAATACAAGTAGTTCAATATTGGACATCGGATTAACCAATTGCCTTACGCCTGCCTGCTCAGTTCTTTCTGTACATTGCTATTGTGCTGCTTGTGTGTATGCTGTTAAACCAATGCATGTTTGTCAGTAATAAAAGCCACGAAAACATTCCGTGGGTTTGGGGATATTTAGTGTAGGCATGCAGCATTCTAAGATTGTCAGGGGCAGAGTTATTTGCCTTGACTTTTGATACTAAGTGCTAAATAAAGTAATCTTTGAAAATAATTACCCTAAAATTAATGGTATTAACATTATGAATGCATGCACAGGAAAAACACCACATATATGTGTAACCAGGTGGAACAAAAGTCAGTCCTCCACCCCTAGGACTAGGAGATTTTGATGGAAATCAGTACATACAAACCAATTACATTAACCTTGTTATTGTAACGATAATAATTTTATAAAAAGAGAGGGAATGAACTTCGAGGTATTGGATTATTCTATCAGGAGAGGAAAATCATGAAATGTACAGACATCAGAAGGGAGTCTTGTATGGTAGATTTGAGTCCTGTGTTCCAGAGTAGCTCTTCCATCCCAAGACTAGCTTGGGGTGTGATAGTGCAGGGTCTCATTAGGATTGTTAGGATGGCCTTAGAAATCCCTGTGGCTTCAAAGTTGGGAACCCCAGATATTTTGCCCCCAAAGCCTCATGCAGTTGGGAGCAATAATTTGTGACTGATCATATCACTGGTCCTATTGCTAAATTGTATAAGAGAACCATGGAATCCTGCGCACCTACCAAAACAACCACCATCATTGCACGGAGGTTGACCAGTAAACAATAACGAGTGGCTGATTGTTCATGGTTCTATTATTTAATGACCAACATTAACATTAAAATAACTAAAAGTACAGCTTAATGATACATAATTACAAAAATCGAAACTCCTTATGTTACAGTGCTGTTAAATATAAAACTGCATGTGGATATAATTATATATGAAGTCAACTTGTTTTACTAACCAACTATATATATAGCTACATAAAGACAAAAATAACAAAATACACACAAACATATATAAAGACACTGACAATGACAAAACTGTTTCAGCAAAATGCAATCACATCTCTGCATAATAATGTTGCATTTTCAGGACCTGTTTGTAAATAAGAATCATAGCAGTATTATACTGTACTGTTATAGTCACAAGGAGACACATAGTAAAATGCGAGTAAGAGAAGGGTAAGCAGACTAACAGGGTTAAAAAGCATAACCTATATCAACTACTTTGGCTATTCTCCTAAATTAATTTCAGTGGCAACTTCTATAAAAAGATTGACAAAATGAAGTAAACCAGTTTGATTGTAATGCACATGCAGTTAGGAGGTGGTTCTTGCACACTCAGTGTGTGTAACATGTATGCTAGCTAGGAGGAGGTCTGGGAGCATGCTCTCCTCCCCTACATTATAACATAGATAATATATACCACCGTGTCCAGAGGTATATATTATCTATGATTGGATCGTCAGTCAAATAGTAGACTTTAAAAGAAAATCATAAATTACTGACTGTAAGCAAAGTGCTTGATGATTACTTTTCAACTTTTAATATTGGTAATATGTACCTTTTAACTCTAGCTTTAGTATTATGAAAAATAGGACGTTTATTATTATTATACCAAACTGGTTTTACTCATTATAGTACCAAAACAATACACTGTACAACATATCATAAGTCTCATACCTATTCATTATTATGTGTCACTATCTTCATCAAAATTATCATCTTGATCATTGATTATCGCATATTGTGTTTGACTGTGCCTTATTTTTACATACAAGGATCTGATTACAAATATTAAATAAGCTAGAAACAGACCACAAAAGGTTACTAAAACTAGAAGTTGAAAGCTGCCAAATACATAATGCAATGATATAAAAACCATTCCACCACAACTGATAGGAATCAACATGTCCTTTAACTTACTGGAAAGTGCTAAATAATTGATAAAGAAAAGTAATGGAAGAATGCAAAATCCTCTAACATCTAGATTTCCCATATCAAACCTATTAGCTTCAAAACCACTGTATACTGTAAGGACCAATACCACCAGAATTACGGTATCAAAAGCATTCAAACTTTTCCTTTTGTACAGTTGAAACCAAAGATAAATTGTCAAAATCAGAAGGCATACTGTAAGATGGAATAATAGCATGACTGGTAAGGTATAAATTATTAATTTTAAAGAAGCAATAGTTGTAATAATAGCAGCCCAATAGAACAGCTGTCGACATATTAAATAATATGCAGCAAACCAGCGGTACTCTTCCTTGTAACATCCTTGTAGTTGATCTATTACTGGCTTGATGCTTATTAACTTGAGGTTAAAATAACGAATCAAATAACGTTGTGTTAGTATAACAAGAGGTAGACCAATTCCAATGACCAGTTCACACAATATTGCTATGATACCATAGAATAGGTGATGGTGGCAAAAATATTGTACAGTTGGAGATAAGTATGTCTGCCAGCTCCATACCTTATCGTGTACATTAGTGCCATTCACCTTGTACACTGCTAATGGTTTTAACAGTTGTACTGAAGTATAGCAAACAGAGCTATATATCTGAAAGCAGCAGTAGCAAACAGATAGGTTTGCTGTTAACATATCTGCCAATATATCGAGCGACAATAACAAATCGTCTGCTTGTTATGAAAATCACAGCCACTAAACACATAACAATCAGTGGGTTAATATAACCTAGGAACACATGACCTATTGTCTCAGATCCATGCAAACATAGCCCAAGATATTGGAGAAACCGTGGTCTTAAAGTTCCAATAACTGACTAGGATGTAAAGTCTTTATATGTTGGAGAGTAATCCGGAGGCATATAATTGTTAAGCATATCTACTAAATATTCTAATGCACTGTAATAGAAAATGATGGCATAAGCATATCCAGCAGTAACATCAATTGTGACCGGATTTGCAAAAAGGTACCTTTTCCACACATTTCACATACCAGCAAACAAAATGTCATAACAGTTGACTCCTTATACTGATTAAGTTGCTCTTTGCATCAGCAAGCAGCCAGATACTGTACTGACCTTCACTCAATGACAATTTCAGATGATTATATGCAATGATTAAAAGTTATGAAGTTGTAAAGTTTGAAAATGGGTCACAATTTGAGTATGAAAAAGGTACCTTTTTTGCAAATCCAATCACAATTTGAAAATGTAGCAGTACAAAAATGAAGGATATCACTATACACCAGTACAGGAACAAAACAGATATTAGTAGCAACAGTTTAAGTCCAACTGATTTTATCAAGCAATCATCAGAGTGTATACAATTGTGTGTATCATATTGGATAGATAAGTTAGCTGTTTTGCTACAGTTTCCGCATGACAAATCTCTCTAGTTTCCCTGACACTGATCGTAACTATGTTATGCCCTTTGTTGTAATTTAAATCAGGAATGCAGTGACCTACAGGACAAGTGGTAACATGCTTGGAGAAGCCATTGCTATACCAGTAACTTGACGTGCTAGACAAGTAACCATTTTCACAATTCATTCCTAAATAGCCTAAAAGTTCACAAGATAAAGGTAAGCAGCCATAATATAAGCTTGAAATATGTGAAACATCTTCACCAAATTTCCTAATATGCATTCCAAGCGACGTTATAAAGTAGGCATTGTGTTGAAATACTTTTCACTATCAATACCAACTTTAATCAAAACAGAGCTTGGGGTATTTAAAATGGACTTTGGCTTGCTTGGGGACCTCTTGTTAAGAGGACAGTGTATAATAGTATTGTTACGGGAAGCAACCGTGAAATGGTTGTGAACACTATCGATGAATCAGTTATAAGTAACTGAGCAGTTGTGACCACAACAGAAAATACCATAAACTGGATGACTAGGTATGATTAAAACATTCAGCTATTACTTGAAAATCCTGTATCCATATATATTGGTATTGGGTAATCATCATTGTCGTTATATTGAGGTCACTGCTGTTCACATTAATTTGAGGACTTCTACAATATTGTTGACAAGGACTTTAGTGTCACCACTATAATCAATGACCTTTACTGTATTAAAATAAACACTGTTTTCCTCATTTAAGGCAACATTTTTAACAAAGTGGTTTTCAACTAATTCATGGTAATAATGAACTTTCTCCTGGATTAGCCCGGGTGTACTGTTATTGACATGATACAAATCAGGATAGCTCCTCCATGTGACTTTGCAGTGTTCAATACAAACTTTATTGTTGTTGTGTTGCTACAGAAACCAGATCCTTCACCAATGTTAGAGCTCCACCATTATTAGCAGTACTACTATAAAATTTAACAGTTCCTTGTTGAGCTAATATAGTAGAATATAACAAATAAACAGCTCCTCCATTATTATCAGCTTTGTTGTTACAAAACATTACTGTTCCATTGACACTTACTGTACTATTGTATACCCTAATAGCTGCACCATCCTCACCAAGTTCACCACCTACAACATTATTGTAGAATGATACATTGTGCAGTAAGGTAATATAAACATCATCACCAACCACACTAGAGTTAGTGTTGTTAGTAAAGGTACAAGAACTGATTAGAAATGTGGAGCTAACCTATTACCAATGCTATTCACACCATAACCAGAGTTGATAGTAAAACTACAATTACTGATGGTAACGGTAACATTAGTTGTGGTGTTAACATGCAATGCTTCATACTTGATGGTATCACAGAATCTTGAATTATACACAATAATAGATGGTACTAAAGCAACAACACCACCATTGTTGTGGGAGAAACTAGTTCCATTAATGTGTATTGAACCAAACCCATTAAGTGTAACAACTACATTGGTTGAATACTGAAAACCACAATCAGTTATATAAGTATCTGTAAAGCCATGCATTATAATTCCATTACACTTATCTCATGTGATGTTCTGAATTGTAATTTGTTTGATAATTACCCACTAAACCACCTTGATGATCACACATAATAGTGGGATCATTGTAACCTACAGTGTATGATAATGATAGATGAGACATTTCCAAACTCTACATCATGATGTAATGATATATGAGATGTTCCTCTAATCTTAGTGTTATCCTGTAGGTGGGTAAGAGCTAGGGAAAGGTTGGAATAAAGACATTTTCCAGTATCACAACACTCCAGTGTATCAGAACCACTCTGATCAATGGTTATCACTTTCTCATCCTTCTGACTACCAAATATTTGCAAATGATCATGAAAGAACAGTATCATCCAAGCAACAGTTGACAACATTTTATTCTACGAATTAATGATGCATAGCTAGTATGCACATTAATATAACATAGAAACACTATAGATTACGATGACATAGATTTCAGAAAAACTTGTTACATATAAGAGATCCTCATTAGAAAAGGAGTCTCCAAAGTGATAGTTAAACATCATTGCAGAAATATTAATTTTCATGCAACTAAAAAAGTAATAAATTTCTCAGAAGAGCCTTACAAATCTCACATTAATACTGCATTAAAGATACAAAGACCTTTTCCCACTAATATTGAATTATACAATTCGCCAAAAATCCAATGTTTAGTTTGCTTGCTTATCTGCATTATTTGAGTGCATTCCCTATTATTTCCAATGTTACCTACATTACCTGTACTACCATGAAGTAGTTGCCGTATTGGTCGACGTTTATAGGCTTTGTATCCTTTCTGTTGGAGACTGTTCCACTAATTTATCAACCATTTAGGTATTTTTGCAAAAATCGCATCATTTTGGCCGAATTTCAGCATGTAAATGGCTCAGCCAGATGGCTAACAAGCTTCAATTTTAATCATACTCCCCATGCAGGTACTTTACCTAGTATTGGTGGTTGCTGACCCATGGAGCAGTTGCTGCTCTGCTTGTCCTGTGCTCCAGAGGAAGAAACATTTTGTTTGTTGCCAAAAAGCCGCACAGATCGTGCTGCCACCAAAAACTGACCAATAAAATCAAACCACTGATACTTTGAGTTGATGATAGACTACTTGAACCATGTTGAGAGTGAATATTGTGGCATACGAAGAACCCTACAAACCGCTGCAACGAACAATCACGTGATTTTAAGACATTTCTATCATTTTCTACCAGAAGAAAGTGACAAACTTGGCTGCCACGCTGGTGTTAATCAAGTTACACTTAGCCTGACACATGACAATAGTTAGGTAGTTGATTGGAGGATATAGATTTTTCGCATTGTGGACCCTATTATAGCAAAAAAAAATTCTGCAGTTTTCTGTGCATGTGGCTTAAATATCTTGTAACTGTGTCCCCTTGTCACACTAGGCAATTGATGGAAAAATTGATCTCTTTGTAGCTATACTTAACATTTCGATGGAAAATATTATTAATATTATAATAGTAAATATTATATTGATTATATTAACTATAATAACAATAAGGCCAGGCCAAGTTGATTCAGAGTTTATCGTCCGGGATATTTGAAAAAGTCATGCGAGCGGGAGGTCATTTTTCATATTTCATAAAAATTTTTAACATTTAAAAAGTAGCTTTACACAATTGCTAGCCACTTTACCAATAATTGCAAGCTTATGTGATTACGTCACTGTTAATATTTAGCTACTCGTTTATGCAATCTCTCTTTAGAAATGAAGGTTCTAACGAATCTAGGCTGCATGGGGATAATTGTCATGTTTGTTGCACACACCATGTTTCAATACAAAAACGAGCTCAGAAGCGTAAGCCATGATTATCACGTGAGAAATACTAATGAATTATGAAATTATTACTCTATACCTAAAAACCAATGCGGGCGGTGACGATAAACTGTGAATTAACTTGGCCTGGCCTAATAATATATTGTACTGCTTCAATAATATTAGCTAGCTAAACAATATATTCGTAATAAAATTGAAGCAGTGCAGAGAAGAGCGACTAGATTTTTCTTTAATGATTTTTCAAGTCACTCTAGTGTTACTAGCATGTTGAGCATACTCAACTTACCCTTTACAACAAAGAAGAGAGAGCCGGAGAGCTCAGTAAACTTCAGTTAATCCTCCACTGAATGACGATCGACCCTAGTCTCGAGTGGCCGACCTGTAGCTCAGAATATCTCACACACAGTTGATCTCAAAGAGCTTCCTTCCACACAGACACTGAGTGATGAGTCACTGAGGCATGCTTACCGAGATCACGTGATTACCGAGAGATCACGTGATTACCGAGAGCGGGTCGACATAATAAGCGGCACTATGGTCGTCAAGGAGATTAAATTTTCTTTGATCTTAGCCGCACTTTAGTCCAAGTAATCATAGGATATGAAGTAATCTACGAGTTTAGGCTTACGAGTTGGAGCTGACTGACGACTTACCACCCTACTTACCAGTAAACTAGTTCGTACAGTCTACGCACTGAACTGGCCTGGCGACTACACTGCTCAGTGGAGTACTTAGTGCTAGAGGCAACGCATGCAACGGTAAGTTAGTGTACATAATCTATGGTTACTGTCACATGTGCATACTGCTGTAAGTCTCGTAGCTACCTTCTTTTCTGTTTCAGTGTGGTTAAAGCCGCATTTTCAAAGCGCTTACAACGCTGTAAGCCGCTTTAGACCAAGAAAATTCATTGTTTCCTATTTCCCGCCCGCATGCAGATTCTCTTCCCGCATGGTCATTCATTAATGCTGTCAACTGAACATTTTATTCATTATTTATCCTGTGATTGCATAGCAGCAACTAGTTTAATATTCAGAAAGCCCATTTAGCTAGCTTTTCACTGTTCAGGTTCTTAGTTTAAATATTTCTACTGTATATTCTTACCTGTTAGTTTGAATTTCGGAAATATCTAATGAACCGCCCACCCACATGTATTTTTGAGGTCAATGAAATGGGAAACAATGGAGTGGCCTATACAAGTAGAAGGAAAAATTAGGAATTTAGACTGAAGAGTAGGAATTAGATGTCCACTAGTATATCTGCAGGTATAGGCAACGTCCCTTGTTGCACAACTTTTTAGCTGTTCCCTTATTTCCCTGCTTTTTTGTTCTTTGATCCCTAATCCAGCTTAAAATTCCTAATTTTTCCTTCTACTTGTTTGTTTACTTTTTTAATAACACAATTATGACTACTGAATCGATGTGTACCACATTAAAAGAAAGAATGATGAGAGGCAAGGCACCATGCATTCCATAAAATAATTTTGTGCCTGAACGCGCACCCCATTAATCAATTACGCACTGAAAAGTGCCATTACACTTTGTTTGTAGCTATGCTCTACTCGTTACACAGCGTTACAAATGAAGAACAGTACAAGAAACTTCTCTGCAATGAATCTAGTCGCTACGGAAAATGTGGGCGAAAAGCATGACACAGTCAGAGGGAAGCCGTATCGTGCTATCGCAAATCGAAACCTTGCGTTGTCAACCAAAAGAACTGGAACACAAAGGAGGACAAAGGTAGGTGCATGCTGTGTTTGGCGAAAAGGCACGTCTCAGGATGAAGCGATGTCAAATAGTAAAAACCTGTAGTCTTATCCATTGTCTAGTTATGCTTGGCTGAAGGCATCAGTTAGTCAGTAGAAAATTCAGTTAAATAGGAAAATTTTTAAATTACATAGAAATGGGTTTGGGGTCACTCTGAAGGCATTTTTGGGCTTGACTATGCCTAACCAATACTGCCAAGCTGTTACGAAGGAAATTTGAGGCTGGTTTTAGGATGATATTTTTGGACAAGAAAGCCCAAAACTGCATGATCCCTAAATCATACAGTACGAGATCCCTAAATCATACAGTATGGGATCCCTAAATCATACAGTATGGGATCCCTAAATCATACAGTATGGGATCCCTAAATCATACAGTATGGGATCCCTAAATATACAGTACTGTCATACTGTATTAACAATATTCAGGTGTGCAAACATGTTCTGGTACAAAACTTAACCAAAATCCTGTATTAACAATATTCAGGTGTGCAAACATGTTCTGGTACAAAACCATTGGGAGTGTGAACACATGTTGATTGATCTCTTTGATATTAAAGGGCCATGATCTCTTTGGTGTTGGCAGGTAGTCTCACATGGCCAGACCACTTTTTTTCTCCTTGTCATTAGGTAGGGAGAAAAAAGGGTCTGGTCCAGTCCGGTTCAAGAAAGACAATATTGCAGACATACTCTGTAAGACAATAATCTCTACTAACCCACAGATTTAAAATTAAATCCATGACAGGCTCTATCCACCGAGTTACAGATTAATGATGATATCTTTATTGCCATGTCAACCTTAGCAATAGGCTAAACGTAAGCAAAGTATTTCAGGAAAACATTTCTTATTTAAAATTCATTCACGGCCAAATTTTCTGGGACCATTGGTTGAATTGCTGAATTGCACCATACTAACTGTCCAATACACAGAACTACTTAGTATAACCATATATGTATCTAAATACTCAATATAAACTAAAGAGGTTGACTGTGTTGTTTTTGCTAATATAACAATCGCAAGGAAGTTATCAAACAACAAAGTCTAAACTTTGGTAGAAACCAGACAACAGAATCCCAACTGACTATTTACAAATGTGTATTACAATCCGAAGAACTATTCTATACAGTTTACTTTCCATTCCTCAGCTGCAGCTGGTTTCTTCGTCATTTGTCTCATTTTTGCTGTTGCGCTTGCATACATATCTGCACTCGTGTCCACCATGCCACGTCTGGGATAAAACAGCCAACTGTCGACTTTACCTGTCTTCGTTGATGTATAACACTTTCTTTGTTATCAGCTACTAGTTTTCAATTCGAAGAACAATTTAATTTGCCTATTATAACAGGTTACACTTTACACTATTACATAACAAACGTGCACTAGTCTGGTAAAGATCCATTTACCCCAGAAATGGGACGTGTCCGTTTCAGTACTAGCGCATCTTGCTATGAAACGTGTTTTACAAGTTATAGCGAGGCTAAAGTTTATTCTGTAAGTGAGCTATGATGCCATGCCACCGTATGGTGGCAGTGACCATTAATGGGTTAATTGTTTGTTTCTGTGCTATTAAAATCCTTTAAAATCATAAATCATATCTTGTCATTGGTAACTGCATTAAGAAAAAATGGTATCAGAAGTACATATTCGATATGACATAATCCGTACCCGGAACTTATTACTAGGAAAGAAAGTAACTTAGTTTTCAGCAATGTTCT
Source organism: Dysidea avara (assembly GCF_963678975.1). NCBI lineage: Eukaryota > Metazoa > Porifera > Demospongiae > Dictyoceratida > Dysideidae > Dysidea > Dysidea avara. The sequence goes on from NC_089272.1 coordinate 60,609,683, forward strand.
GCCTTCAGTTTTGCATAAAGAAAACAATATGTAGTGCACTCCTGCTATTAATACACTTCAATGTTTGGAGGATATCTGTTTCATTCTTGTGCGTGGACAACACACAAAGCACAATAGCAAATCAACACTATATAGTAGGGAAAATGAGTAGTACACTCTACACAGAGTAGGACAAACACCGTATAGTTGGTTATTTTTGAAGGGTTTTATTTTCGAATGTTTCAAAGAGGCTCTTCTCTTCGAAAATAAATTCCAAAGTACTGTCGTTCTTCAAAAATAAATTCCCACAAGAAAAATGATGTGCTTTCATGTGATTGAGTAACATGTGTTTACTCTTGTATTTTTTAGTAGTTGAATAATATCAATACTGCATCAACAGCCAGTAAACTATCCAGAATGGCCATTGTTGGGAATCCATGATCGAGCCAATTACCTTGCCAGTGGCTGCTAACTACTCCACTTATAATTATTAACACAGTCTTCTTTCCAGTGTGCAAAAGTGGAGATTATTCCATACTTGATTCCATCAGTAAGGCGAGGACATGTAGTCTCCACGTATTTATAATTTGTGACGCAAATTTCTATTTGCTTGAAATCCACCTATACTTCAAAATATGTATTCTTTGAAAATATAACCTTCGAAATTCAGATTTTACTGTCCCTACAAAAATTTCTGCTTGGAAAATAACCAGCTATATGGTAGTGCATGCATTGTACCATTGCATGCACTACATGTGTGCATGTAGTGCATGTGTCATTGTACTACATGTAGTACAATGCATGCACTACATGTAGTGCATGTGTCATTGTACCATTGCTGGTATCACTAAGACATGTGTTGGGACAAAGTGACATCTAATAGTGAAAAAAAATTTTGCATTTGCCAATTCTAACATGTGATCATGTGGTCAATGTTTACACAATCAGTTGCATAATTAATTGAATCACTTATTGGAAATCAGTAAATAAACAAAAGGTTGTCACCAGTGCTTGCACTGCTAACATTTATTCACTGATCCATGCACTGCACTGAGAGAACAGATTTGGTATATGTGACCATCTCAGCAAAAACCAGACTTGTTTGTACAATTATAAATTTTTATTCACTCTGCAGTGTCCAAGGAATGGATTATCAAAACTGTGGTGTGTAGTTTTGTAATTACAGCACTATACAGTAGGAAGAGTAAGATAATCGATTTATACAGCGACTATACTGAAAATAAACTACAGGCACTTGCATTCGCAGCCATAACTTCCTTTTGGATTAGTCTGCAATGTTGCAATTTGGCTTAAAATGTTCACCATGGACCAGCACATCAGCCAAGGTATAGTGTTAGCCCTGTAGACACTTGCACATATTGATATGACGGCGGTTTGGTAGAAGATACGATGACGATCTATTTTACGTTTATCGCATTGTAAACAAATGCACGTGACATGCATACTGTTGAAACTACAGAAACGAAACAAAGAATTTTGAACTCTCCATGAGCAGGTGAATAAGATGGTATATAGTTTTAATCGATTTGAGTCTTCTTTCTTCGAGTACTAGCCCGATAAAAACTTGCGTATTTTTTCTTTGTAGCATGTGTAATTTTACAAATTATTTTTAAATTTCAATTTTCTCTATGCGCATGCTTGTGCGAACAAGTCAGGTTTATTATTATTATTATTATTACTAGGCCCGGGGCACATACAACCAAGTGCAACCACCAATGGGGCAATCTACAAATGGGGCAATCTACAAATGGGGCAATCTACAAATGGGGCAATCTACAAATGGGGCAAGTACAGTGCATGACCAGCACAGAATGTGTGGATGGAAAAGATGCACATACAGTAAACATAAGTGATACATGCAATTACAATCTTGAGGGTCTGCTACTATTACGTTGTATTGAATACCTGACCATGGAAGACCACATAATACATTGTAACCGCCCCTTCTGCATGATTCTCACAAGTTAAGGTGCAAGTGCATGCTCTCATATATACGGTATTGGATCTCATGCCTGCAAGCAATGAAGTTTATACATTATCTGAGTTTTTTTTGTTTTTGTTTAATATGAGCTGGGCCATATGTCCTAAAATGTTGTCTCAAAGTAAAATAATGCAGGGTGATGACAAAACAACATGAAATGAAACAAACAAAATCACAATGCTCTAATCAACAAGAATACGGCTTTCCACTAAACAGATATTCAACAGAGCTCTCTGCTGTCTCCACTGAGCTGCATTTAGTGGAAAGCCGTATTCTTGTTGATTAGAGCATTGTGGTTTGTTTGTTTATTTGTTTGTTTCATTTTAATTTAAGTTTATAGGTTTCTGCTCCCATGAATAACCAGTACAGCAGAACATAACAGTGAAAACTACAAAGCACAGCATATCCTGGAAAGTGTCTGGTTGTTAGAGGTATTGTGCTTCTGTAACAAAGTGATCTCACTCCTGGCACTGAAAGGCTTCAAGTTGAGAGCTATGTATTTTCACATACAAACTTATTAGCTGAAAACTGTGCCTGACAGTTTTTGAAGGTCTGACAGTCTGAAGGTCTGACAGTTTTTGCTGAGATGGTCACATATGCCATGCCAACCAGAAGTGGTTGTTTATAGCCTTTAAAAATAAACTGTACACCTACATGCATTATGGTTTAAGAATTTTACTGGCTTCTAGCTGCTGCTTTTCCTATGGGTTTACTGCATATCAGGCAGTTGTTTGTAGCTGATGTAAGCCAATACTTGTGGTGGTGAGCTGTGCTGCCAAAACACATTCTGTAAACAGTAATGACACAACTCCAATAACATGTGAGGATTTTGCAGGAATAAATGTTGTAAATTTGGCTTACCTGTAACTCATCTACTGTATCATTGATGGTATACGTGTACTGTGTTTTATACACAAGATTCAATTGATTCACAATTACACTCTACAACGTGCACAGTCAATACAAATCACGTGAGTCCTATTCTAATTATTGCACACATGCGTACAACCTACTACATCTTCCTTTCTAAGTGTTCAAGTCTGTGTCAGAAATAAGACGGTTTGGTGGAAATGACAGACGTCCACTTCTGGTGGTTTGGGTGTCTGTGGGTGGAGGTTGTATTGCACTGTTTTGTTCTGGTGTTTGAACTGTAATATCAGGGTCACTATGTGACTCCGGAATTGTAGTAAGATGATGACGGTTCCTTCTAATACAGCCTGTTGGTGTTGAAACTAAGTATGATCTGGGAGTCACTGCAGGCTGTATAACCACTCCACTATCTCTCCTCCCTGTGATCCACACTGATTGTCCCAAGTCTAAGGGATCAAGAGGGCTTGCACGATGGCGTGTGTTGAAGTTATTCTTGTTGTTAGTCTTGTATTGTGTCTCTTTTTATTGAATGATACTGTAATCTGGGACACAGGGTACTAATTGGGTTTCAATGATAGGAAGAGGTGTACGGAGTTTGCGGTTCATCAACAACTCTGATGGTGAGTTGCCGTTATGTAAAGGAGTAGAGTGATAAACCATTAAAGCCTTGTGGGGATCCTTGCATTTCTTGAGGAATTGCTTGACAGTCTGCACAGCTCTTTCAGCTTCCCCATTACTTTGAGGGTACTGTGGGCTACTTGTGGTATGGATAAATCCATATTCAGCTGCAAACTGAGAATATTCTAGCGAAGAAAATTGTGGGCCGTTGTCTGATCTCACTTCCTGTGGGACCCCATGGTGAGAAAAAATTGCCTTAGTGTGATAAATCACTTCTGAATTGGACTGACTACGCAATTTACTAATTTCTATGAAACGAGAAAAATAGTCAACTATTAGGAGGTAGGTCACACTATTGAAGTAAAATAAGTCGGTGGCAACCTTTTTCCAAGGTAATGTTGAAAATTCAGTTGTGATCAATGGTTCTGGGGGTTTATGACGCAAACGTCGACATTGAGAGCAGTTTCGCACAAGATCTTGTAACTGTTCATTAAGCCCTGGCCACCAGACACTTTGTTGTGCTCTTGCATGGCATTTACTGATGCCTTGATGACCACTATGTAGCTGATCAAGAATGTTTAAGCGGAGAGTCGAAGGTATTACAATTCTGTTGCCTTTTAGTAGCAACCCATCATGGACAGTTAGTACTGAAGCAATTGAACAGTATGGATGAAGCGGTCCTGATAAGTTGTGTACATGTGGCCATCCATGTTTGCAATAATCAAAAAAGGTTTCTGGCATACTTCATCAGCTGCTTGTGCCTCTCTGATAGTTTGGAGTTTCGTTTCAGTGGCAGGAATGGACTGAATCATTAAATTAACATAAGCATCCACTTCGTTGGAAAAGTCAGTATAGTTTGAGGAGTTACACATTGGGGCCCGCGACAATGTATCTGCAACTGTGAGCTGTTTGCCTGGGACATGAGAAATCGTGTAGGAATATCGCATCAAATGCATTCGGAATCTCTGAATTCTGATAGGCAATTCATCAAGGTTCTTTGATCCCAGCAATGAAACTAAGGGCTTGAGGTCTGTTTTGCTATGAAATTGTTTGCCAAGTAGATAGTCACTGAAACGGTCACATGCCCAAGTGGAAGCGAGTGCCTCTTTCTCAATTTGGGCATATCGCTACTCAGCTGCTGAGAGAGAACGTGAGCAATAAGCCACTAGGCGCCAGGTACCATCACATTGTTACTGTGTGATTACGGCCCCTAATCCATATGAAGAAGAATCTGCTGACACTATTGTAGGTCTACTTGGGTGGCAAAATGCTAAAACTGGGGAAGAACTGAGTTGTTGCTTTCTTGCATAAAATGCTTCTTGTTGAACAGGACCCCAAATCCACGAATTTCTGGTACTCAACAAGTCACGTAAAGGCTTGGTGATGTTTGACAAATGAGGTGTAAATTTACTGAGTTGATTGGTCATACCTAGGAACTGACGCAGCTCTGTGGTGTTTGTTGGCTCACTCATAGTTTGTATTGCATTGATGTTGTCAGGGTCAGGTCGTATGCCTGATTGATCAATGAGTTGACCTAAGAACTTGACACTATCCTTGGAAAACTCACATTTAGCTTTATTTAGTGTGACATTTGCTGTATGTAGACGGTCTAAAACTGCCCTCAATCTCTGATCATGTTCAATCTGGTTTTTGCCATGCACAAGGACATCATCTATCATGCATCTAGTTTTGTAAATACTTTGGACTCTCCTAACTGAGCCAGAATCTGTTCAACGGAAGAAGAATATGTTTTGCTCTGCAAACACTTTCATTCAGCTTGGTAAATACTTTGGACTCTCCTAACTGAGCCAGAATCTATTCAACGGAAGAAGAATATGTTTTGCCCTGCAAACACTTTCATTCAGCTTGGTGAGGTCAACACATATACGAATATTACCATCGGGTTTCGGTACGACCACCATACCTGCACACCATTCAGTGGGTGCTTCTACCTTGCAAATAGCCCCCATGTCTTCCATCCTAGTAAGCTCAGCCTTTACTTTAGGTAGCAATGGTAAGGCAACTCTCCTTGGAGTGCACAAGGCAAATGGTACAGCATTTTGTTTGAGCTGGATATGGTATTCTACTGCAAGGCTACCCAAGCCATTAAATAGATCTGCATATAGATTGACAAAATTGTCTGCAGAAGAAGCCATATCGATTCTTGACAAAAGGTGTAAGGATTCAATTGCTGGTAAGCCTAGTAATGGTTGTAATAACCCTTCAACAACAAAAATTTCCCCTTGTGTCTTACGTTGCTTATATAACAATGTGCCTGTAAACTGACTGCTCACCTTTAGAGGATGCTTGGCTGGACCATGAAGTACTTTCTTTGGTGGGTGGAGTTTCACATCGGCAAGTTTGTGGAAGTCATTGAGTGGTATAGCAGTCACATCTGCTCCTGTATCAGCTTTGAAGCGGATCGGTTCTCCGTTCACCTTAACATCAACAGTCCAGGACTTCGTAGTTGAAGAGACGTTATCAATTGTTGAAAGAAAGAAATCATAACTGGTTTGTTCTGTTTTAATTTCTGATAGGCCTCGGACAGATCTACATATAGACTGAAAATGCCCAACTTTTCTACACTTATGACATTCTGTGTCATGTGCTGGGCACTGATATTTTGGATCGAAAGATGTCTTACCACATCGGGTACACACTGGCTGCTGTTGCTTATAAGCATGCTGTGTTGAAGGAAACTGCTGCTTGGGCTGGCTTGTTGTTCCCTTCCCTGGTGGCTTCTTAAACTGGACAGCAGCCTCAACAGTTGTTGACATTTGTCCACTTCTTACTACTTCTTGTTACTGTCTTATTGATTCATGTTGTCGGGCTGCTGCTGTAGCTTTCTCGAGAGTTAATTCGGAGTCCAGCTGTAGCTTCATTGCCAAATTTTTGTCAAGTAAGCCTACCACAATTCTGTCCCTAACCATTTCATTTCGTAGACTTCTGTACTGACAATGTTCAACAAGACAGCGTAACGCTGTTATGAAAGAGTCCACACTCTCGCCTTGTCATTGTACTCTACTATTGAACTTGGCACATTCAAAAATGACATTGCGCTTCTTAACAAAATGCGCTTCCAATTTGGTCTTGATTGTATCATAAACTTTCCGTTCTTCATCACTCAAACGTAGCGACGTCAAAATATCGTCTGCTGCATCTCCCATACAGTAGATCAATGTATTAATTTGCTGGGGATCCTCCTTCGCGGATAGTCCCGAAGCCTGGCGGAAGCATTCGAACCGCCTTATCCACATAGGCCATTCTTCTGGCTGGTCAAATGTAAATTGTTCTGGTGGAGCGATCTGAAAAAATGCCATCGTTGATCAGTTTTGCCACTTCTGACACCATGTACTGTGTTTTATACACAAGATTCAATTGATTCACAATTGTACTCTACAACGTGCACAGTCAATACAAATCACGTGAGTCCTATTCTAATTATTACACACATGCATACAACCTACTACAATATGTAGCTCTGAAACACTGGAGTTAGTTGGCTCATAATATCACTACAAACTAACAAACCAACAATGAGCCAAATTATGCCAACTATTTTGAGATTGATATACAGTACGTAGCCAGTTTTTTTTTTTTTGCATACAGTCGGTAGTGTTTGTTTGGTTCCATTGCATTTAATGCTATGTTTTAAAATTAAGTTGTCACTCCACATAATTTGTGGGAAAAGTAGCTCAAAGTAACTTGAAGTGTAACATGTTAGAACATGAATGGTAGGTATACTGTATGAAAAATATTTGATCTATAGTTAGAAGAATACATTGGCATCACCTGATATATAGGCTTTGCCTTTTCAATTGGGAGAGTACTTTTCAGTGTTGCCTGAAGTGGAATCTATGAGTGAATTAAGTGTTGCATTAATTAGTGTAAACATCTTTTATAATATCGTAGTACATGTTAATAACTAATAGAAATTACAAGTACACAAAAAATTTGGAATTTTCAACTAGAGTAGGGACCATAGCATAATGATAAAAGTACTGAAACAAGTTGGAGTAGTCCATGATATTAAATCACAGTAAAACATTAAGAAATGTTATATCCCTACTGTGCAGTTAACTTTTTTTGTAAAATAAAATTATTATGACAGGTGAACCAACACATACCGCATCAAAAGAAAGAAATGGTGCCACACACCCATGCTATCAATTATCTGAAAAGTGAAGTATCCATTACGTTTCATTGTCACTTGTGTTCAGCCCGTTACATAGCAGTACGAATCAAAAGCTGTTTGAAAAGCACCTCTGCAATCAAAGTAGCCACTATGAAAAATGCGAACAATTTCTATTACAAAAGGAAGCCATCATGCGCTACTGCTAAATCGACACCTTTCGCTGTCAACAAAGATGAAAGGGACACAAAGAAGGACACTGGTAAGTGAAGAATGCATTGTACGTACTGTGGTATGCCAAAAGGCACCTCTTGGGCCAAAGCGACATTGAACAATGAAAAATCAAGCCTGTAGCTTTGTCATTATCGAGTTTTTGGGCTTAGTTTTACTTAACTAATATACTGCTTCATCGTCATCAGGGAAAGTGAGGCTAGTTCCTAAATGAGAAATCATAGTGATACGTATGCTTTCTTGCCCAAGAACATCATCCTAAAATCAACCTAACTTTTGTTTTATTATTGGCAAAGCCCATAAATGTTTTCAGAGCAACCCCAAACCTTTCCGTGATTTTTTCATTTAATGGAATTTTCTGCTACTGTATCTCTTGACTGACTGATACCTCCAGTACTATGCATGGATAACTACGAGCTTGATTTCTTCACTGTTCGACATTGCTTTGGCTCAAGACATGCCTTTTTGCCAACTGCAGTATCTACAATACACACATCATGGACCTACTTTTCTCCCCATTTCTTTCTCCACTACCTCGTAGGTATGACTCGCAGTATGGCCTTCATTGCTTTATTTTCCATAGCGTTACTGATTGCAGAGGTGTTTCTTATACTGTTTTTCATTTGTAATGCAGAGGAACATAGCTGGAACTGAAGCGACACTGCTACTTCATATTTGATAGTTGGGGCATTTTGTAATTTCTGTAGTACTGGATTAATTGTGGAGGCACTGTCCTTTGTTTGTAATGATGTAGGAGTGAAAAAGAAGTGAAATGGCAACTTCATATTTCAGTCAGTAATAATTTGGGCTACACATTTAGTCACACAATTGATGTGTCTGGCATCATTCTTTCCTTTGATACAGTAAGGGATGATGATAATAAATTATGGTATACTAGTGGGCATTTAATCCCTACTACAGCCAGCTATAACTGAAGTAGGCATTAAAATTCCCGCAGGTATAGATGACCTCCCTTGTTTCATTTCTTTTTTTATCTGTACAGTCACGTATTAAAAAGTGGGAATCTAAAATTATAAATTTGTGGTTAAAACTATACAGTTCAGTTCTAAACTGTTATGTGTCACTGAAACATTTTTACAATTAAAAAACTGATGCAGTTGTGACACAAAAGAGGACAAAGGTAACCAAGTCTATGATGTGTATATTGTACAGTAGCTGCTGTTGTTAGTCACAGGGTATGTCACAGTGAAGAAGTTAAGGCTGTATCCTTAATCATAGCAAAGTTATGCTTAATTGGACAATGATGGATCCAGGATGGGACATTTGGGGCAAATGCCCCCTCCACCTCACCTTGTGGAGGAGCCAGCTATACTTCTGATTAACTTTTTCAGGCCAAGATCAGTTATAAAACTCATGAAAATATGCTAGAACTAGCTGTAGTACCTGCCCTATCGTGCAGGGCAGTATGTACAATGACATGGAAATTAAATGAAATTACAGTTGGTAATATACTATTATAGATACTTTATAAAAGACTAAGGAAACAATGTGGTGTAAGGATTGCATGAATGCAATAATTGTGGAGAAGTGCACTCTTATTGGAATATTTTGTGACTTAAGTTGCTCAAATTCTACCATCAACCAAACATACCATGAATTACTGTAATCTGCACTACAACGATTCTGTTATGACAAAATATAACGGCTTTATAAAATATAACAGCATGGGCACAGAGTGGGGGCTAGCAAGAAATAATAATAAACGAAAACAAAAAAATTTGAGTCATCCAGCCCAAGACAGCTCATGGAAAAAACCTGCCAGCTTTTTCTTTTGTTTTGCTGCACAGGAAAAACCGAAAAATGCTCCACTCTGCTTTGTATGCATGTGTAGAAAGAGTTCAAATCATTGCTGCAAAGTCTATAAATAGCTCCCATTTTCACAACGTGCCCCACGTTGTGAAGAACAGTCTGCCACGGGACCGTGTCATTTCACTGTGTAGCTGCAGTCATCCCTTCTCCGAGCAAACCATCCAGGATATGCATAAAGACAAAAGAATAGAAAAGATAAATAGTTTCACACATACATAAATATACAAAGCAACCATCTGATACATTTTTTTACCATAATACCTTCCTTACCACCATCCACAGGTGCTGATCCACAATATCACAAAGCAGCAGTAGCAGCAGACAAACCTAACTAAAGTGCATGTGTTTGCCTATCTAAAAACCTCACTATAGACTACATTACGTGTTTTGCAATCCCCTCTAACTAAAAGTGTCAATCTATCTGCTGAACCTACCCTAGATAGTGCCACATAAAGCATGCCGTGTGTGAAGCTTTCGTCCGTCAAATCTAATCCTACAGCCTTAAAAGTTTGGCCCTGGCTTTTGTTAATGGTCATGGCAAAGCAAAGTGCAATTGGAAATTGAAGCCGTCTAAATTCAAAAGGCAAAACCGAGTTACTCGGAATGAGAGGAATGCGTGGTATTATAATATCGTGTCCTGCATATCTACCGTGAGAAATCTTGGCCTCTACTGTGTTAGCCGACAGTTTAGTAACTACACACCTAGTGCCATTAGTAACCCTTGGAGGATCTAGAGAGCGTAGAATAATAATAGGAGCACCTACTTTAAGTAAGAGAAGATGCTGAGGTAGTCCAGATACCTCTAAAGAGTTCAAGAATTCTGTTGGAAAGTGAACAGCCTGAGATTCATCAGGTATGGTGTCCAAGGACCTGTAGTCACAGCAGTCACCAGGTAACTGCTCCACCAGAGTCATGTTGATGGAATGAGTGGTCTTGTTAAGAGGAGCAAGAATGCAGCGTTCAGAAAGCCAAGCCAAGTCGCTAAAGTTAGAGAGCAAATCTGGATACACCCTGGAAACCAGTTCCTCCTTGCTATCCACAAAGGTTCCCATGGTGTCAGGTAGCTGGACAACATCAGGTAGAGTGTCAATAGGAAACTTCCCATCTCCAATGGCCAATAGTTCTTCAGTGAATTGTCCAGCTGCCACATCCCCACACAGGTGCACTCTCATGTTAGTGTGTAGTTGTTTAACCACCACACTGTCCCACAGATGAGATCGCTTGAGGCAAGCATCAACAATGTTACCTCTAGTGCCACCTTGAATGACAGGTAGAATCTGCCTGAAGTCACCACACAGTAGCATGCACTTGCCTCCCATTGGATTATCATTCCCTGTCAGATCCCTCAGGGTACGGTCCAAAGCTTCAAAAGCACCTCTGTTGGTCATGGGGGCTTCGTCGACTACTATGGCTTTAACCTCTATGATCACCCTACATAGTGCAGTTCCTTTCTTGATGTTGCACATGGGGATGTCCGATGCATGCAAGTCCAAAGGGATCTTAAAGGTGCTATGCAAGGTACGTCCTCCAGTCAAGAGTGTAGCAGCTATTCCGCTAGAAGCAGTAGCTAATGCTATGTCACCTACAGACCTAAGTTTAGCTAGAATAAGATTGATCAAGAAAGTCTTGCCAGTTCCACCAGGGGCATCCAAGAATAACATGCCTCCCTCGTCTCTATCTATCATGGAGCAAAAGGCGTCATAGACATCTTGCTGGTCAGCAGTAAGCAATGGAACATTACGATTTACGTATGCCTGTTGCTCTTCAGGATTATAGTCAATCTCCCTACGGTACACACGTGTAAACCTATCGCTATCCACTGCCTGAGGCTGGGGTAGCCCATACTCAGACAGTTCCCTACCTCCCATGGAAATAACTTTTTCCTGCAAGTCATTGAGAGCCACATTGAAGATGTCATCATTGAACTCCAAGTCATCATCCCTATGTTGAGTACGTTGCTGGTGCAAGAAGTCCTCTGCCATTGCTTCCTTGTGGTTCTCGTAAATCTCCAGAGGGTTGGATGGTTCACACCAATTAAGGATCACTGCAAACAGGGTGTGAAGACTTGCAGGTGAGTTGCTGACTGATGCCTCTTCCATAGCCAAGTGGTACTGATTATCATCCTCAAGAAGACCTAACCTCAAACATGCATCCCTAAAGGAACTACAGAGGTCACCTTCAACAGTTCTCAAGTCAGCAAAAGACTGGGGTCCCCTAACATGATGAAGCAGCAATCGAAGGTAGAAGCATTCTCCCTGACGTGGACTGATGGTGTAGACTCTGCCTATAACCTGAGCCTCCTTAACTCCAGGATGGTCAGCGACATCCTTTCCCTGTTTTCTCCTGTTCCAAGTCTTCCTGCTCCACGTGTAGTACTGAGGCACTTCTTCATACAACAGAGTCCTGGCGAAATCATCAGATTGACAGAGGACAAAGAACTCTGTCAACGTAGTCTTCGGAGGGTCACCAGAAGCCTGTTCTCTTGCAGTCTCCTCAGTGAAATACACTCGTTGGCCATTCTCCAAGTGAACAGCAAGCTGTTCAACAGGAGGGAACCTTTCATGTATGGGGAACTCCAGTATTCTCCAGGCAGCCTCGCTGCTGCTGATGTAGCGTGCATTCTGGAAGTCTGAGATCTCATCCACCTGATCAGACCTCAGAGCAAAGGTTGCCTGATCACAACCCTTGTGTACGTATTTCAGTACATACTTGATGGATTTGATGGACACGCAAAGCTCGACATTACAGTGACAGTTTAAAGAACGAAGCAGAAGTTTGTTGTAAGGCACAATCCACCTGTTGTCAATCTCTTGAGTAACGCGAGACCCCATCACCCTCATATTAATGGTAGCCACTTGTCCACCATCCTCAGGGCTCCTCCTCCTGTACAGTGGGTAACTGTCTGCACGTAGTTGGGTATCAGCCTTGAACTGCTTTGGGTAGCTCTTACTGCAGCGGCCATCTTCCATGCAGGGTGAGTCAGGGTTGATGCTCCCACAGGGCCCATGTACCATGTTGGAAATCACGATCTGATGCAGCTCAGGATCAACCATTGGATCAGGGATCTCAGCACAGATGACGTCATCAATCTTATCTGGAGTGATCTTGTGCTCTGGAATAAGCCATTGCAGCAAATGGCAATGTGGCAAACCGCGCTTTTGCCATTCTGTTGAGTAGAGCCAAGCCCGTGGTTTCCCAAAAATCATCTCCTTTGTGAGCATCTCTAACAATTTCTTCACCTTAAGCCTAAACACACGGGCCACTAAGTCTGGACGGTCCAGAGGCTCTTGACCTGGTAGTAGATTGTTCCTAATCTCTGGCCAATTAGGATTGGTGGTCATGGTGATAAAGAGGTCGGGGTGGCCATACTTCCTGACGTATGTCATTGCATCCTGCTGACGCTCATGCATGTAGCGTGGTCCACCAGTAAATGACGACGGTAGGATCACCCTACGACCAACATTCCTGGGGTCACCATCCCCATCTACCATTGCATCCTGCAAATCCTGGTAGCAATCAGCACGTAGTGCTTTTTGCTCACGCCTGAGAAACTGTAAGCGCTCAGTTTCAATCTTACAGTAGGCGTCAACCAGGCATTGCTGGGAAAGCCTTTTAGCCTTAAGCAATACAGGCACTTGCTGCCTGACCATGATGTGGTAGCGGTAATACACCATGGCTGTCAATTTCCTACCATTAGCCAATTTCAGGTTGATGTGCCATCCATCGGTGCCATAAGAAAAGAGTAAAGGATACTGTAAAGGATCATACCCCCTATGAAGTTCAGAAATGCGCTGCAAAGACCCATCCCTATAGTGCAAAACTATGTCCCTATTATTTACATTATCATTAGGCATTAGCACTCCTACCTCGTCACACATCGGGCTATTGTACCTCCTAGCATGCTCTCCTACAGGCCGTTTGTTCTCATTAATCACTACCCTAATATTTGCTGGCTCATCATGCTGCTCAAATATTTCTTTAGCTACCTTAATAAGTTGAACATAGTGATTATCGTCACGCAAAAGCTCAGTAATACCCCTAACTATGTCAAGCCTTAACCCATCAACTATCCCACATCTTGTAGCTACTTCAGTTTGCTGGTTGTCGATAAAATAAATTTGGGAAAATTTAGGAGACTCACCTGTTGATGGAACTAAACTACCTATACGATGATAGACTTGACCCTGTACTCTAAAAGAAGGATTGAAGCCAGCCATACACTGTGCAAAAAAATTGTTATACTCAAGTATACACAGTGTGTATAATTCAATTATACATGTGGTATACTCAGACATGTATGAATATGATATACTTATTATGTATATCTTGTGTATAACCACTTGGATAATATACACCAGTGTGTATAGCATAAGTGTGCTAATGATACAATTATACACATGGCGTAGACTACATGTGCACATATGGTCATGGAGTATACCTTATCAATGTATACACAATGGAGTATACCTTATCTGAGTTGCATGTAGCAATTAGCAAGTTCAGCTATTTTGCAGCCATAGATATATGTACATTATTTGATGGCTGTGGTCTATAACAATCACTAATCTTAATACTTTGCCACCAACCTGTCCAACTCAATTATTTGAGAAGCCATATGAGCCAACGGGAAATTCTCTTCCTTTACAAATAAGTGATGGGTAAGCATCACGAACGAAATTGTTAGTTTTGTATGATTTAACAATTGTATGAAATATTTACACTGTTTACTATTAATGCTGTTTATATTTTATTTATGAAGCCATGCAACTTAATTTGATAAACCACCCAACTGCTCCAGTACGTCACTACCTTTCTATACTACAATTATTATAAATTCTCTATCACTTGATAAAATAAAATCATACATACTATATACATAATATAATAATCATGCGTACTATGCATATAAACATTCAAGACACTGTCACAATTTCCATGATGATAAGAGGTCCGAACTGCATGATAATCCACCCACGTTCACAAATGGAATTCTATAAATTGAAGCATAAAATGGACTAGACGAAACATGAGAGAGAACTCACTATTTATCCACTCATACTCAATATGGTAGATGCATATGGATGCATTGTAGAAATACTAAAGGCCACAGTATATAAAAATATTGATTGCATGAGTACCTATACTGTAAAAAACAAAACAAACAAGCAAGCAAACACTGCAGTACACCACATGATACCTGTCTCAATGGTAAGACTACATTTCAACAGCTCCTATAAATTCAAACAGCATGAAATGAAATGTAACAGTATAAATAACTAACTTATGAGCATATACCATACTCATTGTGCTCTGTAGTTGCAATGGTACAGTAGATATTACGAAACAAGGCTTGACCATTGCAAACATGTAGCATACAATGCATTTAGAATGCATTTAAAAGCAAACGACGTGATTGCAATAGGCAACCGTAAGTGATCATGAGTATCTTCAACAAGCACTAATAAAAAAAAGCAACAAATACACTGTATTGTAAATCTCAGGAATATGCTTGTATGCGAGTGTGTATGTACATGTGCGTGTATGTGCACGTGTACATGCTCGTGTTGTGCATGTGTGTGTGTGCATGCGCGTGTGCGTGCATGCGTACGTGTATGTATGTGCGCACATGTAACAATTTTTCTTCCCACATCTTGTCACATGTGTATATATTGCGTGTGTGTGTGCATGTGTGTATGTGAGAGTGTCTGTGTGCGTGACACTGTGGGTTGTGCAATGCAAACACGACATACCACTACACACACAAACACACTAGAACAATCAGTCCTAGGAAAAGAACTATGGACAATCTTATCTTCATCACCGACAGCAGCCTGTATGAAACACAATAGAGGTATAGCAGTGTGTATGACACATACCCTATGTGTAAGTATTTACATACGTATCACGAACAGTCGCCCAGTATATCACAAAAGCCTACCCTGTATGCACTGAGTCCACACCTTTACCTCTTAATAATGGTTCAACTTGCAGTTCCTTAAACTTGACCATCCACACTATTACACTAACAATAATGATTTACAAATAAAAGTATCACTTTATAAATCGGTACAATGTTTGCTAGAGAAAAACTCCAAAGAGAGGGTAAAACATGCAAGTATAAGGGGACTTACCATCGTGCACATGCTGGGTGATTGGAGCAATCTGGATCATCCTGCAAAAATGCATGATATGGAACCCAACCTCTGATTGATTTGCCACGTTCTCTCGTTCAGTAGAAGAATGTGTCTTTCACCATCATTTGACTTTGGCCTGCGCCTCTCATACTAATCAACACCACGAAATATGAGTAATACCTCCCATGTTTTGTGTGTGTGTGTGTAGTGTAGTGTATGTGTGTGTGCACTACAAATGGCAGCCCAGCCCTACTACCATAACTATCACCTCCCAGTGAATGACAACTGGGGTGCTTATGCACCACTCAGACACCCAAGTGAATTCCTAATAGTGCACACTTGTATTTATACCCATAAGTAATTTTCCTTTTAAGTACATTACATCCTTCGCTTTGTGAAACATACAAGATCAACTATGTAGCAAAGAGCTTTAGAAAGCTGACAGCTTTACATACAGTGTATGTACTGTGTGTGCACCGATTATTATTTGTTTTAAAAATTCCAGTCGTTTACTTTATTTTGACTCTACATGCTTCACTTGCACAGAGTTACAAATGAGAATAAACGGTTTTGCTCATGTTTGTTTAGTTTATACTCAATACACACGTATATAGCATATAATATACTCACCAGCATTAATGGGTAATTGATAATCTCTCAAGTGACAAGCAGCACGTCTAGGATGGGCGTACTAAGTACTAACTGACCAATCCACTAAAGCACTGGTACTTCATCATTTTGAATATCATAATGTATTCCAACTTATGTACATCAGTGCTTACATATAATCATGGCTCCCACAACACAGCTCTGCATACACACACACACATGTAAATTTTGCAATCTGGGAAAAGATTAAGCACACGTAGTCCACATGCATGTAGCAAACGTTAAGTTCAGTCAAATACTAATCAAGACACTTTTAGTTTTAATCCATGGTCCCATTTGTAGTGTACACTCATGAATATAGAAACTCATCATAATATGTAATATTACAATTGCACATCACTAAAAGTTACACAGCGGACATACAAAATGACACAGTGAAATGACCAACATGACAGAGTGGGACCGTCACACTCAAGCACTTACAACCATCATTAATGAATGCATTTCTGGGGAGGTAGGATTATTAGTGGAGGGCTGTTTAATGGCTGCACCATCACTGTAATGATCCCACTAGCCTTATCTCAACTATAGAGCCTTCTATTATTTTGTATGCCCAATGTATCATAGTACATCACAGTGTGTATGCTTCAGCATAAAGTGTTTGCATATCCATGGTAACGTAATCGACGCCATGTTCTTGTACCAAGCTGGGACTTCTATCAGCTGAATCGGGCCAGAAACTAAGTCAATAAGTGAGTGATTTAGGTGTAAGTGACAGGAATGCTATTTAGAAAAGTTACCAGGTATAGGAGATCCGTCCTAAATGGAACCAGTAAAGGCAGACCACTTAATTGACTTTTGACAATAAATATGTTACATTCGAACTTCATGTGTAAAACCAACCAGAGTTAAGTGGTTTGGTTTTGCTAGCTACTTTTCCAAACTGAGTGGTAAGCTAGAATGCGTTTGGTATGGGACATTGATGGAGCTCTGGCTGAAGTTGAACGTTGCTGTATGGTTCTGTGGTGGTGGATATAATCCTGTACTTCAGATTGTGTTGTTCTAGCCAGTTTGGAGTCGTGAATTGCCTGTAACCTGGCCTAATTGATCAATATACGTTTCCCTTCCCTACAAAACTGCCCTTTTGGAATTCAGTACAGATCTCCTAGGCCTGGTACCTTTTTAAAATATCATTCCTGTTATCTACACCTAAATCACTTACTTATTGACTTAGTTTCTGGCCCAATTCAGCTGATAGAAGTTTCAGCTTGGTACAAGAACATGGCCTTAATTACGTTACCATGGATATGTAAATGCTCTATGGGTATTCTTAACTTCAAGGAACGGCACTACATGGTGGTTGTCATTGGTGCCTCCTTTGCGGCCAATGCTATTCAATTAGCGTCCCCAAAGTCTGGGAACGGCTCAGAAGTAAACAGCTACTGGAGTTGCATCAGACTCTTTTTTCCCCACCCAATACACGGAAAAAACGCGACACTAGTATCCCTGGTAGTCGCGGAATTACATTGATAGGTGCAGAACAACATATCCACTCACCTAGCGAAATGTCATTAACACCACCCTCACACGCCTCCTTTGTGGACAATGTTATTCAATTAACGTCCCCAGATTCTGGGAACGGCTCAGAAGTAAACAGCTACTGGAGTTGCACCAGACTCTTTTCTCCCCACCCAAACACGCGACACTAGTATCCCTGGTAGTCAAGGATTACATTGATAGGTGCATTAACAACATATCCACTCACCTAGCGAAATATCAGTAACACCACCCTCACAAGACTACTGGCTGTTCAGTTGTGACATATTAGGGCAACGAGTTCTTTGATGTCGAGACGCTTAAACTCTAAATAATGATCCCTAAGCAAAGAAGGAAAACATCAATGACACGCACGCTCGAGAGAAACAGACCTGCCTTAACTTCGATGGAAATTCTGTACGAGGCGAGGAAAGACGGGACTGAACCAGGGGCAGACTCCTGGAGACAAAAGTAAACATATACACTTGAATCAATTAACTAAGTGCTCGAATTTATAAACACACTAGCTACTACCGGATGCGGTTAGATCATTCTGGACCATTGGGTGAAGACTCAACAGTTTGAGCAGCAAGTGATTAGAATGTGTGGAGTCTGGTGGTTTATTTCGTCGATGTGTTTCATCGCGCATTGTTCTGGGATGTGGCGGGTAGGGGGGCACCTTTACAGGTGCACTTCCAGAAGTAATTGATTATTTATTAACGTCCTCTTCTGGGATAAAGATAGCCGTTCTTCCGATAGCCATTCTTCCACACAGGTGAACGACTATGTTCAATTCTAGTGGTGTTAATGTTATTGTTTTAGGTGTACGTTAGCTGGTAAGGCTCGTGTAGCTGTGCCTGTCAAGCTGTATTCTCTGTTCACTTGGCTAGAGACAGGGGTCGTGTGTCACTTGCTGTGGTGTGAGTGTACATCAATTTGTACCTGTGCTTGTTGAAGTTGTTTTAATTTAGATTTTGCTTGGAGTACAATAGCAATTATGAGACATTTGAAAGTTGTGTTTGTTCACTTCTTGTCTAAACTTAACTGTCAGCTAGAAATGCTGTCATCAGTTTGGCACATTGCTGATAGGTAAGTAGTTGCACTATGTTCTTGTCAGTTATAATTACTTAATTAAATCATTTTTTCATCCCAGTAATAGTGGAATATGTCAGACATTAAAATGGCTGCTATAGTAGGGGACTCTCATGCGAGCTCTCATGACTTTTGTGTAGGCAACTATCGGAGGAAGATTTTTGAATGGCCATATTTCAGCCAAGAACAAAGATGTCGAGGTATACCCAGCAGGTATGGTTATATATTAACTGAAAGAAGAGGGATCTAATGTTGTTTTGAAAATCAACTGAAAACCGCTAGTTCGTAGTTATTGTAATTCCTTATAATCATACTTGGTAGTTAGTGCTCGATATCTTCATTTTTACCTGAGATATGACCATTCAAAGTCTTCTTCCGATAGTTGTCCATACAAAAGTCATGAAAGTGTCCCTACTATGGCGGCCTATTTATGTTTGTGACGTGATTTGGATAAGGCTCATTACAACCGTAAGGCCTGTACTTTGTAGGTATGTTTAATGTGGAATTACTGACTGTTAAAAAATTAATCTTGTAGGACTGGTTGGTACAATCAGTAGATGTACAGGCATACAGTGTTGATCAAGTCAGTCTTTGATCTAACTGTGTTTGTGTAACCAACAGGTATAGTGGGCTTACATTGTCTATTTAACAATGTGCTATTTCTATTGACATTAGTATTTGTAATTCACTGGGGTTTATAGAGATGTAAACTCCAAAGAAGAACACACACATGTACTGGGGAATATACCAGATTCAATGGTGAGACCACAAGTAAAACAACATTTGAATTAACTGTGAATGACGATAGCTTATTTCAGCAAGTTATTCAAATGTGCAGACTCTGGTAGTTCATTTCATTTATTTCATCGTGCATTGTTCTAGGATGTTGCTAGTCATAGGAACACTTTTACAGGAGCACTTCCACATGTGAGTCTGTCGATTCTTTGATATAGGGGTATACTAAATCTTATTGTTTGCTAGGTGTATGTTTTAAACGGCAGATGATGCATTTCAGATGGCTAGAAATGCTGGCATCACTTTGCCACATTGTGGATAGGTAAGCAGTTGTACTACATGTTCTTGTCAGTTTTAATGTCCAATCATTTTTAATTCCAGGAATAAGTGACAGTGGAACTGCCACTGCTTATTACGACCGTACGGCACATCAATATTTTTGCAGGTATGTATTAATGTTGAATTACTGACTGTTAAGTTTCATCTTGTAGGGTTGGCTAGTAGAATCAATCCCACTGATACTTCATGTTTAGATGTACAGGCACATGATCACAATTGAGTCAGCCTTTCATCTAAATGTGTTTATGTAGTGAACAGGTATAATGGCTTTGCACAGTTGTCTAATTATTATAATTGTGCCTTTTCTAGGAAGAGGAATATGTCCGTACTGTACACCTGGTCAGTGTAATTGTTTTCAGTGGTGATATAGCAAGAGAGCATGCGAATCATTGTCAAGTGATCTCTTTCATTGTTTGATGATGAGACCTATATAGAGGAAGGAAGAACAACGTAGCTGTAGCTATCCAAGAAATGTGAACACTGTACTGAACACATGCAACAATGTTTATTTAATGTTGTATAAAATATTTTAATTAAATTTTTAAAAACCTCTAATCTTATAATAGCAGAAATATGCATCAGTTATACTCAGCTGTTACACCACAATTATACAATGGCCTGTATATCTAAGTATGTATATCTTATATATACACACATTATACTTATGTAAACAGAGGTTATACATATGGTTAACCAGTAGTGTATGAGTCAATTATACTCATAATTATACATAGTATTGTAAATGGTATCTATACACAGGTGCAACCATGGTGTATAACAGATGTGCCACACATGTGTACTCTTAGCGTATATCATAATCATACATCAGTTATACACCTAAGTATTTCAAACTTTTTGCATGGTGATAGTTATCTCGTTACAGCCAAAGCTTGTCATTTGAAATGCACTATTATACTTACGTATGCTAGCTAGAAAATGTTTACCTGCTGTGTTTGTACCTTCATACAGGTGTCTCAAGAATGACTGGGGCTGTGGAAATGCCTCTAACTGGACATTACCCTTCAAGCAACAAAGGGATTCGGTCTCCTGGGGAAATTTTAATGCGCCGCAGTGTGTGCATTCTACACTAAGTGTACCTACATCTGTAGTGTTGAAGAAGTTGTGTGGCTGATAGTTAAGCCCCCTAAAGCTTGGGTGTGTGCTTGCACGTACCTGTTGTCTGCGTGCTGTGTTAGCCTGCTGCTCCAGAGCTCTGTAGAGTGGATCAGCTCGAGCTTGTTGATGGGAAGCTGTATCTTGTTGTTGCTCCTCCCTCCTTGTTACTGGGTCTTCACGCGCAAGTCGACGGGCAGCTGTATCGCGCTGCTGTTCTTCTCTGGTGGCCGGGTCCGCACGCGCAAGTCGACGGGCAGCTGCATCGTGGATCCGTTCCTGTGATCTTCTTTCTTCGTCCTGGCGGGCCACACGATGGGCTTCTGCGTCACGTTGTCTTCGTCTCTGTTGTGAGTCCAGTTCACACCTAGCACTGGATGAGGTGGTAGCTCCAGTTGAAGCCTCCTGGCGGCGCAGTATTTGTCGTTATGCTTCTTCCCGTCTCTTCTCTGGATCCAATCTTTGGTTCTGCTTGCGTCTCTTTGCTTGAAACGCACAAAAAGTAGACGATCGTTTTCGCTTAGGCGGCATGCTCGGGCATGCTTACACAGCACATCAAATGAATTTGAATTAGAAATATCACGTGTGTACAGTTGGCAAAAACACATGCAGTACAGTGCGAAAAAAGGTGTACTGAAAAGGTGCCCAAAACGAAAAAAAAAATTAACACCAGCTGGACTCGAACCCACAACCTCGCGCACGTAAGACAGGCACCTAAACCATTAACCTATCTACTTCACCACATTGTTACAGCAATATTTTTGTCTTATAAAGACTTGTACAAATGGACTGAGATAGGTGTTTACTTGCGGTTTGCATGCGGTTTATAGAAAGAATTCAAGCGAATTTTAGTCTACACACCTGCCTTCAATGGCCCCTAGACGACTAACGATAGCTCGCACGAACTTTTCGAAAGCGTCATTGTTGAGCTCAATAATCAGCGCTTCCGTGACGCCAAAGACGCTTCCAAACGCGCAGCGGTTCGAGAGTACAATGCGTGACATCAAATGGAATGCAGACAGACAGACAGACGGCTTTTCACTCTTATAATATAGATTATTAAATTCGCTTGAAACCAAAGCAAACCAAAGTCAAACTAGCTGTGAAATAGTCACCCAGCACCTTCGTGTGTACTAAGCGCCTCTAAAATAATTATTATGTTGCTGTTGTTTAAGACATTCAGAGCCTTTAAGACTTCACAACCATCTGCAAAGGCAAATGGCAAAAATCAACAGTGAGACACTACTAACAGGTGATTATTTGCTGCTTTAAAAAATGTAGCAACTAACAAGAGAATCTGGCTCTTCCCAGCCACCTACAACTTAGCCTGTTTGTGCCCCTCCCATTGCCAACTCCTGGATCCGCCCCTGTTGAAGGCATCAGTTATTCTCAGTCATTCAGCAAAAAATTCAGTTAGATTAAATAAATATCAAATACAGTGA
Organism: Dysidea avara; assembly: GCF_963678975.1. Lineage (NCBI taxonomy): Eukaryota > Metazoa > Porifera > Demospongiae > Dictyoceratida > Dysideidae > Dysidea > Dysidea avara. Next base: position 60,632,345 of record NC_089272.1, read on the forward strand.
TCAGTGATCAAAAATATTAAAACCAGTTGATAGATAAACTCAGTGATCAGAAACTTATTGGAAGAGTTTGGGATCACTCTGTAGGATTTTGGGCTTAATTGTACCAATGCTGCCAAAATGTTATGAAGGGAAAATGAGGCTGGTTTCAGGATCATATTTGCCAAACCTTTATTATCACTCTACAGCATAGTATACACTACCATACTGTATGATATCAATGATATGTATCAACTTCCTTTGTAGAAAATGCTTACCGTTGTGTTCCTGCTGATTCTATTTCAATTGATCTCAGAAAGATCTGTAAGTGCTAGAGAGATCACTGTTAACACAAGTGGAAATGATACTGAAGATTGTTTGGAAGGAGATTATCCTTGTTCTTCACTTGGTTATGTACTAAACCATTTACAGAGTAATGATTGTGTCAACATAACATCCAACTCAGTCCCATTAACTACAATAGTAGAGTTATACAACCTTAATGCTATTACCATAAGAGGACAGGGTAACACCATTGTAATGTGTAACAATACTGGTGGAGTATCCTGTAATAACTGTAGTAATGTTGTTATTGAAAGGATCACATGGGATGGGTGTGGTGATACTCAGAAACACAATGTCACTATTTCATACATTCCAGGAGGACTCCAGTTTAGTAGAGTATCTAATTTGAATGTAACCAACTGTACTTTTCAGTACTCTAAGATTCGTGCAATGTCACTACTAAACATATCAGGCTTTGTTGAAATTAATAGAGTGAAATTTCAACACAACGCAAATCATGATGCTATTATTTGTGCATATGCCCAAACTGGTTATGTACACTGCAGCTCACGTGATTTCATTTCAACAGGTGGGTTGTACATCAATGAGGCTGATGATAACACGAGCATAAACATTTCTTATAGCATGTTTAACAGTAATGGACATTTTGGAGAAATACGTGAGGAGAGATTTGTGGCATTACCCAATGACCCAGAATACAGTGAAATAGCTAACGGTGCTGGTTTGAAAGTGTCAGTGAGCAATACCACTAGACTGGTGACTGTTCACATTGAGTTCACAACTTTTCGGTCTAATCGTGGTCGTGGTGGTGGTGCTGTTAACATTTGCAACTTGCGTAATGTTAATCTGAGATATGTTGAATTCATGAACAATAGTTTAATTGTGTCCTACATCAGTGGCTCTGCTCTCTTTGTATGGTTTAAGAATGGAGGAAACGTATCATTGCCTGTTCGTATATCAATACACTCTTGCATTTTTGAAGATAACAACAGTGGTAGGACTGTTGTAAGCTTTTTTGTTTACAGAGCATCTCTAAGTATGCAAATAGCAAACAGTACATTAGCACATAATAAGGACTATGGAATTGGACTTGTTGAATTGCAAATGGACAAGGAATCCCATAACGGCATGGCTGCGATCATTGATTCCAATTTTACCAACAATAATGGAAATGCCTTGGTGTACCTGCGGCTCTATGGCAATAATAATAGTATATCAATGGTCGACATACAAGCACATGACAACATTGGTTTTTCACAACGATGTAAAGATTGTCGAGGAGGGTTTTTTGTTTTGGATCTTACTACTGGTAACTGCACCATTACCATTTCCAGGCTACATCTCTATTTAAATCAATATTTGGGTGTTGGAGGAGGGCTGTATATCAGTGGACTGTTAAAGGAAGACTTTAAATGCTTCATAGACGATTCTGTGTTTTCGTACAATGTTGGCAGAGGGCTTGGAACAGTTATTTACAATTCCTTGAGCGATAATTCATACCTCTTCACAATATCTCACTGTACATTTAAGGGCAATAGTGGTGGAGAGAGTATCGTGCATATTGAAACATTAGCAAGTAGAGAAGATACTACATCAGTGTTGTTGATAGACTCTTCAGAGTTTTGTGATAACATGGGTACAGCAGTTTATATCTCAAATGTTGTGTTACTTGGAAATGGAAAATTGTTATTTCAAAACAACCACGCTAACAATGGAGGAGCTCTATTTTTACGTAACTCGTACATTGTACTACATTTCTCTCCAATTTTAAGAGTATCTTCTAGAACATATCCTGCAATTGTTTATCACTTCTCTCCATTTTATGTATCTTTTGAAAGAAATCTTGCTTATCAGCGTGGTGGTGCTATTCACATTGACTTAGGTTCAACTCAGTGCCATTGGTTGCAAAATATTCACAGTTTATGTACTAAGCAAATAAGAGATTTGGTTACTAAATACTTTCCAAATGAACATGAGGATAATTCTGAATCTGTTTATCACATTCATTTTGAGTACAATATTGCCTTAATAACTGGTAATACAATATTTATCAATGTCAACTCGGACTTGTTGGATAACTCTGTCAACTTGAAGCGGTTGTTCCATATTCCAAAGAATTTTACTGTAATTCGTCACACTAAACACTCACCAGTTATAGCTACTCAACCACAAAGGCTACAGTTGAGAGGTCCAGGTAAATGTGACGAGTGGTACGTTTGCAGTATTCCTGATATCATGCTTGGCCAAGCAATTGACATACCAGCATCTCTCTTGGGCTACAACAATGCAACTGCTGAGATTGCAGAATTTATAGTCTCATGTGTAAATGATTGTGATGGTTATAGCATTAAAGGTAACACTGTCATTTCATTAAGAAATAAATTCACTGGCATGAGCATTACTGGAAGAGAAGTACTTCATAGAACAACAATGTCAATAGAACTTTTGGGAATTGGTCTAGAATTAAACACTACCATACACATCGGGTTAGTTCCCTGCCGTGTTGGATACAAATATAACAGTAATAAATCTCATTGTGAGTGCTATACAACTAAAGGAGTTATTTCATGCACACGTAAACAAACCACAATCAAACGAAACTTCTGGTTTGGTGTAGTAAACAACATTACTACTGTATCGATTTGTCCTAGTGGCTATTGTAATTACAGCCGTGCAGAAGTCGGTCAAGGTGAATTTCTGCTTTCTTCAGTTCAAGATGACCAGTGTGGACCCCACAGAACAGGACCAGCTTGTGGGAATTGTAATAGTGGATATACCTTGTCTCTTGATTCTGTTGACTGTATCAACACTGAAGTGTGTAAAGCTGGATTTGTGATTTTAATAATTGGAAGCACTATAGTCTATTGGATGTTGGTAGTATGTGTTTCATTTCTACTAATGTTACTTATGTACCGTATAAAATGCAACATTGGATATTTGTATGGGTTTATTTACTTTTACAGTGTATCAGATATCTTGATGGGACAGGTCCTAAGTATTTCTAAAGGTGCTAGTTTTTTGGCTCCTATATTAGGAACTATTTTCAAGTTATATCCAGGATTTCTCTACAAAGTATGCTTTGTACAGGGAATGAGTAGAATTGACCAATATGTGATCCATTACATTCATCCCACGGCTGTTATTCTTTTATTGCATTTGCTTAGTAAATTTGCAAAGTGCACTGGTCGATGTGAAAGGTTCTCAAGAAGGTTTACAATCTTTATCAGTAAAGCAGCCATTCCTACCATATGCCTTGTGCTAACACTAGCATATGTGTCCATAGATGATGCTTCATTACAATTACTTCGACCCATAAAGTTCACTGGTGTGAATGGCGTATTTACCTATCTCTCTCCAGGAATAAAGTACTTTACAGATCGCCACATTCCATATTTCATCTTAGCCGTGTTGTACGAGTTAGTGATAGTAGTTGGTCTACCTCTTTTGCTACTTTTAGAACCGTTTGTGAATCACAAAATCAACTTTACAGGGATAGATTTGTACTGTGTAAAATTAAATTTAAAACCACTACTGGATCAATTTCAGGGGTGTTACAAGGACAAGTATCGTTGGTTTGCAGGTGTCTACCTGTTCAGTCGACAGGCTATACTAGTAATAGTTGTGATCAATTTCTCTGACTACTATACTGAACTATATTTGCTGATGACTGCTAGTGTAATTGTTGCCTTGTTACATCATTTAGTGCAACCATACAGAAGTGATCTCCTCAACAAATATGATACCATAATTCTTCACGTATTGATACTAGTTGTGTCATTACAAATGGTTGCTTTCTCAAGTGGGTTCACTTCTGATCACATTACTGGAATAGCATATGGATTGCTCATGCTACCTTTGATTGTATCCATTATATTCTTATTCTGGCATTTGAAATTTTATAAGAATAGAATGCGGAATTTGACTTCTAAAGGAGTTAGCAGTGCAGAAAACAGCAATTCAAAGTAAGTGTACTTATTGTTGTAGAACATTCTTGGGGCTACGCAAAGATTATAGCCATGCACTTTTTACATTTTCACATTAATTGTTAGTAGTGTCCCTATTTAAGTTCAGATGCAATCTGTTACTATAACATATCAGAATCTTTACAATATGAATTATCAAAATATAGTAAATTTCTATCAGTGAACCTCTAAGTTATATACATACTTTTGCTTGTCCACAAAAACTAATTGTGCATACACCTATAATATTATCTTGTGCAACTTTTAAAGTTTGCTGCGTATAGTGACCACTAAAACAATACTGTAGCCATATTGTGTATCTTGTGCTGTAAAGCTTTTCTGACTGCACGTTATACTATATAGGACATAGGTATCATGAAGGGTTGGACTTTTCTGGCCAAAAGTATTGCCGTTTAATCATTCCTTCATAACTGCTTGGCAGTATTGGTTAGATATAATCAAGCCCAAATATGCCTGCGGAGTGATCCAAACCCTTTAAACTTCTGTGTAGTTAAAGAAATTGTTTAAATACATAACTGAATTTTCCTCTAACTAACTGACTGATGTCTTTACTACGGTTATGGCTATGTCTTTGATTTCTTCACTGTTTGATGTTGCTTCGATTTGGACTGAGACATGCCCTTTTCAGTTTTCATCAAACCACAGCACTACAGTGCTTGTATCATGGATTTACCTTGTGTCATATTTCTTTCTCCACTACCTTATAGGTGTTGATTTGTGGTAACGCATGATGGCTCTGTAGTTTTTTTAGTGACTGAATTGATTGAAGAGGTGTTTCTTGTACTGTTTGTTCTTCATTTGTAATGGACCTTATCCGTAGTTACGTCATAATTGACAAAATGGCGCAAAGAGTGGGGGTACTTCATAGCGATTCATCAAAACAGACTTTATTTACGACTTTGTGGACACGGAGCCATCAGATAATGAAGGTAAAAGACTAGTTAGCATGAATTGGTGGTGCAAAATAATTCACCAGGCGAAAGGAGACCTAAATTTTGCTATCAATATAAAACCACGCTAATTCGTCTTCTAAATAAATATGTATGCCTCACCTAGCCCCTCACTGCACAGCATAAACGTTATCATAGCGAAACGTCGTCTCTCCCAATGGCTCACTGTACAAAGTACCCCTACTCTGTCAGCCATTTTTATGTTGTGACGTAATTACGGATAAGGTCCATGGGTAGAACATAACTGAAAACAAAGCGGAATGGCCACTTCACTTCTCAGTAGTCGGTGTGCACATTAACTCACTCATCTGATTTTTATACTATCTATGTCTGGCAGGCACCATTCTTTCCTTTGATGTGGTTGCTAGTCATATAAATTATGTTACAAAAAAGTAAAATAAAAGAGTACAGAAAATTAGAGTATATAGGGATCATAGAAATAGAAAGTAATGAAACAAAGGAGGTCATCTACACCTGCAGTTATGCTAGTGGACATTATCCTTATACTTCAGTCATGTGGGTATATACCGTGACCAAGAAGGAATAAATTAAATGTCCACTAGTATAGCTGCATGTGTACTATATAGATGACCTCCATTGTTTCCTTGCTTTTTGTTTCTATGATCCCTACTCAAATTGTAAAATTTCTAACTTTTCCATACACTTCCCATAATATAACAAGTACACGAAAAAATTTGGAATTTTCAACTAGAATAGGGACCATAGCACATCAATAAAAACTACTGAAATTGAGCACAGTAGGGATATAACACTTCTTATTGTTTTACTGTGATTTAATATCATGGACTACTCCAACTTGTTTCAGTACTTTTTATCGATGTGCTATGGTCCCTACTTTTTTTTGTAAATAATTTTATTATGACTGGTGAACCCACGCATACCACATCTGAAATGGTGCTGCGCACCCCAGTTTTATCAATTATTGTCTGAAAAGTGAAGTATCCATTATGCTTCATTGTCAGCTATGTTCAACCCATTACACAGCATTTCGAATCAAGAACTATTCGAAAAGCATCTCTACAATACGTGCATACCAAAAGAAAGAAATAGTGCCGTACGCCCCAATTATATTACTTACGTCTGAAAAGTGAAGTATCCATTACGCTTCGCTGTCGGCTATGTTCAACCCGTTACACAGCAGTACGAATCAAGAACTATTTGAAAAGCACCTCTGCAATCATAATAACCACTATGAAAAATACGAACGATTTCCGTTTTGAAGGGAAGCCATCACGTGCCATCGCCAAATCGACACCTTTCGCTGTCAGCAAAGATGAATGGCACACAAAGGAGGAGACTGGTAAGTCCATGAAGAACGCATTGTACGTGCTGCGGTATGCCAAAAGGCACCTGTTGAGCCGAAACGACGTCAAACAGTGAAAAAATCAAGCCCATAGCCTTAGCCGTTATTGAGTTACGCTTATCTGAAAGCATCAGTCAGTCAGTCAGTAGAAAATTCCATTGAATAAAAATTTAAATCCTGTATCAACTTGTTGAAAGTGTTTCGGGTCGATCTGAAAGCTTGTTTGGGCTTAGTTTTACCTAACCAATAGTGCCTTATGGTCGTCTGGGAAAATTGAGGCTGGTTTTTTGGTGATATTATTTTGTGGGCCACGCCTACTCCTTTGTGGTCCCTACTATACAGTTACTATCGTACTGTATGATACAAGTAATACAAATTTATATAGTGTATACATTGGTATATTGTTTTACATGTGTAGCCATGACATGAACCGGAATATGAGTGACTACCAAGAACCTCTTCTGAATTATATGTCTGAGGATGATGTGTAGTTAGTTATAATATGCTGTACATGCTTACATTGACTCTAGCTGTAATAGTATTAATTAATAGGTTGTTGATATTTTACTGTATCAATGTTAGTTTACTATGATGAATAAATTAAAGTTTGCAGGTATATATATATAATAATTATTATGTACTAATAGTCTAGAGAGCCTTAAAAGCTCCACAGTTTACAGGAGTATCTTAACACAGTCAAGTAGGCCGGTCACTATACACAATACAATGGACACTCGGTTATCCAAACTGCAATGGTCTCAGGCAATGGTAAAAGTAATCAGACAAGTGAGATGTTCAGAAACTGAAGCCTGTATATTAAATATTTATTATACAGAGGTCTGTTCAAACACTCTAATAGAACATACACCTGTTCTCGAAATACTCTAATAGAACAGTCATTTCCAATTTGTAAGGATAAATGAGGGTCAGATAACTGAGTGTCTACTGATATAATTGCAATCATTCAACAGAAATTTTCACCAAGTACTGTACAGTAATAGCATGATTGTTTATTGTTCCACTTTTACCACCTTCTCTGGTAATAACTACTACTAAAAGTTCTGCATACAAGCAGTCTTTGTCTTGTACTTGTATATGCTCAGTCTTTGATTTTCAGATGGATTGAAATGGTTAGCAGTATAGTGTATGCCATATAGCCCACATCTGGGTGTCTGCATTTATCTAAGCTTCAGTTATGTCAAAGAGTGAACATGTGTTCTCTCTAATGTGTTGTATTGTTCTACCTGTGAACAACTTGTATACTTCCTTCCCCGATATACTAATGTATTACTGGCTTATACCAAGCAAAGCACTATAAATGTTTCCAAATGTTTCAAGAACAGTACTGCTACACATTGTTAATGAATTTGCTTTACTTAAAGGAATATAAACAGATTAATAGTAGGAGTATATATTCATGTTGAGCATGCTCATGATTTCTGTGTATGGAAGACACTGTAATGGCCTTCAGTGTTTGTTTCAATAACAACTTCTGCTTGATGATTCAGCCCACTGCTGGTCTTCCACTTATAATTTGTCAGCTACACTCCAATCTCTGTTCTTAGAAAATGGTGTGTGAGCAAAGAAATTTATTGTTTACTAAGAGACTCAATCAGAAGTCCCTAAGGAGGAACTGGAGACAGTGAAAATGAGAGTCAGAAACATGACAGAAATGGTCAAATCTTCATAGATGTATCTACAGTATATATATTGTAGTATGGTGCATGCATGGGCAGATCGAAGGCTGCCGCCAGTAAATAAGTTTAAAATAATTGTATCATCAAGACAGTAATAGTAGTGAATAAAATCGTTCCTTGTGTACAGCAGTAGCTAAAATTAGCCTTCCTTTCTTGTTCCTTCCATGTTACCAATGGACGCCTTTGATATGCACACACCCCATTACCACATATCAGTTAGAACACACCCATTTGGTTTCTATCTGATTTGTAAATAACTCCACCCTTGGGCCTATCATGTTAACAAAACCTCATGAGTGTGTTGCAACTATAATGTGAAACCCTTGCTTAGTGAAATACCATCTTGTTGAAAGATCAGCTCTAAGAACCACATTGTAATAAACATAATTATTGTTTTAATGACTAATAAAACCACCTCCTACAGTTGTCACCTTGTATAGTTGGTTACCTTGCAAAGTGACAATGATGTGGTGGTCAGATTTTAATATTAGTATCTGTGCTGCAACCCCTTTACATTGTAAACTACTGTAGAACTTATTTGTATTTGTAACAGACCAACAGTAGTCTTTGATCCACCTATGCATCGTGGTACTTGTGTTTTATAATTTCACATTGTGTAGCACAGAAAATAAGGAAATAACCTACTATACAATTATAACCAAGACATGCATTGAATTGAGGCATTGTATATAGTTTATTACAATAGTCAATGCAGTGCTACTTGTTCAGACACAAAGTCAGCACTCTTTTGGACATCACTGGTGAGAAGGGGCCCACCATGTCCAGTTTAGAGAACGACACCAATCAGGGGCGTACGCAGGAATTTTGAAAAAAGGGTTTCCATTACAGCTAAGTGACTGTTATATTAGAGTAGTTTATATTACTTGACTGCTCTATTAGAGTATCTCGATCTTTTCACCATTCCGAACAATGCTATCAGTGCATTTTAAATTTATTTTAAATTTTTATTATTTTTAAGTGTTGCTATCATGTTAGAAACTAAAATAAAAGTGTCCTGTTCGATGATAGATTCCAAATTCTGGAAACCTGAAGCTTCAATTTCTTAACATTTCAAGTAGTGTGTATATAAAATCCAAAGGGGTTTCCTGAAACCCCTGGAAACCCCCCTCGGTACACCCCTGCCAATGGTGTATGGGTCATAAACATAGTGTTGATGCAAAGGATCTAGAGGATATTGCAAAGTATGCTTAAGGCTGTAGAGCAGTTTCTATGAAAATAATTGAGGGGTATATCTGGAGTGGAATTAGAGAGGGTCTATAGGGAAAATTAAATCACAAAGAATTAGCGGGTGAAGTTGAAATACACATTATTAAAATAAGAATACTGTGGCTGTTCATTTGATGACTGCTTTATTAGGATACGCATCTTTATATTATTTTGTAGCAAGTCGCTGTTGAAGTTCATCCAAATGTAATATTTTGTGACCGTGGTACTTTATTTCCTGTAGTGAAACTGATTATTTTTTTATAATGGTTTAGCAATGCACTCTCTTTTATGGCAACATATAATTTTATGCACTTCTTTGTGATGAAAGTGTTTAGTGTTGAAAAGAAATACTTTTATTTAGTTTCCTCACATGATAAGATGACATTAGTCCCCTCACTGCAGGATTTGTTGAGGTGCTTCTGTATGATAACAAGATAGTACCACTGAAAGTATCAATTCATTGCATACCCCATACATATAGCCATGACAGAAGCGGATCTATGTATATAAGATTTCCCAAAGGAGGGTGTTAAGCTAGGGGCATCTATAGTGGGGGCTAAAAATGTGGCATCTGGTTGATATAGACACTCAGTATGAGGGGTACGTCTTTTTTTTTTAATTTTGCAAATTTAGCTTTCTGAGGTGGAATTTGACAATACTGAACTATTGAATAAACATTGTGAGCCACTTTATCTAAGTTAAATCATTATTAAATTTTTATATTAACTTTCATGTAAGGGGAACAGAATAAAGCTGCAGTATGGTTTGAGTTCTAATTTGAATTTCAAGGGTTTTGTGAGTTGGTTTTTAGTTTACTGATGGTGTTCTTTAGTTTACTGATGGTGTTTTTTAGTTTACTGATGGTGTTCTTTAGTTTACTGATGGTGATCTAATAGTTGACTGTTCCATTAGAGCATTTCTATGTTCAGCAACTTTTATAGCAGATTTCCCCTCTTGTTGATTCCTAAATTCCTAGAAGAGATTAGTTCTTCTCTTCTCACTCTTTCCATGTTTTCATTGCCCAAGCATGTTTGCTTGTGATGGTGATGCTTGTTTTGCCAACCTATTGATATACATAGTTAGAAGCACAATTGTAAGTGTATTTCCAGATCATTGAGCTACTATACAGTGTATGAATCTATTATACAGAGACTCGAGATGCATGAAATGAAAGTAGGAGCACTTTGCTATTGCTTGTTTCCTTATGTTATCTTAAAAAGTTGTGTGATTGTCACATTTAAGAATTATCTACAATACTTACTATTGACCAACTAAAATTATCACAATAGTGCATAAGGAACTCATGCTCATTTATCTATGTTCCAAAGCAATTAATGTATGCCAATGATGTTCAGCAACACTTAAAACAGAAATCACCAATGCCTTTTAGTGTTGCACCGATATGCATTCTTCACATTTCCCTATAATTTAGCATAATTTTAAGGCATAAATCTATTAGTTAGGTGGCTTAGCAAAAAAATGTGGACACAACTGACAAAAGCACCAATTTTTTTCTGTGAGTTCCTTACCACATTAGATTAAACTTTTTTGATAGGATCCACCTCAGGCATGCATGCTGGAAAGCCATCCAAGGCTCAGAAATATGCCTTTTTGCAATTTTGGCATTTTAAATAGTAATTTGAAACTTTAAAATAACCTAGAGTATTTCAAGTGACACTAAATTATAAAGGATGTCATTAAGTTATAAATTATGTCATTAAATTTTAAATATTTATCAACACATGTCTATGTTTTTGTGTTTTATTCACAATTACTCTATTAGAGCAGTCGGGCAGTCCTGTAACACAAAGATAAGCACATCTCCACTCAGTTTTTTACATTCCCTTGAACCAAAATCTCTTAAAGCATGCAATAATCCACCAGACCACCACCACAAGTATCCCTAGGCTGTATTGTGCTGTGTTGTGCAGTGCATATGCACTCTCCTCAAGCATGTACGTACTTTGACAGATGGAATCTTTAGATTAGCTCACTCTGAAGTGTACAATTTCCGGCATAGGGGCCCAGATCTAGGAGTGTTAACTCCCTCAGAAAATTAACCATGTACTTGCTTATAGGAGAAGCTAGTAGAGTACATTTCATCAATTGTTTACTTATGATACAACAACGTACCATAACAAAAATAAAAACAGCAAGGAAAAGAACTAAGCTCTTCTGAAAACTAATCAGTGCTGCATGATCAAAATTATATTTGCAGGACTGATTTATTGAATTTGGGAATTTGAAAGACTATTACTGCTAGAACAGTCATCTATAATATAAAGTTCTGCTTCACAGTAATAAAATTACCATGACCACTGTGCTAGTTGAACTCTTCTTTGCATGTGATTTCAGCACAGCTATCTTACCCTATTGTATTATTGTGTGTCGTGATGCCCCTCCCCTCACTATGTTACACTATTATTGTGTGCCGTGATGCCCCTACCCTCACTATGTTACACTATTGTATTATTGTCTGTTGTGATGCCCCTACCCTCACTATGTTACACTATTGTATTATTGTCTGTCATGATGCCCCTACCCTCACTATGTTACACTATTGTATTATTGTCTGTTGTGATGCCCCTACCCTCACTATGTTACACTATTATTGTGTGTCGTGATGCCCCTACCCTCACTATGTTACACTATTGTATTATTGTGTGTCGTGATGCCCCTACCCTCACTATGTTACACTATTGTATTATTGTCTGTTGTGATGCCCCTACCCTCACTATGTTACACTATTGTACTATTGTGTGTTGTGATGCCCCTACCCTCACTATGTTACACTATTATTGTGTGTCGTGATGCCCCTACCCTCACTATGTTACACTATTGTATTATTGTCTGTTGTGATGCCCCTACCCTCACTATGTTACACTATTGTACTATTGTGTGTTGTGATGCCCCTACCCTTACTATGTTACACTATTATTGTCTGTCGTGATGCCCCTACCCTCACTATGTTACACTATTGTATTATTGTCTGTCGTGATGCCCCTACCCTCACTATGTTACACTATTGTACTATTATGTGTTGTGATGCCCCTACCCTCACTATGTTACACTATTGTACTATTGTGTGTTGTGATGCCCCTACCCTCACTATGTTACACTATTGTACTATTGTGTGTTGTGATGCCCCTACCCTCACTATGTTACACTATTGTATTATTGTCTGTCGTGATGCCCCTACCCTCACTATGTTACACTATTGTACTATTGTGTGTTGTGATGCCCCTACCCTCACTATGTTACACTATTGTATTATTGTGTGTTGTGATGCCCCTATCCTCACTATGTTACACTATTGTACTATTATGTGTTGTAATGCCCCTACCCTCACTATGTTACACTATTGTACTATTATGTGTTGTGATGCCCCTACCCTCACTATGTTACACTATTGTATTATTGTCTGTCGTGATGCCCCTACCCTCACTATGTTACACTATTGTACTATTGTGTGTTGTGATGCCCCTACCCTCACTATGTTACACTATTGTACTATTGTGTGTTGTGATGCCCCTACCCTCACTATGTTACACTATTGTATTGTATTATTGTGTGTTGTGATGCCCCTACCCTCACTATGTTACACTACTGTATTGTATTATTGTGTGTCGTGATGCCCCTACCCTCACTATGTTACACTATTGTACTATTGTGTGTTGTGATGCCCCTACCCTCACTATGTTACACTATTGTACTATTGTGTGTTGTGATGCCCCTACCCTCACTATGTTACACTATTGTACTATTGTGTGTTGTGATGCCCCTACCCTCACTATGTTACACTATTGTATTGTATTATTGTGTGTTGTGATGCCCCTACCCTCACTATGTTACACTACTGTATTGTATTATTGTGTGTCGTGATGCCCCTCCCCTCACTATGTTACACTATTGTACTATTGTGTGTTGTGATGCCCCTACCCTCACTATGTTCAGTGGCGGATCCAGGATGGGGCATTTGGGGCAAATGCCCCCCCCCCCCCCCCCTTCAAGAAATTGCATACAAGATCGAGATACTCTAATAGAGCAGTCAATTACTCTAATAAAGCAGTCACAATGTTCATGAGGCAGTGTAGCTTACCTATGAAGCTATAAATAGGATTTTATTTTACATAACAGACGTGATATAGTTGGTAAGGATAACTAGCTATTATTGTTGTGACCTTTTCTTTTTTTTTTTTTTTTTTTTTTTTTTTGGTCTTCAACTGTTTTTCAGAAAGGTGCACCCCCTCTTTCCAAACTCTGGATCCGCCCCTGATGTTACACTATTGTACTATTGTGTGTTGTGATGCCTCTACCCTCACTATGTTACACTATTGTATTGTACTATTGTGTGTTGTGATGCCCCTACCCTCACTATGTTACACTATTGTACTATTGTGTGTTGTGATGCCCCTACCCTCACTATGTTACACTATTGTACTATTGTGTGTTGTGATGCCCCTACCCTCACTATGTTACACTATTGTACTATTATGTGTTGTGATGCCCCTACCCTCACTATGTTACACTATTGTACTATTGTGTGTTGTGATGCCCCTACCCTCACTATGTTACACTATTGTATTATTGTCTGTTGTGATGCCCCTACCCTCACTATGTTACACTATTGTACTATTATGTGTTGTGATGCCCCTACCCTCACTATGTTACACTATTGTACTATTGTGTGTTGTGATGCCCCTACCCTCACTATGTTACACTATTGTATTATTGTGTGTTGTGATGCCCCTACCCTCACTATGTTACACTATTGTACTATTGTGTGTTGTGATACCCCTACCCTCACTATGTTACACTATTGTATTATTGTCTGTTGTGATGCCCCTACCCTCACTATGTTACACTATTGTACTATTGTGTGTTGTGATGCCCCTACCCTCACTATGTTACACTATTGTACTATTGTGTGTTGTGATGCCCCTCCCCTCACTATGTTACACTATTGTACTATTGTGTGTTGTGATGCCCCTACCCTCACTATGTTACACTATTGTATTGTACTATTGTCTGTTGTGATGCCCCTACCCTCACTATGTTACACTATTGTACTATTGTGTGTTGTGATGGCCCTACCCTCACTATGTTACACTATTGTATTATTGTGTGTTGTGATGGCCCTACCCTCACTATGTTACACTTTTGTATTATTGTGTGTTGTGATGCCCCTACCCTCACTATGTTACACTATTGTATTATTGTGTGTTGTGATGCCCCTACCCTCACTATGTTACACTATTGTATTATTGTCTGTTGTGATGCCCCTCCCCTTACTATGTTACACTATTGTAATATTGTGTGTTGTGATGCCCCTACCCTCACTATGTTATTGTGTGTCATGATGCCCTTCCCCTCACTATATCACACTATTGTGTTATTGTGTGTCAGGATTTCACGTGGCTTTGTCACTCCTTATTACAGATTCATTGCTGTAAAAAAAATTATCCGATAAATATGTGTATGTCTGACAGTGCTACAATGATTTCAAGCAGCAACTATATTGAAAGGTACATATATTATTGTAACATATAACATACATGTTAGAATACAGTGTATGAGCTATTGTAAAATTTAATTTTTGGTACACATTAATATCTAGAGACACTTGTATGTACACATACTACAGACACAAATTCATGCATACATACTGTATACACACTTACATGACCCAACACACACCACACCACACCACACGCACATAACACACACCCAACTAGAAAGACACACATATTACACACACGCACACTATACATGTACATGTACACATACACACTACACACACACACACACACACACACACACACACACACACACACACACACACACACACACACACACACACACATGCACTACACATACCACACTACATTCACGCATGCACACACACAGTACACACACTACACACATGCGCACACATATCTACACACACGCGCACACATATCTACACACACACAACACACACATGCATACACTCCAGTGGACTATATTATTTATATCTCTTTTACTTACAGATGAGATTCATCACTTAGGGTTGCTTGTTACAAGCATGTTGTTGCTTCTGAACGTATTCCATATACGTAGCAACGAAATGTTGGTATCAACCAAGCCTTTTTTGTATCTACCAATTCTCCATGACACAATGATTGAGTGTGCTATTGAGTGGATGTGCTATCGTACATAGTGAATCCCTCTTTTACACTTACTTGTTTTACCTAATCCGTTGCACACTAAATAACTTTGAAGTAGTGTCTCTTCGATGGAGGTGTATTGATGCAGTGGTCGTGCCAAGTTTGTCATCACCAGATCTGTTCATTATCAATATTGTGACATAATAGTGTAGTGATGCATAATACATTCGTACGTACTTCTTATAATATTAAGTGATTAAAAAACAGTACGATGTGCATTATAATACTTAATAGTGATCGATCTACTTGTATATATAATAATCACGATGGTTAATCAAATGAAACTATATGGCTTCACATAAGAAACATACCTTTGTAACATACAATATGCTTGGGTAAATTAAGCTATCATTAAGTGCACCACACAACATTCGTTTCTGTATATATATGTGAAAGTTGTAAAAGAATTGTGTAGTTGCCTCATATGGCTTCCTATAGCATCCAAATAAGGTGGACAGGAGACCAAGTTCTACTCTGCTCATAACCAAATAGAACATCACTACTTGCAGTACTTGGAAATGCCGATGGTTATGTTTTGTGACCAGAACCACATAGTAACATGTAGTCAGGTAGTTGGTCGGTGTATGGTGTACATATTTGATGTGTTTTGGGAGTGTTCTATTGAAAGGTAACTTGATAGAATGGAAGATCTAGCAATTTTTACGGAAATCGATATCTCAAAATGGAACTCCTCCTTGACCACAATTTTTCACGCATGCGTAGACACACAGTACCTTTACCCATTAAATAAGTTTCAAACATCAGAACTGATATCCAGTCGGAAATAATAGCTGTGAAATCTGCTCCCAATTTCAAGTCCATATTCTGACCACAAGACACACCCACATGTTCTGTTACACATTTTAAAGCTCCTTTGTGACATTTACAACATCTCACACCATTTAAACATGAAAACAATGCTTCAAAGGGGAATTAATTTAAAAATTGACTTTTTCGCGAGGACCCACCCACTAGGCTCAAAATTTCCATAGAAGGTGTTAATCAAGGTACATTATATTTAAATTGACTAATGACCCTTATACATCACATAATGCCCGATATATCAAGCTTAAGCCGTCTGAATAAAATAGGCATTTTTAACGAATTTTTGACAGCCGTCGAGTTCAGTCCAGTCACTTCAGTCAGATGGCAAACAATTTTGGAATTCGATGATATTTGGTGTGGTAGTAGTTGGACCCATGCCAGACCAGTTTGACCTGGGAGGGTTACTTTGGCATTGCTACTGTGTGCTCCAGAGGCATCGAAGCGTTTTTAGCGTCCGAAATTTCATTTTCGCGATGCTGCGGCTGGAAATTGCTGTAGACAATGCAGCCACTGATGGTTTTAGTTTAGAGCACAGTTAGTAAGAAAGGTTGAGAGTGCGTATTGTAGCTTTAAGAGATTTCCTTGAAGATATAGCAAAAAATCTCGTAATTTGTAAGCATATTCGCCGATGTGCACGACAAGACGTTAATGAAAAATAATGCCAATCCGGCATTTTCTAAGTGATACCTAGCCTAGCATTTGTGGGTAGTTTGGTAGTTGATTCTCGAAGGTCGAAATTTCACGTTGCGGACCCTACAATAGAGCTGTCTGTTCCTAACAGCTGGTCAAACCATAGATATTAGAGTACAGGGATTAGAAACCAGCGCGCGCCCTGAAACACTCCGCCGTTGGTGAATTCATGAGGCCAAAATGGTGTCTTCTGCTCTGGACTACTTTCTACGGGCGTGGAGTATTTCATGACAATCTCTTTATGTTTTACAAGTACTAGGCAAACTCCTATTGTAAGTCTTGTTGTGAGTTTTTTCCGCCATCAATCATTTTAATCTCAGTCGACACGATTTTTTTGTGTACCTGTTGTGTTCATGGTAAGTTCACTTTCGACTGGCAAACAATGCCACAGTAACCCTAAAGTAACATAGTTTTGCATGGTGTACTTCATTTTATTATTCCGCTTGATTAATTCCCTTTGGCAGTCTCATCTCGGTTCTTTAAAATACTACTCCATGATTTATCAACTTCAACACAAGCGCTGTTATGCGAGAAACATCTTGCAGTGGTACTGTGCAAAACTTCAAAGTATTGCGAAGACTTCAGCACTATTTCCCCAGTGGAACTAGACTTCTGTTCTTCGTAACAGGTAGACAAAAAACGGAGGTACCCATTGATGATCAAAATCGTAAATGGCGATGAAAACCACCCAAGACGATTAAACAACAGAAGCCAGAAGCATTAAAAGTCTTGTATATCAACTAAAATACCACAAGGTGGTTGAAATCAACTGTAAGACGACTAAACCACAAACTGCCATCCTGTCCGCATGGATTTAATCAATACCGAGGAGTGCTTCAACCACAATCAATGGTAGATATACACGGCGCGCGCTCGGTTGCCTATCCCTTCTCTAATATCTATGGTCAAACAAACTTGGTAAACACGCGTAGCATAGTGTCTTTAGTAGGCATCGTTTCCAGTAACAAAATTAATGATCGCGGAACGTTGCTCTTCCTTCAAGTGAGGATAACCCAAAGAAGCGGCCACAGACTCAAAAGCGCTAACGATATCTCTACATATACTTAGTCGCGTGCCCAGCCGGGCTCGCGCTAATGCGCAGACACCGTCTGGTGACAATGCTCGAGTTTCTTGGGCCCGGAAGTGCGATCCAGCCAAAATATCGGCTGGCCAATCAGAATCGAGGAGTTGCATAATCGTTTTTAAAAATTGAAAACCATTCGAAAATGACTAGGAATAAGGTAAAACTCAGAATTGGGCGTTTACTAGATGCGATCTCTTCATTCATTGTCATTAGTTGAGGAAGCGTTTCATTTCTGGTGAAACGTCGAGTCACGATTCATAAGGTGAGATAGGAGAAAAACAACTTGACAACACATTTTGAACAACCTAGGTGAGTAACTTCTGATAAAATGGCTTTAAATAGTCTGCTTTTTCGTCTACTTCCAATACATTCATGCGATTATGAAACTCGTCAATTCTGATTGGCCAGCCAATATTTTGGCTGGATCGCACTTCCGGGCCCAAGAAACTCGAGCATTGTCACCAGACGGTGTTTGCGCATTAGCGTGAGCCCGGATGGTCACGAGACTAACATATACTCACCATCACATTGCGCGAGAAAAGTTCTTACGAGTTATGCGTTAATTCGCAGCCAAGCGATCTTATTGGTTGCAGTCCTTTGTGGGAGTTGAACTCTGTTTCATGCTCCCACCCCCTGCAGTTTGGCCAGTAGACTGCAGGGCTTTCTTGTTAAGGCCCCTGTCCGGGGGTTTTGCTGTGTGTATGCTGGCGGTCCATGCGGTGTTTTTGTAGGCCTGTGTAGGCTCTGTAGGTTTAGCTGCTTTTTCTTTTTTCTGCTTTTTAAATTAAATTAGGTTTAACTTCTAGCTAGAGATCGGGGAGGATGGGAGTGCCATTAGGGCCGGAATAAAAAAAAAAATCTTATTGATTGCACCAGATTCTCGTAATCTGGCACAAGTAAAGCAAATTATCTATTCTCGGACACCATGTATACTCGGACACTCGTTCTCGTAAACTGCTGGACGGAATCCTACGAAAATTGGTGTGGACATACCTTGCATATAGCCTAACTATACCGCCAAGTTTGAGCCAAAAATCGTGTTTGATTGTTGTGTTAGACCACATCAAAGTCGTTGCTCGAAATCATATATTCTCGGACAAAATTCAAGTATTGTCGGACACCGGTCAGTAATCTTACATCGAATACTTTGAAGACTTACCACCAACACCATCTGTTAGGGCTGTCCATTAGCTATCAGTAGAGCCATAGTTTATTTCTTTCTATCTCATTTGCAGGAAGCTGTGATCGGAAATGTGCGAGCATGTCACCACCTCTATTCTCGGACACGAGCTATCAGCTGGTTCTCGTACACGGTTATACCAAATCGTACGAAAATTGTTGTGGACATACTTTACACATAGCCTATCTGAACCTCCGAGTTTGAGCTAAAAAGCTGCTATGATTAGCTAACTAGAACGGATTAAAGTTTCCACGAGAATATTAGTATTCTCATTTTTCTCGGATAATAGCTATTGCTTCCTACACCAAATAATTTAGCCACTTCCTACCACCACCATCTGATAGACTTGTGCTGTAAAGCATTAATAAATAAACTAGTGTCCATTTGGTTCCACTTGGGGTACTTAGAGACAATGAGTTATTCTCTAGAATTCCTATGGATATAATTACATGAAAATAACAAGGAGAAAACATCCTGACCACCCGGTAGACTCCTGTAAGCGTTCGAGCGTAAATCGGATGGCTGCAGGTTCGAGGCTACCTAGGTCCAGTCATGGATTTTTTCTCCTTTCTCCAACTTTTCAAACACATCTTAAGTAACTAAAGTCTTTGAGCAGGCTGTAGGACCAGGTGTCCTACAGACCTTCAGCACTTGTGCTGTAAAGCATTAATAAATAGAGCTATTCATTGGCTATCAGCAGAGCCATAGTTTAATTCTTTCCATCACCTTTATGGATAGTTATGATCGGAGATATGAGAGTATGTAATTACCTCTATTCTCGGACACATTGTTTCTGTACTGTCTGATTGAATCTTAATTGGCTCCAGCTATTTCTGATGAAATTTTTTACCTTTCATCGACTCAAACTACTTTAAATAGCATGTAATTCCAGTAAACTACCTTTTTATACCACCAAAAATAGCTGGAGCCAAGATTCAATCAGACAGCACAGAAACAATGTGTCCGAGAATAGAGGTAACTACTTACTCTCATATCTCCGATCATAACTATCCATAAAGGTGATGGAAAGAATTAAACTATGGCTCTGCTGATAGCCAATGAATAGCTCTATCAGATGGTGATGGTAGGAAGTGGCTAAATTATTTGGTGTAGGAAGCAATAGCTATTATCCGAGAAAAATGAGAATACTAATATTCTCGTGGAAACTTTAATCCGCTCTAGTTAGCTAACCATAGCAGCTTTTTAGCTCAAACTTGGAGGTTCAGATAGGCTATGTGTAAAGTATATCTGTTCTATACCATATGCGTATTTTGTACCATACGCGTATGGTACATACCATAGGTGGGGACTATTCTACGGAACGGAACGGAACGGAACGGAACGGAACGGAATGATGGACTAAACTACGGAACGGAACGCTTTCTCAAATTGAAGCTTGCAACTTACCATTGCTGAAACTGCCCTTACGAGTTATCAGTGGCACCTCCAGTGGGTGATTAAACATAAGATAAAAAGAATTAAAGGATCGATTGTGGGTTCTTGTTGGTTGTCATTAGTAACGAAGTATTAATTGTGGGATGAGCTGTATCAGTGATGTTCATCCTTGGTTCATCTACGGATATACCAAGAAGGGCACTTTATGTGAGCTGGTTTGCTCATTTTGACTTTAGAAAACAGTCTGGGCCGGCTTTTCAAGTCATATGTCAGAGACCAACATGGTATACCTCCTTTAAATGAAAATGGTAATACTATCAACAGCTCTAAAGAAAAAGCTACTGTTCTAAACAACAAATTTCAGTCTGTATTTACTCAAGAGAATACCACTGACATACCAAACTGCGACGGCACTCCACATCCTATAATTCCAGATATTGCAGTTTCATGTGATGGTGTACAAAACCTCCTCCAAACTCTAGATCCAAGTAAGGCATCTGGTCCTGACAACATCCCTACCAGGATTCTAAAATTTTGTGCAAAAGAGATTGCTCCAATTCTAACTGTTATCTTTATCCAGTCCCTAACATCTAGACATATACCAAATGATTGGCTAAAAGCCAACATAACACCTGTGTTTAAAAAGGGGGATAGAAGCAACACCAACAATTACCGGCCAATTTCACTAATTTCAGTTTGTTGCAAGATATTAGAACATATTATGTATCACCACATTGCAGAGCACCTCAACACCAACAACATATTAATTGACGAGCAATTTGGTTTTAGAGCAGGTCATTCATGTGAGGCTCAGCTCATATCTGTTGTTGAAGACGTACAATTGGCCATGGATAATACTTCCCAAGTAGACATGATTTTCATTGACTTTAGGAAAGCATTTGATACAGTTCCGCATTGTAGACTCTTAAACAAGCTTTCTCACTATGGGATTCAAGGTACAACTTATGACTGGATAAAGATTTGGCTGACTCAGCGAACACAGCGTGTTGTTGTGAATGGACATGATTCAAATTTTGTGCAAGTTCAGTCAGGTGTTCCCCAAGGAACTGTTCTTGGCCCATTGATGTTTTTGCTCTACATTAATGACATCAAGTGTGGCATCTCATCCCATTTGAAACTTTTTGCAGATGATTGCATATTATATCGAACTATCAATAGTCAGCAAGATCAATTATTATTACAACATGACCTCAACATTATATTAAAGTGGACTGAAACTTGGTTAATGGAATTAAACACTTCCAAGTGTGTGGTACTTACCTGTAGTAGACTAACATCTTCCTCTACTTTCAACTATACTATCAGAAATTATTTTTTGCAGCGAGTTACCCAACACCCTTATTTAGGAATTCTCTTAGACTCAAAAATGTCATTTACACCTCATATCAATCAAGTTATCTCTAAAGCAACAAGGATGCTAAACTTTGTTAAACGTAACCTTTATAGATGTTCTGCAGAAACTAAATGTTTAGCCTACACCAGTATAGTGAGACCACTGTTGGAGTATGGATCGGCAGTATGGGACCCCTACTTGCAGAAGGAGATACAAAGTATTGAAATGGTACAATGACGTGCTGCTCGTTGGGTCAAGTCAGACTACCGATATAACAGTAGTGTTACATCTATGTTAGCAGATCTACAATGGCCATCACTTCAACACCGACGATATGTGACTAGATTAAAAGTATTCTACAACATTGTTTACTCCTCATCAGTCTTAACAGTCCCAAATTATTTCACCAACACCACATATCCCACCCGCCACCACCACCCCTTCCATTTTGAGATTCCGTTTGCTAGAACAGATCATTATAAATTCAGCTATTACCCCAAATCTATCCGCGATTGGAACAATTTACCAACTGACACAATAGAATCCCAATCTCTACAAGTATTTTTAGATAAATTATAACTGACTCTCATCTATGTGATTTGTAATGTTTTTTCCTTACCTGAACATATCAGTTTGTAAGTAATCATAATCATAAGTCAGTGTACAAATAAAGCAAGCAGGAAGACACTGGTAACAGGAAAGAGCCAGCTGAATTAAAACTTGAAGAATTTTGTGCATTGTCAGAGGAGCAAATATTTTGGCAGATCGCAAAGGGGCTATATTCTGCGAACATCACTGAATTGTATGCATGGAGTTATTAACAGCCGGTGCAGTGGACTAATGCTGTATTCAATAGTGAACTGATTTTTTCTGTTGCACAAATTCAAGGATGTGTCTGACTGCTAGCCTTGAATCAGGCCAAATGCCAAAACTCCAAGATCAACCAAATCTCAATTATAAGCCTAGCTATATGCATGTGAAACCATGCCCATAGCCACCAGGCAAATGTGATTTGGACCAAGATGTGTGTGTAATTTCAATGTATCTAGTCAGACCGGAAATGGAACACTCACATTAATTACATACCACCTAAGAATCCTAGGATTTCTTAAGTGTAACATTTCACATGCTTCACTTCAAACAAAACAGGTTAAATTTGTTCATCTATTTTTCAAGTGACTCCCAGTCCAGCCGTATGGTCCATGAAATTACAGTGTGGGCTGCTCTGTGTTGGATCTACTCTAGAGTTGAGATTTCAAGGTAGACTGCCAATGTACCGACACTGTTGTAGCATATTTAAGTGGAGGACAAATGAATACAGTAATGCTAGATTATTTAAGTATACAATTTTTTCATAATGAAATTGATATCCCATTTTGATTTGTACTTCCACTTTGCAACAAATTCAAGAACAAGAAGTTACCACCCTTTTAATCTCCAACCGCTGTCATTAATTAACCAAGATCTCACCAGTCCTTGTTTTTTCCATTTGGAACAATAATTATCTAAAGGCTCTAATTCATATTTAGTATTTAAATCTGTAATTCACCTTGTTGTGGTTTTACTAATTTTATTCTTCATTTCCTTTGAAGTTGTACAGTATAGGTAAACAAAGATAAATTTTCTCTCCCATGTTATTCTAGAACTGAGAAAAATTTAATTATTTGTATACAGGCTCAAAATTGAGAAAATATAAAGCAAGTGAATTAATATTATACAGTCAGTTTGCTTTTTGTGAATCAGAGACCTTACAATTACTTTAATTATGATGTAATTTTGGACTATAAAAATAGACTTTTTGATTGTAATTGTGCTGCTGAGAATAAAGATTGTTCTCTGCCTGTGTGTTAAAAACTGCGCTTTAGAGACTATCCTACCAGGGGAACCTTTTACATTTTGGATATTTAATGTCTCCAACTGAAACAAAAATTCAATGAATCCATGCATGCATCTCATCGCTGGTTGTCTGAACATTCTGTAAGTGATACCTCACTCAATCAACCATATATTCTGTTTATTAGACTGAATAAAGTCATGATCACCTAGACTTTTCCTGTCACCAGTAACTTTCTAGTTAATTTCTCTGTGGATATTACACTCTGAAACTGAAGAAATTGAGTGGTATTCTAAACTATTTATCTTGTCAAGATCACCAGAAACAACTGACATCCAATCAGCTACTATATTGTAGTAACAAAACTTGCCTTGGTCATGCAATAAATGAATTGAAGAGACCTGCTTGATATATCAGGTAATAGAACAATGCACTGCATGAAACAGCTATTAATATTTTATTATTATCCTATTCCATTTCCTGGAAGTTCCACTGATGAATGCAACTTCAGCAATGATAGCGGCTAGACAAGCTGTAAGTTTTGATTCAGAAAGCATTCCATTCTGTAAAATAGACCCCATCCTGGATTCAACTCACTATACTCAGGCTAAGATATCTGACATTATGTAGTCCACTATTCTGTTAATGAATCATTGATGTTCCCACAATATAGCCTCCTTGAGGTATCTGAATGTTTGCTCTTCACACACTGCACAAAATTCCTTTAGATTCTGTTTAGCCTGACAGAGTTGATTCAGCTTGTCACCATACTTGTTTCCTTCGTAGTGTAGCTACATACTGCCGGATTTATGCCTATTAGAAAGGCTGAGCCCCAGATTGTACATTCTAAAGTCAAAGTAAGCAAAAACAACTCACATATTAGCAAAAACAAGTCATGCATTAAGTTCCCTACTTGATACATCCGAAGATAAACAGCAAGAACCCACAATCGATCTTTAACTTTCTTGGGGGTACATTTGTTTACCAGCTGGAAGTGCCACCGATAACTTGTACAGCAATGGTAAGCTGCAAGCTTCAATTTGAGAAAGCATTCCGTTCCGTAGTTTAGTCCATCATTCCGTTCCGTTCCGTTCCGTAGAATAGTCCCCACCCATACCATACGCGTACGGTACGATTTTCCGTACCATACGCGTACGGTATACACATACGCGTATGGTACGTACCACATATGCGTATTATGCAGTGTCTTCTAGCCTTGCCATCACCTAGCTACAATAGGCTGTCTTTACAAGCATTTCTAGCTGAGCAAACTTAGAACACAACACAATAATCTGCTTACTATACTGAGCTGTAACTATAAATTTATTCATCAGAACACACATGCATTTTATCCTTGCCATGCCCATGCATTTTCCAGTATAGTCCTATACTAATGTACCTAAATCTTATGTACATGATCTCACTTTGTCTGCAGAACTTTACATAAATGGTACTGTGCATGTATGCTACTTTATAGCTATCAGAAGCATGCAGATGGTCTTATATACTCAATTATAAGTGTGGATAACTGACAATTTACAACAGAATTGGGTAAAAAAGCAAGGAGAACAATTACAACATGCATGGTAGCTAGTAAGTTCTAACTGAATTATACATATACTGCTTGTGCAAAGCTAATAACTGGAAAAATGAACTTCGTAATTATATATATATATTTTTTATTTATTTATTTTTTATTATTATTGATTAGCAAAACCCATTGGGTAAATCGCTAATGTACAAAAACAAAATTTTAGTGTCTATGCATTTTGCAAACGGTTCTTGAAAATAAGTAAGTCTATATTGTCAAGATCTTCAAGTGTCATCAGTTGTGCAACATGGCTCCCAGCGGCGGAGCAAGTAGTTGATATGAGGGGGGGCTGGGCTGACCCAGACTTATTTCTATAGTTTGGTAAGGTGAGACCAAAAAAAAAAAAAAAAGGTCACAACCAACTGACAAGAGCTGTCCACCTCACCAGCTACCATTTCTAACTGATAAACTACATAAAAATCCTTACGTAGCTCGCTACACACTGACTACTTTATTAGAGTGACTGCTCTATTAGAGTATCTCGATCTTTATCACGGTTTTCAGTCCCACTCCAAGAAAGATAATTTCGGTGTGATATCATTCTGAGGGGGGGCTAAGCCCCCTAGCCCCCCCCCCCCCCCCTTTCCGCCGCCTATGATGGCTCCTCACTGCATGTATTTGCATTTTTATATACTATGTACACTCTTCTTCTTTTGAGGATCCAATTTCTTGTTTACATACTTTTCTTGTTTATACATACTGTAAATAGTATATTCATCACACTGGAACAGCATAGATTAATGTGGATGTTGTTAACTTTAAAGAGTACATTCAGATAAGAGTAGCTAAACACATTGTCTTCCCATCCACAAGTATGACATTAAGTAGCGAGTAGCTATACAACGCACTTAACAATTAAATAATGCTACTTATTATACATTTATTACTGAACTATACATTAGAACTCATAAACTCACCATAAATAAAATTTATTGCACAATTAGTTACTATGCACATCAGTCTTAGAGTATAGCATGTCTAATATTGCTATAAGCTACAGCCATGCAGATTTACATTAATTTGCAAACTAAAAACATTACTTTCTCTGCAGTTATATCTCTTTGCTATACCTCCCTCAATGTTATTGTATCAGCATTCTCCAGGTCTTCCTCTGTCTGAGCAATCATTATATTGTACTTCTTGAGCTAATCTGATTAAAATTGTCTGCTCAACACACCTTTAGTGCCACCAGGCATAAATATCCATTTTAAGTGGAAGCTATAGTGTACTAACAAATTAAAGGTAAACAATAGATTATATGTAGCAACAATAGAATAAAATATTTAATGAAAAAATATATATGCCTGAAAAAATTGGCTCCATTTGCCAATGGATGCAAATTATTTAATATGGTTGCTATGTTGTAACCAATCAGAATGCAGTATATGGATAAGTATATCAAAATCTTATGTTTATATTTAGCTACAATGCTACCTCTACTGCATGCATGGCTTTGCATTTATATCACTATGCATTCCAGTTATATTCATTGAAAAAATGTGAATATCAATATGCTGGCACAATTCTACAGCCTAAAAGAAATCAATGTCTTTTGTCCTAAATAATGCTTTAGAAGATCAAACTTCAAATTTCAATTTCTGAGTAAGACAAGGAACATACTGCTCTTGTTTTATGTTGAAGGGATAATTGGGCACCTTTAAACCCAAACACATTTTTACAAAGTTCATTTATACAAGTATGAAACCCCTAGTAGAATTTTGGGTAATATCGCTCTATATAACTTTAAATTATTGTACTAATCTTTGACTATCTTCAGGAGTATTTGTAAATACATAAATATTATGTGTGGGTATTGTTCTAATTGTAGGGAAGTGTAGGCAGACCATTTATAGGCAAAACAGACTACTGTATATAATATTATTAATCAATAGCTGAAAGTACACAATAACAACTAACTCTTACAACTACAGTACACAATATTAATGTTACAGGTATGCATAAATTACATTATATTACATCATGTCACATCATTACATTACATCATTAACTCTATTATAGATAGAGGAGTACAATTATGTATAATAATGGCCTAGTTTTTGAATTTTCATTGTATCAATTAAACAATGGATCATGAATCCAATAAGAAGCAACATATGTGTAGCAATTGCAGCCACAATGTACTGTGTGGAAGAAGAAACAAAACTTAAAATTTGCCATACATTGTCAGTGTGTGCAGTTGCTATGCAACAGCTAGATAATTTGTGACCGGATTTGCAAAAAGGTACCTTTTCACAGACAAAATTTGACCCATGCATATTTTGAACTTCGGGGTTTCATAAGTTTTTGAATATATATACCTTATAATTCGCTGCATGCAATTATCCATGAGTGTACATAGCTACTAGTATCTATCTGCATTTTGATACTAAGAGCAAGTTTATCAGTGTAAGGAGTCAAGTGTTACACCATTTTGTAGCTGGTATGTAAAAGGTGTGGAAAAGGTACCTTTTCACAAATCTGGTCATTTTAACTCAACTATATTCTAAAGAACGTATACAGTATACCAGCTTGTGTACTTTCAAATCACTTATACTGTGGAGAAATGAAGTCATTTATTATAAAAATGCAAGATGGAAATCCATGACAAAAAAGGCAGTAGACAGCAGGACGAGGCAATAAATCAATTTGTACAAAAGTCAGAAGATTTCAAGAAAATAATTCACAGGTGCTTACATAAGCCATCATAATTATATGGGTGATGGCTCTATATTGCATGTATTTTGTGGAACTGTCAGATGCTTTGATGAAATGAAATGTTAACATTAAACAGACAACGAGATACATTGTTATAGATTATACACCAATGACTATGTATAAATCAAGACATAATTATTATATTTAATCCCCTTCCTTTGATTTATACTTTTCAGACTTATACTGTATGCAGCTAGGTGTTATCATGTTTTTCATAAAGCTTCCAACCCAGACGATTGACCTTTATTAGTTTTGACAATGTAGAATTCCATCAGATCCTACCAGATCAGCAGGACTTAAACATAATTCAAGACTGGATCTGCCAACAGTGTGATGAATTCATGATTGTTTCTATCATATATTGTCCTACATCAAGATGTCAGTTTCATCACTTATATATATAGTCATGTGAGATATCATGCTATATTCTTTTATTTTAAGGAATGCTTTATTTTAAATAGGTTTGCATCATGCAGTAAAGCAAATTATATCTTAATCGCAGTAAAACTAAATTGATCTTAGCTCTAGAGAATAGAATAGCTTTAATCAGATCAACTTACCCTGCAATTCACTAGAATTGACACATATAAATTCAGCTTCTTTCCTTCCACTGCATGCTATATGGAACAACTTGCAACCAGAGACTGTTGAAGCTTCATCTATCACCGTGTTTAACAACCTTCTTATAAATGAACTGTAAAATTGTAATTAGTTAGCTGTATGGTATTACACCGTTACACGGCCTCGTATCTTCTGTGTTTACGACCCTCCATTGCCTGATAACCAGTACGTAGCTATACAGGTTCTGTCTTCTGTGTTCATCCTCCAGTGCCTGACTGATAAACAGCACGTTATGGTAGATCAAGGGGGTACACTGCAAGGTACACTGATCGATCGAGGCTCAGCTGGCTTCAACCATAGCATGAGATGTGCAGACAATGTTGCCAAATCCTTGGCCAAATCTCTAACATGGTGCTGTTTACCTTGATATAGTGAGCTAGTCCATATGTGTTGGCATGGTTATCATTAGTCATAGCTAGAACTTTTGAAGGATGACCTTGAGGACGACACCAAAAACGTAAAAATTCAGTATTTTAAAATATTTCAAATCTTATTTCAAATCTTTAAACCTTTTTAAAAATCTGTTCAAATCTTGAATCTTTGGCAAGATTTGCCGAATCTCGAATCTAAGGGTTGTGTTGCGGACCCTCGCAAATTTGAGTATAAAATAATGTCTTTAGATTATTAATTACTGTTTTTCATTGAATGTGTCAGTGTTGATTGAAGAATACTATCAAAATCATTTAGGGAAAAAATATCATTGATTGGTAGTTGATTCCATAGGGTAATTGATCTTGGGATTACGCATACATCGATAACATAATTAATCCTATTACACAACTATGGTGTTTTTTGAATGCCATTAGAGTGCCTGTAAACATTTCCAAAACATTTACCATTAAATAATAAACTTATGAAAGTAATGAATATGTGACCGGATTTCATATAGAGTAAGCCAACCATGTTCGACCACCATCGGTTCGGACGCAATTTTTCTTTAAATTCGCAAAGAAAATTTCTGCTCTTTCTATGCTTTTGGAGAGGTCTAGGCCATAAACTCCTGCATGCAAAATTCCACACCTGCAACTTTCTTAGTCTGGCTGCAGGAGCTACAAAAGTGACTTGTCCGAATCTTCTCAATTCTCGGACAAAAATAAGTATTATCGGTCGAGTGGCACTGCTTGTAAAGCTAGATGCTGATCAAGTGTTTCTGTGCTTGATATGAAAGAGCAATTCTTATACTCTCCAACTATATGCAGATATTTAGCTTAGTCCCTATTGGCTGTGAATTACAAAGTTCCAAAATCACCTCTGTCGTGCAATCTTAATTTCGGCCTCATGTGAAGCTCGTGCAAATCAGTTACCTATATCAAGTTCAAAGCTATTTTTATGAACCTTGAGAGCATCAGCTATACCTTTAAATAGTAAATAGATACATGCAGGATGACTGTACCTTGATTTTTGCCCGAATAGCAACATTACATTTAAGCTTCTCTGACAGTAACAGCCTGGCTACTGACCCAGCAATCATATACAGAATCCAAATCCACTTAAATGGGGTTTTTACTATCCCTGGCCTTGTCTTAAAAATGTCAAAAATTTCTCTCCAAATGTCCAGGACACTATCCAGATCAAAACACTATAATAGAACAGTCACCCATTATACAATTGGAGCAGTTAGAATATCTGAGGGCTACGTCTAGACATATTTACTTCAATAAGACTATTAATATGTAAATTTAGTTGATTACAATGCTTAAATACTGTTTACATGTGATAATACATTAGCTGATCGTTATATTAGAGCAATTGACTTCTCTATTAGAGTATTTCAATCTGGCTAATGTCCTGGACAATTTGAAGACAAACTTTTGACATTTTTAAGACAGATATAGTCAAAACCCCATTTAAGTGGATTTAGATTCTGTATATGATTGCTGGGTGCAGTAGCTAGGCTGTTCTATCAGAGAAGCCTAAATGCAATGTAGCTATTCGGGCAAAAAATCAAGGTACGGTCATCCTGCACGTATCTATTTACTATTGAAAGGTAGCTGATACTCTCAATGGTCATAAAAATAGATTTGGATTCGATATAGGTAACTATTTGATTTGCATGAGTTTCACATGCGGCCGAATTTAAGATTCCACGACAGAGGTGACTGGAAATTTGTAATTCACAGTCAATTAGGACAAAGCTAAATATCTGCATATATTTGGAGAGTATAAGAGTAGCTCTTTCATATCAAGCACAGAAAAACTTGATCAGCTTCAAGTAGGCATTCCAGTATCCGAGATTATTTAATGAAAATTTCTCCGTATATTCCCCAATAGAACCCTGGCACAAAACAACAACTCGCGTTTAACTTGGGATTGCTCCGTAGTCCGAGCTCCAGTGAGGATGAAAATCACTATGGGGTTTGTCCACACGCTGATCATCATGAAAACCTTAGTTTTGCCGTGCGCGTTACATACAAGTACGTTTTGTGTCGTCTTGTAATCTTTTCAAGCCTTGCAAAACTATGTAGAATACTTTAAAACTTTTAAAACGTAGTGTCGGGTGGAAGGTAGTCACTGGTGCTTACTTTAAAGTGCGTAGTTACTTCGCTCGGGTTAGCGATTTTCAGCAATTTTCTGATGGCTGTGTCATCAGCTCAAAAATACAAACCACTTCAAAGTCAACATTACAATGCCATAATTGAAACCACAACTCCACCTTATGTATTGTTGCATCATTGTGGCACCTCCACTTTAGTTGCTTACCTTTACAAGTTGTTAACTTGATGTTTTTACTTACTTGAGATAGCCACAACCTAGGGGTATGACACTATTGTGCTGAGAACTGTGGAGTAGGTGAAACATATTTGCTTACCACAAAGCATATATACAAAGATCACTGAGATCCAATAATAGGGTCCGCAATCCGAAAAATCAACTTTCACAAATCGATCCCCCTACCATTGTGGGATGTTCATTGTAGTATCCCATTGCTAGATCCACCATGAAACCGGAGGCACGGTTGTTGTCTTCACAGAACTATCGATTTTAGTATTTCGTGAGATGCAAAAATTATTTTTTAAATTTCGGGCTCCACACAAAGAACAGGATAGAACTTGCTGCTTAGCTAGATATTATCTAGAGTTAGTGTAGTTAAAAAGTACGCACAGTAATAAGCAAATGATTCACTGGGTTCCCGGCACAGGGTTGCTTTCTCTCAAAAAGCAGAAAACGAAACACGAATTTTCGAATTCAAACTGCCCTACCAGCCAAGACAAGAAAAGCCAACTCTTCCTCATAGTGATGTGTTAAGGTTGGATGCATAGTCTGTCTATGCTGTTAGTTTGGAAAGGATCTGAGACTTCTCACCATCTGGGTGAAGAACGTCAAAATTTTCGTGCGTCATTTCAAGGGATTCTCTCAATGGTACCAAAGTGCTTTCCGGTACTTCTGATGCCACACTGGTCACTTAATTTTGTTTAGAATGATGATAAATGATGGATCAAAACGTTTGGTAGTAGTAGTAGTTGGTGTTTCTGTGATTTCATATGATGCAGTATACCAGCAGCTCACCAGGAGCTCCACCCAGCTCGAATAAAAAATGAAAGATTTTGTGCATTTTTCGGTTTGTTTTGGGATGTTTTGCAGCATAATGGTGATGTAGGGTGATCTAGTGAAGATTTGAAGCTGCTGTGGAGCGTTAGAGGTGAAGTCAAATTTGGACGATTTTGCTGCCTCCCTTGATGCATAGCTTAGAGCGAGGCGTGGAAGCTGTAGATGAAATAATAATTGACAACCGCTGTTACCAAACGTTCAGGGACATCTTTTGCCATAGTTTTAGTCTATAATTGATGATTGTTGTGGCTGCAGAAGCGCTGGAAATGAGTAAAATTCGCAACATAATTCTTTGATGCTGCAAAAAATTTTTACGCTCGTCACCCAGATGGTGAGAAGTCTCAGATCTTTTCCAAACTAACAGCATAGACAGACTATGCACCCAACCGTATCGAAACACTATGAGGAAGAGTTGGCTTCTCTTGCCCTGGGTGGTAGGGCAGTTTGAATTCGAAATTTCGTATTTTTTTGTCTGTTTTTTCAAAGAAAGCAACCCTGTGCCAGGCACCCAGCAAACCATTTACTTATTTCTGTGCGTAGTTTTCAACTACAACAACTCTGGATACGATTTGGCTAAGTAGCAAGTTTCATCCGGTCCTTTGTGTTGAGCACGAAATTTTAAAAATAAATCTTGCATCTTGTGAGATACTGAAAATGATATTTCTGTGAAGACAACAATCGTGCCTCCGGTTTCATGGTGGATCAAGCAATGGGATACTACAATGAACATCCTACAATGGTAGGGGGATTGATTTGTAGAAGTTGATTTTTCGGATTGCGGACCCTACCAATAAGACCTCAAGTTACTCTCATTACATGTACAAACTTGCAGCTAGAAATAACTGCAGTTCCAAGATAGTCCAGATTGTTAGATGGCTTCCTGATTCAATTGGGCCATTTCCCCTTTAAAATTTTATGGGGAGCCCCGGAGAAAATGTACCTTTTTTCAGTTTTTAAGCACTGTGCATGCCAAAGTAGTTAATTCCAACCCAACAAACTATATTATTTCTGAGATCGACAATCAATACTCTATCTATTGAGCATATAAAAGTCCATTTTTCCAAAATTTAAAAATTGGGCTGGAATACCTACTTCAAGCATTACGAGCAGTCCGATAATACATATTATTGTCCGAAAATTGAGAACATTCAGACAGCTCACCTTTGTAGCTCCTGCAGCCAGGCAAAGAGAGCTGCAGGTCTGAAATTTTGCAAGCAAGAGTTTATGGCCTAAACCTCTCCAAAGACATAGCAAGAGCAGAAATTTTCTTTGTGGGTTTAAAGAAAAATCGCGTCCGAACTGATGGTGGTCGAACATTGGTGGCTTACTCTAACAAGGCATCCACACACACAAAATCAAACTTACGTTTTTACCAGAAATGGATTGCTGGTCTAACACACTGACACTATCATATTCCACACTGTACTACCTTCAGGACTGGCAAGTCTGGTTTCTGTAGCAGCTTTCTTCCGACCTTGTCAAAGCCACGAGTGGGAGATTGGCGCCATTAAATGGCCATGGCTTTGTGATAATGGTGTGTGGTAAGCTGGGACTTCACAGAGAGCTCGCCATTAGTGTTCTCAGTTAATTTGGAGAGATTTGAGGGCCATGGAGGGCCCAAACTTGGCCTCTGGATTCCATTCGTCTTCTTACTTTATTTTATACCCCTATATTAAGCCCACCTCCCACCTCCCACTCTATTACTACCACCTGTGATATAATTCCCCGCTCGAAAAAAGCTGCCCAAAACAGGGCAAATGTTAGGTATCAGAAATTTATACACCCACTCAGTGATAGCTAGTAAATAGATGGATAATTGGTGCAAATTTTGTTTGCACAGCTGTAGGCACTGGGAAGTTATTACACCATGATTACTTAAAATCGCCATATCTCCTAACGACGTCAACGTTTTGTGCGTTGAAGCCTTGTTTTGTCAAATTCAGTCACATATTGTGACCCATAATACCCCATATGACTCATAATAGGAGCACATAAAGCACTTTAGAGAAAAGATCATACAGCCCACCACATAATAGGATAATTTTTGAAATTTTAGGATAGTGTAGTTTTTGGTGACACCTTTGCCTACAAGTAGTATGAAAATTAGGGTCACATTATTAGGTGATAGGAATGTTCACATTATTAAGTGATAGGAATGTTTTAACTAAATTACTTAAGTGACTTATAATACCCACATATACCTTACTCCGGCCATTAGTAGCAGTAGTAGTGGTCATGTAATTAATTGTATAGTATTAGAGGAGTTAATTGTAAATTTTGGATATAGACACAGCCTGTACATCCAAATCATAACTAACTATAACATTATCTGTAACTAATGTAATATGTGATTGTAATGCTCATTAGCGTGTTGCCTCTAGTGGGCTTTGCTAATTAATAATAATAATAATATTTGACCGGATCTTCGAAAACCCGACATAATGGCGCATTTTTCAAATTTTATTATTATTGAATATTTATAATCTACTTAGCCAAGTGTATACTCTGGCCAAGTTTCAGCTTCATATGACAACAACTTTTGGAGTTACAGCCCTACAAAGTAGCAACAACAGAAAGATCGATTTGTACAGCAAGTATTGGGAAAATAAATTACATGCGCTTACAAAAACGGCTGTAACTTACAAACACAATGTAGTACAGAGCTGCAACTTTCACCATTGTGTTCGCCGTGAATGGAGGAGCCCATTACTGTGTAGGTTTTTTCTTCTATTACCATTCTTCACTGCATACAGAGACGAAATCAGTGAAGAAAAATCGATCGCGTACGATCGTTTCGATGTGACGTAAACAAACGCCCATAACTTACGTATCCTTTAGTAGGGTCCGCAATCCGAAAAATCAACTTTTACAAATCGATCCCCTACCATTGTGGGATGTTCATTGTAGTATCCCATTGCTAGATCCACCATGAAACCGGAGGCACGATTGTTGTCTTCACAGAAATATCGATTTTAGTATTTCGTGAGGTCCAAAAATTATTTTTTAAATTTCGTGCTCCACGCAAAGAACAGGACAAAACTTGCTGCTTAGCTAGATGTTAATGTAGTTAAAAAATACGCACAGTAATAAGTAAATTATTCACTGGGTTCCCGGCACAGGGTTGCTTTCTCTCAAAAAGCAGAAAACGAAACATGAATTTTCGAATTCAAACTGCCCTACCAGCCAAGACAAGAAAAGCCAACTCTTCCTCATAGTGATGTGATAAGGTTGGATGCATAGTCTGTCTATGCTGTTAGTCTGGAAAGGATCTGAGACTTCTCACCATCTGGGCGAAGAACGTCAAAATTTTCGAGCGTCATTTCAAGGGATTCTCTCAATGGTACCAAAGTGCTTTCCAGTACTTCTGATGCCACACTGGTCACTTAATTTTGTTTAGAATGATGATAATGATGGTTCAAAACGTTTGGTAGTAGTAGCAGTTGGTGTTTCTGTGATTTCATATGATGCAGTATACCAGCAGCTCACCAGCAGCTCCACCCAGCTCGAATCAAAAATGACAGATTTTGTGCTTTTTTTCGGTTTGTTTTGGGATGTTTTGCAGTATAATGGTGATGTAGGGTGATCTAGTGAAGATTTGAAGCTGCTGTGGAGCGTGAGAAGTGAAGTCAGATTTGGACGATTTTGCTGCTTCCCTTGATGCATAGCTTAGAGCGAGGCGTAGAAGCTGTGGATGAAATAATAATTGATAACCGCTGCTACCAAACATTCGGGGACACATTTTTCCATAGTTTTAGTTAATAATAGATGATTGTTGTGGCTGCAGAAGCGCTGGAAATAGCTAGAAAGCGCGACACAATTCTTTGATACTGCAGAAATATTTGACGCTCGTCACCCAGATGGTGAGAAGTCTCAGATCTTTTCCAAACTAACAGCATAGACAGACTATGCACCCAATCGTATTGAAACACTATGAGGAAGAGTTGGCTTCTCTTGCCCTGGGTGGTAGAGCAGTTTGAATTCGAAACTTCGTATTTCTTTGTAAAGAAAGCAACCCTGTGGGGGTGGGGTAAAAGCGGGACGGGGACGGGGACGAAAGGGGGTAAAAGCGGGACGGGGACGGGGACCAAAGTGACTTTAGAGTTAGATCACTGTACGGGGTTACCTAAATCTAGTTCTGCCTCCATAGCTATAAATAGCTAGTTCATTATGGATGCTGTATTCCCTCTCTTATATACTGAGAGTATAGTTGTGCTAGCACTATGCCTGATTGCACTTCAGTCACTGAACTAGCTATTCCCCTCCCACAATTATAGTGATTTCTACTGTATAATATTTGCATACAATCAATAATAAATAGGATGGCCAGAGCCTCAATATCTGCTTCTCAGCAAATATTCTTCTGTTGCTATTTTAATGAGTGGACAGCTAACCTGTTTCAAGTTGAAGTTAATAAACCTGTTTTGTACGTTTAGTTTTTGTAAATACTCTTTGCCGTGCCTGTGTACTGTCCTCATTTTCGGTCAGTTGTGCGGTCGCATGTTGTCCGAGGATTGACTTGCATTTACTTTGTAGTTGTTTCATCATAATTTGATGGTGTTTAATAAAAATATCCTATAATACTATTCATTGAAGTCTTGATACGATATAACTTTTTTTATAGTCAAACAAATTACCAGACCACATTGTAAACTCCCCATCTCTTGATCAGTTTTACTTGTACTTATTAAATACTGTATTATGATTTTATGTAGCTAATGTATTTTTGATCTATATATATGTATTGTATCCTTCAAAGTGAAGTTGTATTGCAGTAATGGTAAATAATAATGACCCTCATATAGCTAGAGGGGAGCCTATGTGATTTTGATCCTGATTATAACCTTTTCTCCATACATTAATGATACTGCCTAGAAATTAATACCAGTTTTCCACCATGTATACAGGTTATACATACCGCAAAATACAGCTATACATGGATAAAACAACAATAATAAACACATTACTTGCTAAACAGAAAATAATATGCATATGATCCTGTGCAGTTTTCTAAGTTTAAAACCATTTCATGGTTATATTTAATGAAACGCTGTTGATTGGTTGATTTCATGCCATCATAAAAGTATGGTCGTCC
Organism: Dysidea avara; assembly: GCF_963678975.1. NCBI lineage: Eukaryota > Metazoa > Porifera > Demospongiae > Dictyoceratida > Dysideidae > Dysidea > Dysidea avara. The sequence goes on from NC_089272.1 coordinate 60,669,944, forward strand.
ATGCCACAACACAATTGAAACAAAGTGGCCTCCAGTGTTGATCGTGCAACCACCAAGTTGGTAACAATAATTGTAAACAGTGATGGACAGTGGCATCCAGTTGATCTGATGAAGGCTGAGAGATTCAATGCTAATAGGAAGCAGCCATGGATGCTTGTTCATGAAACCAGATGAAAGGACTCTTGGTTTTCCATTGCAGGAATAGAATTTCTCTCTACTGTTTTGTGTTTTGATAGTTTCTGTGGTATTAATCCTGTCACTGAGAATATAAGGAGCTTTCCGAGGTGGTTTCTTAGGGAACTCGGATCCACAGTATCCCATGTCATCTCCTGGAACTGGAAAGATTCTCTGAACATTGGATGGACACAGAGTCGGAGGCAATGAGAATGTTGTTTGGTAGCCTGTTTTCACTGGGTTGTTGGCTGGACAGTATTGAGATTTGCATTGCTGCGACACCTGCAGTTTCCATACATGTGAGATTAAACACAGAAAAGCATTCTCTTCCGTTCCAAAGCAATCGATCTTTTCATTATCAGCTTTGGTGAAATTGAGTCTACTGTGTGCTGCTTTCAGAGCAAGTGACTTTGCTTCTTCGATGTTTTTTCTTTTCATCAATGTGATACAAGCCTTCAAGGTGTTTTCCATGTCATCAGTGCCAAGGTTTTCTGTGAAGTTTGGGTATTGTAGGCAGTACAACATAAAGATGGTCAGAAAGTTGTCTGATGTACATGTGTTGGTGAATTCTCGATGATGCCATTGAATAGTTGCTGGTATGATACATCTACTGCAAATAAAATCACTTTTGCGTGTAGGTATTGGTATGCCAAGAGCATTCAGGCAGGCTTTATGAAACCAGTCTTCGCATCTGCTGCATTGATACGCTTTATACTCCTTTTGGTGATCTCCATAAATTACTCTTGATGTAGACCCATCAATCCAAGGAGTCTGGCAGAAACAGTAGAGATTAACATGATCTATTGTAGTCTGGCAGAACTGTTTTTGTTGCATAGATAGGTGTAATGTGCCAACATCTGGAGCTTTCAAGCTTAGGAAGCTGTGGAGGTATTGTGATGTGTCTTGAAGATTCACATAAGCTCTAGCTAGGTCCAAATTCTCATCCAGGCATGTCGCAATGAGAAGCACTGCTGTAACTGCATCGGCATCATTTGGTTTACAGCATTTCACTCCAGTGTAGACAGTTAAAACTGCATGAGCAAGTGAACGACAAGCTGTCCCAGCATGATAATTCAATTCCATGATGTCTGGTTCATCATATGTACAAATCACCTGTGCATGAAATGTACTTTTGACTAATTTCATTTGACCATTTAGCTATTATATGTGTAATATGTTTTATAATAATCACCTGAACTGCTGGTACATTATTCTCATCAGGAAGCCGTCTAAGAAATGCAACTTGGTTATTTCTCATAGTCTGGACAACTACTATCTTTCCCACCACTAAATCAGCAATTTGCTACAAACAAATGCAAAATCATCTACGTACATGTCTTTTAACTGTTGTACATACCTCTTTCAAGCTTATTCTACAGACATGTGGACAAAGAAGTGTATTAGGATACATCTTCTGCAACTTTTTCAGAATACTAGACCACTTAAACTTGGTAGAATCGCAACAGGCAAAGTCTCTGGAAGCTGAAACATTGCTCATCCTTTCCCGTAATATTCCTGAAGTATAAGGTGACTCACTCACTCTGGTAAATCTTTTAAGATCTATTGTTAACAAATTAAAATCAAAGTACACTCATCAGATCAGAGCAATAAGTATGCATGTTATAATCATTTTAGAGTGTAAGTATACCTTCAGATGCCAAACAAGTGTGTGAAACATAGTCACTAAGCCGTCTGCTTATGTTGTGATTGCTGCCTATTATGTAGTGTGAAATTATGACAGTATTAGGATAAGTGTACTATGCATGTGAACTCACGTGCCATTAGAATTATTCAAGATACAGTTCTGATCTTCATGATCTTCCACATTTGAGTTGGTGTTGACATCTACAATCATAATGAAGATAAGAAATACATCATTCAGCATTATCATTTTAGCTACTGCATAGCATGTGAACATTAAAGTATGGGTCTATGTACCTTAATTCTCCACATTTTCAGTAATACTTTCATCAAGATCAGGAGTTGCCTCAGTGCAGGTGGTTGGTTGACTTGGTTCTAATTTCACAATTAAATTATATATTAACATTATGTATGTAGTCCATATTCTAATAATAAACTGACCTGCTATGGAAGCACATCGGTGTTTCTTAGAAGGTTGGCTAACAACGTGATTGGTTTTTCCAGCTGCAGTATTGTCTGTGCCTGTGTTGAATGGTAGTACCTATACATGTATATATGACAAAACAATTGATGTACTACCTATATTGCGGCCATCCTTTTGTTCCATTGATTGATGGCTATTGTGAACTGTTTCACCTTTACCTTCACTGTCATTGACATCTGTAATATGGAAATACAAGAATATGTACACATCTATTGGAAATACTATAAACTTACTATTAGCAGCAACCTGGTCAAAATCTCTTTTTCTTGGAGGTTTTCTACCAGAAGGTCTTTCTTTGTTCTTCTGTCTCACCCTCTGAGTAAGCAGTGTCATATTAGGCTTGGTGTGGTCACTGATGTCCTGCCCTATCATTAGCTTGCAGGCAATTATGTGGTAACATTTTTCACTGAAGGACAGAAGCAAGTCTCTTTTGGAAACAGTCGGACAGCATACGGTGTCTCATTATTTGCACCTCTTACAATCCAACATCCCATTTCAGTCAAACCAACTCGCTTGTCATGAACTGCTTCTCGTGCCAATGCTAGCTGACTGTTTAGCTTGCAAGTGGCTTTGTCACTGGATACTGAAGCAGTAGTGTCATCACGAAAAGAGCAAGGGCTGGCTTCTTCATAAGATGGTAAAATTCTATCCCTGGCTTTGGCCACAATTTCTTTGGGGTCTATTGCTTTTGGCAAGAATGGCATTAGACTGGCATCTCGCTGAAAGTAAGAGAGTTCTTCTTTCAATTGCCATGAACCACAAAGATGGTAAGCCCTAATAATTTCTCGCTGGTAATAGCTTGAAAGATGAAATAGAGATACACAGATAACATCAAGGGGAACTTGTTTCCATTGCTGCAGATTGTGGAGAACAGCATTCATGGATTCAGATGGATTATTTGTTAGCCCATTCTCTGGATCAGAAACCCCCATTTCTCTAAGTTTCCAAATGGATGAATGCTCCTTAAACACTGGCAAAAGCTTTTGTTCAAAATATCTCAGAACAGTTGGATTCGTAAATGAAGCCTTGGTGATGCTCCAGGAACTGTCGAAATCATCTTCATTTTCTTCAATCATCAAAGCTTTGAAACTGTTGGCATAATAACTAATCTCAGATGGCTTACAATTGGCTGAATTCTTCAAGTAAAAATGCAAATCACGTTCTAGATGGTTCCAACAAAAAACATTCAGACACATTGGAAACACATCAGAAAAATCAAATTCTCGATCAGTAACCATTAGAATCTTCTTTGAAGCAAGCAGAGGTAGTGACTTTCTTATGGTTTTCATAAACAGCATGTGGTCTTCCTGATACCTCCTGGAATGGATAAAGAAAGCCACTGGTGTGATAGGATCTTTCTTGAAAATAGCATTTCGGAAAACTAGAGTAGACAGATAGAAATCTCCCATGTTGAAAACAGTGTCATAATGCAGGGTTACAGGGGTCGTGGAAACTTTCAGAAGCATCTCTAAATTCTCCAAGAGAGGATGTGGTACCATGTGAACACAGACTGTTGGGTACACTTGAAAATTTCGAAGAAAATTTTGGGGCTCTCCCTTACGATCTTTCAGTTGCAGCTGGAAACATAGTTGGTATGTGTTGTAAATACCACCATGTGAAATCCGGAACTGGCGATTCTCATCTTTCTGGAAGTTTTTGATTTGATTCTGGTCTCTAGGTGTGTTGATGACATGTCTAGGCCCACCTTCATCTTCATTGACTAACTGTTGATAAACTTTCTGTGCTGACATCATTGGTCCTTTATTAGTAACCTGCAAAATTTTGAACATAATAGGCAGGTCCCTAACTATTTCATGCTTAACTATTACACTATACCTTTTCCTTAATGTGAGGTGCTGACCGTACAAATGGTTTGGTACTTTTCTTGCTGTTCCGGTGTGCACATGGTACAAATGCATTGTGATCTCCTAGATAGTGAATTAAATAGCTTGAGCCAATACCCCAATATTCCAACCGCTTGAAGGAGTTATCACCAGTTTGCTTTTCTATCCCTGCTACATCAATAGCTCCAGTCTTCTTCTTCACAGAATAATTCCCACGGTCAAAAGTCCTAGTGCCTTTATGGACCCATCTATATTGGTCACATCTGTGTAGATAAAGAGGTAATTTTAGCACAGTATAATATACACAAACAATATAGGTATAGGCAAGAGTTAATAATAACTCTTGATATAATTCTATATGTTCATGATTGCATAGCTCACTATACCTTAGCTTCTTTTTGTTGCTCTCCCATTGAGATTCATCTGGGCCTAAATCAAACAATATCAGTGTTCCTCCTCGGGGTTGCACGGGTGGCTTGACAGAGGTGTTCAAAAAATCTTTGTAGTTGGTTCCAGCTCCTTCTAAATAGGATACAATCTCCTCCATTTCGAGGGCACCATTGGCATCATTTGAAATCACTGTGCAGTCATCTGTGTCGTGATTCGAGCCATCTTCTGAGTCATCCATAAAGAGATTAGTCTCAGCAGATACTAAGTAGCTCAAACTGATTTAAGTCACCGTTACAATAAGTCTGTCTTGTAAGTTTGAGTATAATGTAGCTAAATCTCTCAAGCTTTATTATAAATAGCACCTCTGAAGTAAAGAATGCTGCTCTCAGCTATGGCTTATTGCAGAAATCTCTCAGTGACACGTGAGCACAGCTACGTCAACATGACTTCGTCCCCGTCCCCGTCCCGCTTTTACCCCACCCCACCCTGTGTCAGGCACCCAGCAAATCATTTACTTATTTCTGTGCGTACTTTTGAACTAAAACAACTCTGCATACGATTTGGCTAAGTAGCAAGCTTCATCCTGTCCTTTGTGTGGAGCACGAAATTTTAAAAATAAATTTTGCATCTTGCGAGATACTGAAAACGATATTTCTGTGAAGGCAACAATCATGCCTCCGGTTTCATGGTGGATCTAGCAATGAGATACTACAATGGACATCCCACAATGGTAGGAGGATTGATTTGTAGAAGTTGATTTTTCGGATTGCTGACCCTACCTTTAGTCTATACTGCAACGAAACAGCGATTTTTGTGAGTAGGCGAATAAGATGATATCTAGGTTTTTATCATAGGACCCTTCCTTCACAAAGAACAAAGCGTTTACAAAGTTTACAAATTTTTTTGATTACGCAAATATTTTACCCATTGCAAATCAATGGCTTATACTGAAAATTTAGGCTTGCGCCATTATGTCGGGTTTTCGCAGATCTGGTCACATATAGTCTATCCATTTAAAATTATGTATTATATAATTAGTGTTAATTTTGTCCTTAAAAATGCTCCGGCCAGTGTCCCTCTTTAGCAGCGTGTGTAGTGGTCATAACGTTTACTCTCAATTCTATTTCTGTTGCAGCAAATCTGAGAGTTTCTGCTGTAAGCTACATCACCGCAGCAGGATGTATCGTCACCATAACGTTTACTTTGGACCGTTCTATAGTTGCAGCAAATCTGAGAGTTTCTGCTGTAAGCTACATCACCGCAGCAGGATGTATCGTCACCATAACGTTTACTTTGGACTGTTCTATAATTGCAGCAAATCTGAGAATTTCTGCTGTAAGCTGTATCACCGCAACAGGCTATATCATGACCATAGGGTTTACTGTGAATTCTTCCACTGCAGCAAATCTGAGAATTCTTGCTATAAGCTATATTGCCGCAGCAAGCTGTGTCGAGACCATAACGTTTACTTTGGACCGTTCTATAGTTACAGCAAATCTGAGAATTTCTGCTGTAAGCTGTATCACCGCAGCAGAATGTGTCGTGTCCATAATGTTTACTTTGTACTGTTCTATAATTGCAGCAAATCTGAGAGTTTCTGTTGTAAGCTGTATCACCGCAGCAGGCTGTATCATGACCATAGGGTTTACTATGAATTCTTCCCCTGCAGCAAATCTGAGAACTCTTGCTATAAATTGTATTGCCGCAGCAAGCTGTGTCGTGACCATAAAGTTTACTTTGGACTGTTCTATAGTTGCAGCAAATCTGAGAATTTCTGCTGTAAGCTGTATCACCGCAGCAGGCTGTGTCGTGACTATAACGTTTACTTTGGACTGTTCTATAATTGCAGCAAATCTGAGAGTTTCTGTTGTAAGCTGTATCACCGCAGCAGGCTGTATCATGATCATAGTGTTTACTATGAATTCTTCCCCTGCAGCAAATCTGAGAATTCTTGCTATAAGCTGTATTGCCGCAGCAAGCTGTGTCGTGACCATAACGTTTACTTTGGACCGTTCTGTAGTTACAGCAAATCTGAGATTTTCTGCTGTAAGCTGTATCACCGCAGCAGGATGTGTCGTAACCATATCTTTTGCTTTGGACTGTTCTATAGTTGCAGCAAATCTGAGAATTTCTGCTGTATGCTATATCACGACAGCAGGCTGTGTCGTGCCCATATTTTTTGCTGTGTAGTTTTCCATCGCAGCATATTTGTGTGACAGAATGATATACTCCTGAGCAACCTGCAATTATAGGCTCATGCACACGGGATATGGTTAATAATTACTTGAACTTACTCCCAGCTTGCCCTATAGAGCAAAGTGTAGAGCACAGGAGACAGAGAAATAAAATGTATCTGGTTGTGATCATTTCCACTTTCTGTATTAAACAATGCTCAATAAAGCCAAAGAAACAGGAAAAGTACAATCAATTAACTGCAAATGCCAATTTAAATGCATGAAGATACGTAAATATAATAGCTTATATAATCATCTTATAACCAAAATAACCACAGGCCTTTGAGAGTGCCCATATCCTGTTGTTCTCCATAAAGAATCTTGATGATTTATAAAGAACAACAGGATATGGGTGTTCTATACCAAATGCGTATTTTGTACCGTACGCGTATGGTATGTACCATAAGAGAGACCATAAGCGTATGGTACAAAATACGCATATGGTATAGAACATGGGCACTCTCAAATGCCCATATCCTGTTGTTCTTCATAAAGTATTTTGATTATTTATGGAGAACAACAGGATATGGGCACTCTCAAAGGCCTGCGACTTAGCTTGGCAGTTTTACTGCCAAGCAATTTTTGCCCATTAATAGTACTAATAATAATAATAATAATAATAATAATAATAATGAAATATGGCCTTTTAGCTCTAAAAATTCCTAATTATTTCACTGCGATTTCCACAAACACAAAAATTCATCATCATCAATCCTACTATTTTACACATATCAGAACAGACGCCTACATGAATAGTTTCTTCCCTAGAACAATAAGAGAATGGAATGATCTCCCTCAACATGTTATTGATTCTAACTCACTAGATTTATTTCAGGAACAATTAGATACTTATCTTAATACTGCTTTATTGTAATTATTGATTTTTGTAATTGTTTGGGACAGACCTTGTCCCCTGGGCACAATCAGCTGGTGTTGTCTGCCCAGTATAATAATAATAATAATAAGATAATTCCAAACCAAACTTGCAAGCTGTGTAGTTCAATTATACTGTAATAACTATTAGCTACCCTTTGGACGATTTTTGATTGCTAAGTTCGGAAAGTTTTTTTCTCTGATTCCATCATTTCACTTCTGCCCTATATGTGTTGAGACCCTGGTGTTTGGGGATCGTGTTTGGGGATCGTGTTTGGGGATCATGTGTACGTTCGTTAGTGAGGCGGATAGGTTTCCGGGTAATGGAACAGTCTAGTGATAATAGGACCACCCAATTTTTGATTATTATTATTATTATTATATTTTATAATTGTAAGACTCATATGCATGAGCATAGTACAATGATTAGTTACAAATTAAATTAGAATGTAAGTAAATAAGTAAGTAAATTAATTAAGTATAAGTAATTAAGTAAGTAAATTAATTAAGGATAAGTAATTAAGTAATTGAAGAGATCACTAATGTACAAGTGTAGAGAATTGTTGTAGAGTTGGTGCATTGACAGTGACACTTGGTAAAGCATTCCACTGAGGGACTACTGATTCAGAAGGTTGCTATTGATGTGCAACGTGGCAATGCTGCTTCTGTAATGGTAACAATTCCTTCATCACAGGATTGGGTAGAGTTTGCCTCTCTGCCCAGTTTGAGCATTTATTATTGCTTTATTATTATCTTTTCCTGCATGTGTTTAAAAATATTAATTATGATTATGATTAAATATGGGTAAACTCAAAGCCTGTATACCTGATCAACAGGGGCGTAGCCCGCCAATATTTGATGGTTGGGCATAACATTAACTTAACTACACCCACAAGAAACACGCTCACTTTCATGTGAGACATTATCAAAGAAAATATGAAAAGTGTATGCACACAAGGCCTACAGCTACCTATGCTATAGTGTAAACAAACGCTGCTTGCATTTATGTAAACATTTACTAATTATAATATGCTATTCTCTAGGGCAGGCATCCACTGACAATTGTAGTAGCCGGGCATCACGTGACATCAAACATTTTATCTCTATCACATAATCATTTATACGTTGGAGTTATGCTAGATGACCACCTCTCATGGTCCACCCATGTTACAAGCGTTGCTAACAAGGCTACAAGGATGTTGAACTTCCTTAAACGTCATCTTAGTAAGTGTTCATCACATGTCAAGGCATCTGCTTATCTACTTATGGTTCGACCAGTAATGGAGTATGCAAGCGTTGTCTGGGACCCATACTATCAGACTCAGAAATCAATCTTAGAAAAGGTTCAGAGGCGTGCAGCTGGATGGGTTCTATCTGACTATAGTTATCACAGTAGTGTTAGTGCCATGCTGGAACAGCTCAACTAGTTACCCCTAGTGAAGAGAAGGAAACAACAGAGGCTTAATTTGTTCTATCATATAATGCATGGAGGAATTGGCTTATCTTTACCAGAATACATTCATTTCACCACCAGACACACTAGACATCATCATCTGTTTCACTTGATTGTACCACCAACAAACACCACCACCTACTTGACAAGCTACTTTCCAAGAACCATCCGGGAATGGAATTCACTGCCACCGTACCTAATTGAACTGAACACTCTAGCTACATTTTCAAACTTGATTGAACAGTACTTATAATTTGTGATTGTTTGGGCTTAATCAGCTTTGCTGTCTGCCCTTTTCCCCCCAAATAATAATAATAATCAAACTGCTGAACCTACAAGAACCAACAATGTAAACAGTTCATCGCATATTTACAACAATCAACTGGCAGTATAGCTTACAGACCCACCACCACAACGATATGTAATGCTTTTTCAAGTAAACGCCACATGGCCCCAAATGAAGGCCGGGGGCGCTAATTTATGAACTATAAAATTAATAGTCTTATCACAAATATCGGCATGCCAAGAATGCTTCGTCCTTGACTTATAGCAGCCAATGTACATTTTGCACGAATTTGGTGTAAACTACAACTCGGTTAATCAGTACAAATTGTGCACGTGGTATTTATAATGACTTGACCTTTCTCCATTTCCAGTTCCATAATATTATGCGGTTATTGTAATCTAGATGAGTACGTTTTCCATTTTTTCATCAGCAGCAAGTTAGGCACTTTCCTTATCAAAAAATACGTTTGACAAGTCCACTGAAATGAAATCTTTTGCTGCCAGCACCATCCACACTGAATTCTACTGACGATTATCACTCACTGTGACTTAGAGATACAGTAGCACGACTATAGTGTGCCACGCTTCGACTCCATTCCTACCACTACTCCTTTTTTCCTTCAGCAATTTGACAATGGAACAATCTTCCTGAATCTGTAATTAATTCGAGTGTAGAACATTTTAAATCCTTACTTAATTAATTTTATAACTATAGTGCGCTCTTCTACTCTATTTTGAGGTCTTGCACAGTAATAAAATATAATATTATATTATAATGATAAATTTCGAACTTAAACCGCGCCAAGGATCGTAGCACGTGCGTCTAGACTAGACTTTCCAAGGGATTTTCCGCGTAATGTAAGCACAGCCTAGCTGGACTAGTAACTGTTTAATAATTTATGTATGTAAAAGTAAATCTAAAATTTAATAAATAATTATCTGACAGTGATTTAAAAGTGTTAATTGAAGTACTTTCTACAACAGAAATAGGTAAACTGTTCCAATCATTAATTATTTTTTATTATTATTTACCTATACTGTACAACTTCAGAAATGAAGAAAAATGTACAGACAAATCACAAAAAAATTATTCAATACAATAAGTAAATTATAATTTAATTATACATTTAAATACTTCAAGTGAATTAGAGTCTTTGGCTAGGTTAGGTAAATCATTCCAAAGTGAAATTGTTGCTGGAAAAAATGAGGACTGATATGAGGTCTTTGGTGCTTGCAATGATAGGAGGTTAAAAGGATGATAATTTCTTGTACTGGAATATGTTGCAAAGTTAGTATACAAATCAAATGGGATATCAATTACATTGTGGATAATTTTGTACATCATGGATAATCTTAATTTTAATCGTCTGCTTTCAAGTTAATCACTCTGTTCATAAAATAATTTAATCTGTATAATAATCTTGATACTCATCTTAATAATGTAACTTCAGCATCATAATCTACACTAAAACATGTTGCAATATACACACTTTAATTGCATCAGTAGTAGACGTCCATCTGTACCGACATTTGAAATCACTGAACGAGGAGTTTACAACATTCTAACCAACTGTGATCATCAAGATCTCCTGGTTCAGACTCTATACATCCACTTGTACTAAAGACAACAGCAGCTGGAATTTCTCCTATGCTTACTCACATATTTAAACAATCACTAGAAACTGGAACTGTACCATCCCAATGGAAACATACCTATGTCAGTCCAATATTCAAGAAAGGCCAAAAATCTGACCGATAAAACTACCGTCCTATGCATCTTGTTAACATCAGTAACATGCAAATCAATGGAACATATTATAGAAAGTCACATCTGGAAGATCAAAATATTCTTTTTCTGACAGACAGTGGCGTAACTAGACTTTTACCGACACCAGGGCCCAGTGCAATAAGTTGAAGTCGTATTCACAAGCAAAGCTATTAAAGTAGTGGAATTATCGAAACGATAATTATTTATAGAGGCGCGTATACCGATAACCTGGAAGTTTGAAGTGATTTCACAATAACGAAAGGTAATATAGCTGTTTTGCAGCCAAAAATGTGTGCCGTTGTCAAGGTCTCGATCGATTATTCGGTGAAATAGTCTTTTTCTACTACTCTATTGCTAATTCCATGGGCGTGACTTGATTGCTGACACCCGGCCCTGGACCCGGGTTTAGTTACGCCACTGCTGACAGACAGTTTGGATTTAGGTCTAAGCACTCTTGTGAGTCACAATTATAACATCGCCATCAATGACATTGCCAAACAAATAGACACAAATTTAAGTTGATACTGCAATACTAGCTTTTTCTAAAGCTTTTGATAAAGTATCTCACTCAAGATTTTTCTACAAATTATGGTACTATGGAATAAGAGAGAATGTATTGTACTGACTTGAATCCTTTCTTTATGGTCGTATAGTAGAAGGTTCTAAATCATTCATTTGTGATGTAACATCTGGTGTTCCACAAGGGTCTGTTCTTGGATCAGTTCTTTTCTTGATTTATGCCAGTGATATTATTACCAACATTCAAAGTGAGATCCATCTATTTGTAGATGATATTCTTATTTACTTAACTATTAGACCATAAAATACTTCAAGATGATTTAAACTTACTAACAAGATGGGGATGATGGAATTCAACATATCCAAATGTAAAATTTTGCACATAACGACACACCATGACAAGAGTACTTTCACATACAAAATGTCTGACATTCCATTGGCTATAGTATTAGAACATAATACCTTGGAATTCGTCTGATCTACCACAAACTATCATGGGATCCTCACATCAATTACATCTGTAACATTAATCAACTCCTTGGATTTCTAAAAAGAAATCTCCATAATGCACCATCAGAAATTAAAGAACATGTCTACAAACAATTGCTCTTACCATCATTAAAATACTGTTCAGCCATCTGGGACCCCTATCATCACACTAATATTAGTAAACTAGAAATGATTCAACACCGCACTGCTCATTCATTTTTGTTTTGAACAAACCCTGGCACAGATCTAACCAAAACCATGATAGCATCTCAGACATTTTAAGCAGTCTTAAGTTGAATGGCCTACACTTTAAAACAGAAGAACAATTGCTAGACTCTCCTTCCTATTCAAGATTGTCAGGAACTTACTAGCAATACCTGATTATTCCTTATACCGTCACTAACTCCAGTATCCTACACCTGTGCTCAACATCCTCTCAAACTAACTCAGTTGCAAACAAGAGTTCAGTGATGCATACAAATACTCCTTCCTCCCTCGAACAATTATTCAATGGAACTCCCTTCAAATTCCTGACATTGACACAATGAGAACTTTTAAAACCAATTGTATGGAAGCCAAGAAAAACTTGTACATCTTATTAGTAAGATCCTAACTAATCTACTGCTCACAAATGTGGAGACTACAATTAATAAAAGACATAACATTACTAGAATGCATACAGCGAAGAGCAACTAAGTATGTTTTAAATGACTACACCTCTACCTATAAATCCAGACTGGAACAACTAAACCTCCTTCCATTAATGTACATCTATGAAATAAATGACCTTATGTTCTTAATAAAATCATTGAAATCGCCATCAGACAACTTTGAAATCAGGGACCATATTACCTGTACCAGTAACTCTACCAGATCAGGGACACATCACAAGCTAACCCATCCTAGAACAACATCAGCAGTACAGCATCACTTTTATTTCAATAAAATCGTACAACTTTACAAGCTGAAGAAATTTCTATGGAACCATTTTCTAGCCAATTTTGACAATACTCCCGTAGATTTCATTACTTGTGCCCTTGTTCTCGATGCTCCAAGACTCCTGCACCAAGCAATTATAGTTATTTGTAAGTTATTTTAGATAATTGTAATTAGATAGCTATAGTTAGTTAACTACATAGGCTACCAGAGCTGGTGTCTGGTAGACCCTCAGAATTGTATGTCCCTTGCAAGCCAAAATTTTCTGTATGTGTAGTTGTACCACAATTCTGTAAAGCAATATATTATTATTATTATTAACTATCTCCCAGTTATTAACATTTCATTACCAACTAACACCATCAAACGCCAATTAATCCAACACCTAGCTATAGAATCATTTTCCCAATAATTTCAATTCTGATTGAGCCTGCATTTTTCACATCCTTTGTCCATGTCATCGTTGCTCCAGTGTGCCTATCTCCGTTAACTTCAATGAATTGTAACTATAACTTTGTAATGAATGGTAACTAAAATTATTTACTTTCTTCCACCTTCAATTCAGCACCCGTTGCTGGCATATCTTCAGCATGCAATTTTGATTCGAAGTTGCTATTGTTCCGGCAGCCGGAAATATTTTGTCAGTGTTATTATTATTATTATTATTTATTACAGGTAATTTATAAGGCTAAACAGCCTGTTACACCTGATGAACAGGTAAAAAAAGTACAAGTAGACTAATTACATACATTTATACATAGTGTTAGATGAATATTGGTCAATCAATTTCTTAAAATCATCAACTGATGCTGCACATGCTACTTCTTGGGGTAAATTATTCCATGGTTCAACAACTCTTCTTGTAAAAAAATATTTCCTGGCATCTGTTCTTGAAAAATATTTAAATAGCTTAAATGTATGACCTCTGGTATGGGTAATGGGTGAAAAAGTAAAAAAATCAGAATGGTCTATACCATACTTATCATGTAGCATATTGTAGACAGCAATCATGTCACCTCTATAACGTCTATAATGTAATGATGGCAAGTTAAGTACTTTCAATCATTCCTCGTTGTCAAGATTTCTTATAGATTTGATCATTCTAGTTGCTTTCCGTTGGATTTTTCAAATTTTTGGATGTCTGTTTTATAGTGAGGTCCCCAAACCAAGTTACCATATTCTAAAATAGGACGTACTATTGATTTGTATAAACATGTAAATGAATCTACAGAAATATCCGAAAAGGTCTGTTTAATAAGGCCAAGAAGTCTATTAGCCTTATTAACCACTGCGAACACTGACTATGAAACTTGAGATTGCAATCAATCAACACCCCCAAATCCTTTTCCTCATTTACCTTAACAATATCCATCCCATCCATCTTATAACAATATCTTGGATTAAACTGACCTATATGTAGTATTTTACATTTAGAAATGTTGAAAGGCAACTGCCACATTACTGACCATTCAATGCAAGCATTAATATCATCTTGCAGGGAGGATATTGGGTTAGCACGACTAATGCTGGAATATATTTTTGTGTCATCTGCAAATAAAAGAACTTTATTCCTTAATAATGATGGCAGATCATTGATGAAAATTGCAAAGAAGAGAGGACCCAAGACTGATCCTTGAGGTATTCCACTTATTACATCACTCCAACCAGACATTGAACCATTCACAGAAACTCTTTGTCTGCGTCCTTTCAAAAAGTCTTGTATCCAATTAAACAGATCACCTCTAAAACCATATGCATAAATCTTTTTGAGCAACCTTTCATGAAGAACAGAGTCAAAAGCCTTCTTAAAGTCAAGGTACAAAACATCTACTGAATTACCACTGTCCAAAGTCTCTGTCCAATCATCAAGTGCACTAGATTTCTCACTATCAAGCACACTAGTTGTATGCTATGCCCCTAGAATTCGACTTTAGGGCACACGTCTAGTAGGCTGCCCCGAGTATTCGACTTCAGGGAATGCGTCTAGTAGGTTGCCCCGAGCATTCAACTTTAAGGGACGCGAAAAGTAGCTCTAGTGTCAGGTTAGGGTTAGGGTCGGGTTCAGATTTAGTTTCTTCTTCACCTTCAATGTCTATTATATAGAAGTTACTTTACTCGGAGAGGTAGAAACTAAGGGAGTTGGGTAGCTGGGAGCCACGTAGCACAATGGGTAGGACTCTGGGTTCAAGCACTGAGGGTCCCGGGTTCGATTCCCGCTCAAGACATTTTGCTTCTTTTTTTTCGTTTGAGAACCTTTTTGTCTAAGTTTTATTTTTATTCACATAACTGCCGGAACAATAGCAACAGCCATTTTGAATTTTTACTTGCACGCATACTGTAAAGTTAAATAAACGATAGATCTCGAAAGGGTGCTCTATGCAGTTCCGCGAATGGCTTTCTGCAAATTACCGTATAGAGGGAAACTTCGGCGGGGGTAAGCTTTGGCGCATAGCAACCTAAATGCATTTGGTGAAATAAACTTTGGCGAATTCGAGTTTAATCTATAGCTATATAGATGCTATTCTCAGGCGCTACGAGTAATTGGCGGGTTAAACTTTGGCGAATTTGTAGTGAATTTCCAAATTAACCCAAGTTTTTCCCGCAAAAAGTTTCGCTCTATACGGTATGTTTTCTGCTATAACTTACACTTTTTATTTGCAAATCACTACTGCACAGTTTAGTGCAAATCCCATGTCTTAACTCACAGTAGAAGGTGAGTTATAACTTTTTGCTTCAAACTAGGACTAGTCTCACAGTTTACTTATTATTATTATTATTATTATTATTATTATTAGCACTTTATAGTGACCAGCACTGAAGGTCTGACAGCAACATGTGCTTATGATTACCTAACCTAATCTCAGGGACTTAGACCTAATGATTTGACTTACTGACTAACTGAAAAGGTGTAACAGAAAAGCGGCCAAAGTAAGGAAAAAATCCCTCCAACCCAAGGATTCGAACTGTAGGTCACCCAATGTCTAGTCGGGGTCACACTCAGTCTTCCTCCAGAAGGGGTGGATTTTCTTCCTTAAACCTAAAGTATTTATTATTTTACGCCCTAGAGACTTGATTCTTTTAAAATACATTTAAAACTGTAAAAGCAAGCGTGCGCTTCTATTTTTGTTCTCTGGCTTCTCAATTATCAGATACTCTTTTTATTATGTACTGTTTATTTAATGCTATTAATTGTAAAAAAATCAGATACTCTTCTTCTGCTTTGTGCTGGCACTAATCAGCATTTTTTACTTCCACGACATTCCTCGCCAGAAAGAGCTATCAAAAACGGCAAACGCTCTTTTAATGCATAAATACCATGGTTGCATATCTGAAATTTTCGTGTCTATTGGGTCTAAAATGACGAACTAGTTCTAATTTCATTATCAAGGTGTAGAAACTGAAGTGCCCGCAGCTGTTTTATGGCCACAGTTATTGTTTCTTAATTGCATAACCGGAATATAATTGGTCAATTACGGATCGCTATATTCATTAGACCACGATGAAGAAGATGCAACACTTACTTCACTTCCTTCATGTATATCGCACTTCTTTCTTCGCTTGTGGTAGGTTATTTCATCATAAAGACATCTTCTCGTTGGGCGCGCCACGCGTTAAACCATAGATAATATATACCTTACCTAAACAAGCCACAGACTAATCAGATAATTATCGGTGACCATGAGAATCCATTAGTAAACCCCAGCTGTGCTAACCTCAGAAACCATACGCGGAACTGTACAGTGCACCCTAGTGCATAGCTAGCAAACAGAAAACCAAATGTCACATTTATGAAAACAATGAAACTGTTTTAGTTTCAATATTAATATACGTATTTCAGTTTCAGGATTGTGAGAAACCTCAAACTGAAATTTTATCGTCTGAGGTAGGGCCATGTAACAAAAATTAGGTGCAGGAAAAAAAAAATCGGCAATCTCGTTATGTGCAGAGATTTGCCATTCCGTAATTGTAGGCCAAGTACAGCCAGTGCGGGACGCGACAGACAAGTGTGCATTTTGCAGGAACCAAGAAAACGCCGTCTTCACGCATCTGTAGCTTGATAATGGCTGGACAGAATTAACCATTTTTGCTGTGGAAACTCCCTCGCACCTTCCATTTCAATTTTCGCTGAATCCGTTAGGCCATCATTGAGATATACGCCTTCAAAGTTCGTCCCAGTTTCTTCGTATTTGATGGTCAACGTGACAATGCTGCTTCTGTAAGGTAACAATACCATCATCCCAGGACTAGGCAGAGTTTGCCTCTCTGCCCACTGTTTAAGTGTTTATTATTGATTTATATTATCTTTTTATTATTTTTATTTTTCATGGAGAACAATAATCATACAGTACGGTTGTACTGTATATTAGGAATCACAGAGAATTGGGTTTCCTAGCCAAAAAATTCATCCAAAAACCAGCTTCACAACTCCATCCTGGCACCTTGACAGTATTGGTTAGGTATAACCTACAGGCTTGATTTTTTCACTGTTCGACGTCGCTTCGCCCCGATACGTGCCTTTTTACAATTCTATTAATGAACACGTTTTAACAACACATAAAAACAATTGTTCTAATCAGTAAGAATAAGGCTCTCCACTAAGCGCAGCTCAGTGAAAACAGCAGGGAGCTCGGTTGACTGCAGCTTTCTGCTCCCACGAATGGCCAGTACGTGCCTTTTGGCATACCGCAGTACATACAATGCACGCATCATGGACTTACCTTTGTCTTTCCTTGTGTCCCATTTCTTTTTGCTTACAGCCAAAGGTGTCGATTCGCGGTAGCGCTATGCATGGCTTCCCTACAGTACGTTTGTAAACGGGAACCGTCCGTATTTTCCGTGGTGACTGGACTGATTGCAGAGATGATTCTAACACTGTTCTTTGTTTGTAATGTTGTGTAAGGAGCTGAAAGCGAAGCGTAATATAGCCGCTGCACTTACGAGGCAGTAATTGATAGTTGGGGCGTGCGAATCGTCGTATTATTGTGGTGACAGGATTGTAGTAGAGGAACTTCTTTTGCTGTTTTTCGTATGTGGCGCTGTGTAACGGGCTGAGCATAGCTGAAATCGAAGCGTAATGGACACTGTACTTTCGAAACAGTTTGTGATAGCTGGGGCGCGTTCAGACGAAACCATTAATTCTGGCGCCATCATTTCTTTTGATGCGGTATGCGTGGGTTCACCATTCATAATAATGCTACAAAAAATAAAGAAACAAGTTAAAGGAAAATTTGAAATTTTAAGTTCTATTAGGGATCATAAAAAAAGTAGGGAAACAAGGGAGGTTGCCTACACCTCCAGATATTAGTGAACATTTAATCCCTAATTCAGTCCTGGTTTTGGGTATAGACTGGATTAGGGATTAAATGTTCACTAGTATATTGTGGTTTTACACAAATAGTTGATTTCCACACCAGAAATGATAATATTTTAGATTTGCTATTTACCAACAGACCTACTCTGGTGCAGGAATGTTACTCTACTTCTGGTATAAGTGATCACGAAATCATAGCAGCAACAGTGGAATCCGAGGCATTTTATAACCCAACAAACAGTTACAAAGTTTATCTATGGAATAGTGCTAATATGTCTGAGTTGAAAGAATCTATGAGTAAGTTTGCTAAGGAGTTTTGTGACCAGTTTACTGTCGAATCATGTGTGGAATCTTTATGGAATTGTTTACGAGACAACCTTCTACTTTTGTTGGACAAATTTGTTCCACCAAAACTGAAAAGAACCAACTACCACCAACCATGGATTAATAGACATATCAAACAGTTGAGGCGACGGAAACAAGCTAGTTATAATCGTGCTAAAGCTACAAGGTCATCTGCTGATTTGTCACACTATAAGGAACGTAAAAAGACCATGCAATGGTAGCTGTATGGAAAGAGTAAGCTGATGAACAATTTTGTGAAATTGGCTTAACCTATTAATGTGTCTTCTCTCTTGTAGGGTTGGCCATTTAAGGAAGTTAAACATATCTGTCACACTACTGTACCAACTAAAACCAGAAAGGACCCATCTTGCAGCACATCGTTGGATTTTTTCTATGTCGAGTTGAAACATGGATGCTACTTATGGGTTCTGCATGGAAGGGCTTGTCCACCAAAATCTTATATTTTAATGAAAGCTCGGTTTAGACAGTCTACATGTAAATTACGCACTAAAAATACTGCTCAACATGAACACATTGCACATTATTACAGCATCTCATATCAAAAAACATTGCAGTGTTATTAGTTTTGCTATTTCTTGACTGATTATATAATAGTTATACGGGCACAATGTGGAGTCTATGAAATTTATAAACCTGAAGGCCCGGGCTGTAGCGCACGAGCGAAGCGAGGGCGCTACTAAGGGCCTGAGGGTTTAAACTCCACATTGTGCCCGTATAACTGCTTTAGACTCTATTTCACATTACACTCAGATTACTTACCTCATCCACGGCTGTTTCTGCTGTAGGCTCGGCAAGAGTGGCTGGTTTTCTTGCGATAATACTAGCACCATAGCAACTATGCGTCCTCACGTGACAAAATAATAGGCGCTCGTTAAATCACTGCACGTGAACAATACATAGCGATTGGATAAACCTAGATTTTGAGCATATGTTATATTGTGCCTGAAGGCGTGGAGTATATTAGAAAACAAGGTGGAGTATATGAGATTTATTACCCACCCAAAACAGCCTAAATAGAGTCTAATCACACTTTATAGTAATAAGATCAAGATATTTTAATAGAGCAGTCACTTACTCTAATACAGCAGTCAGGAAATGCTAATATACTTTAATAAAACAGTCAGCTCTCAAGAATAATCTTGATTTTGAGAGCACAATTTTGAGTATAATAGGCTGGATCTTTGAGCACTGCTCAAAAGCATAATTGGCTATTTTCAAAGTATAATTGGCTCAAGCCTGCATGGAGGTGAAGCCAAGTGCTGTATTCAGCTCAAGACCACACCAGAGTGCCATATGGTACAAGTGTGGTGGTGCTTTAACTGGTTTCAAGTGCTTTCTGATTGTCCTTGTTTGGAACATTTATTTTTTAGACCCAAACTGCATCAGTTTCAGTCATCAGACAGTCAGTTTGATCATACTGAAACAACCAGATAGCATATTTTGGCTACTTATGGAGATTTTAAATGTTACGCATGTGATCAACAGTGCTGTATTTTCCATATGCAATGCTGTATGGAAATAATAGTACTCTTATTCATTTGATCTCCGCCCACGCAAGTGCTTTAAATGGTCATGTAGTGGTGGAAGATACTTTTGCAAGTAAATAAGTAGGTCAATCTTTTTGCTGAAAGTGCAAAGTGTTGATTTGCAATAGCACATCGTAACTTCCCTGTGTCTTTGCTGATTGGTTATCATGATTATTGTCCATATTTTCCATATAATCTGTAGTGACTGGATTAATTACAGAGATGTAACAAGCCATATGAGAGTCAAAATTAATTTTGTAATACAGTATGTCAAATGTGGTTCATCAGTCATAAGTACTGTATACCATATTTGACTGGTTAATAGCTGCAGCCCATA